>NW_028270139.1:3551732-3860395 GCF_037043375.1 Chiloscyllium plagiosum
TTCAGGATGGCAACCTGTGTAAGCAAAAGTAGTCTATTCAGCCCATCGAGTCTGGTCCACTATTCAGTGAGGTTGTGGCTGATCTGACCCTCAAGTACACTGTCATGACTTTTCTTCTTGAGCCTTGATTCCTTTACTGACTAAAAATGTCTGTCTAAGTTTTGAATGTACTCAACAACCCAGCATCTACAGCTTTCTGCAGTAAAGAGTTCCACAGATTCATCCCCCTCTTAGAGAATAAATTCTTCCTCTTCTCTGTCTTAATCTCAGAAGTGGCTGCCCATTTATGTCCTAAGGCCCAGACTCTCAAAGAGGGAAACAACCTCCAATCAGAAAAAGAGCCCTACACTACCACCCTATGTCTCCTACCTTCAAGCCAATTTTCTCTCCAAATGACTAATTCTCCCTGTATTCCACGTGTTCTAACCTTGCTAACCACAGTCTACCATGTGCAACCTTGTCAAATGTCTTGCTAACAATATCCATCACTCGGCCTTCATCAGTGTTCTTAGTCACTTCTTTAAAAAAACTCAATACAAGTTAGTGAAAGAGGATTTCCCACGACAAAGCCAAGTTGAACATCCCTAATCATATACATGTAGATCCTGTCTCTCAGAATCCCATCCAAAGACTTACCCAATGCTGATAATTGCTAGCAGCCTTGTATGTAAACGGTCACAAACGATCAGCTTAAAGCAGTTGTGTCCCTGTAAAACAGCAGAAAACAGTCTAAAATTTGATGCTGTTGTAATTTGAATTTCGTTTGCACCACCTCTTTTATTTTCAAAGGGAGTTTCCATAATATAGTAGAATCTCGAATGAATTAAAACCTGTATCCTTTTATGATCTATATGTGAGCTTGCATTACTGTCTTTAACAATTGACTTCAATTGTAGTGTATGTGATACACTCAGTGTTGAGGGAGCTAGGTTACATATACTGCTATTCCTTTCACAAGTTAGGCAGCAAAGCCTAACGGTTGGAAAGATTATTTATACATTGATAATGCAAAGGCATTTAATTTAAAACATTATTCAGTGTGTTCACAATAGCATGAATTTATATCACATCTTTAATATTAAAACACAACTCCTTCCATGATGCTTCAGACGTTTATTAGCACAAAAATGGATGCAGAGTCACACTAGGAGAAATGACCAAAAGCTTGGTCAGAAAAGTGGCTATAATGAGAGCTTTAAGAACAAGGGGTTAAGAGCATGGAGCCTAGACAGCCAATGATGGAACAGATGAAATGGGAGATACGCAAGAGTCCAGAGTGCTTGAGGGTTATAGGACATTGTAGAGAGTTTAAGATTGGGAGGGGTATGGATTTGTTGAGGATGAAAATTTTGAAGTATAGGTATTGAAAAACCAAAATTGAATATAGGCAGGCAAGACCTGATGTAGGACAGACTGTGGGCAGTTGAGTTTTGGCTGGTCTAAAGTTTACAGTTGGTAGAGGAAGACTGTGGACCATACCAGAGCAGAGCCAGGCTCAGACAAAAAGAGTGGTTTTAGTGGGGTTTATGGTATCAAAATTGGAGGTAAAGGTTTGTTTCCTTCAAAGTTTGTGCGAAGATTTGTAGCTCGGGTGCTCGTTGTTGTGGTTCTGTTCGCCGAGCTGCAAGTTTTTGTTGCAAATGTTTTGTCCCCTGGCTAGGCGACATCATCAGTGCTTGGGAGCCTCCTGCGAAGCGCTTCTTTGATGTTTCCTCCGGTGTTTATAGTGGTGTTTCCTCCGGTGTTTGTTTCCTTGATTCCTTTGTGGGTGTCACTGGCTTGCCAGGAATTGTTCTGGAAAAGCACAGCAGGTCAGGCTGCATCTGAGGAGCAGAAAAGTCGATGTTTCGGGCAGGAGCCCTTCAAGAAGAGAATCACCATTTCTGGCAGGAGCCTCTCATTCCTGATGAAGGGCTCCTGCGCGAAACGTCAATTTTTCTGCTCCTCAGATGCTGCCTGACCTGCTGTCCTCTTCCAGCACCACTCTAATTTTGACTCTAATCTCCAGCATCTGCAGTCCTCACTTTTGCCAGGAATTGTTGCCTATTCCTAATTACCCTTGAATTGAGGGGCTCATGAGGCCATTTCTGAGAGTGGTTTAGAGTCAACCATTTCCTGCAGATTTAGCAGAGGCCAGACTTGGCAAAGATGGTAGGTTTCCTTCTTTATAGGACATTAATGAACCAGGTGGGTTTAAAAAAAAAGATTGTTCCATGCTCACCATTACGGAAGCTCGGTTTATATTCTGTAAACTATAATTTATTATTCATTAATTGAATTCAAATTCCACCATCCAATACAATCTCCACAAATGAAGAAAAGATTGAACAAAACAGTAGCTGCAGAAAGTGTTGTGAACAGAAGGCCAAAGTCTAGACTGCAGTTTTAAATTATAAGTTAAAAATTTGTAACTGATTATGGCAAGAAGTACGGTTGGATGGAAGGAAGATATAGGGTCAGATGTGATACAAAGTAGTCAAGATGACTTTTGATGCCACTGAAGAGGCAAAGGGATAGCTGTGAATAGGGTTTGGGCCCCATGCCTACATTTGGTTAAAGTGAATCGATGTTTTGGGCAAAAACCCTTCATCAGGAATGATGGATTCCTGATGAAGGGTTTTTGCCGGAAATGTCGATTTTCCTGCTCCTCGGATGCTGCCTGACCTACTGTGATTTTCCAGAACCACTCTATTCTAAACTCTGGTTTTCAGCATCTGCAGTCCTCACTTCTAAGTTGGTTAAAGTCATTTTTAAATTCAGTAAATTAATTTTGACATTAAACTGAAACAATCAACTTTCATTTCACCAATACTTCAATGCATCCTCAGTGCTGTCATAGGGTGTCAACCGTTTGAGATTATTCTGGAGAGATTGAAAGTTTAAATATCATTTATTTGAAAGTGAAGACACAACCCACAAACAATATCATGACAGAAAGCAGATTTGACATTTCTTGATATTTGCTTACTTTAAATATGCATTAAGTACTTAAGAATCAATAAATAGGTATGTAATTCTTGAGGCAACACTCAAACAGCTGAGTAGCCATTGAACAACTGCAGAAATTACTAACAGGTGGGTCAAACCAATACAGATTTGAAAGTCAAATTCCATTGAAACCTTGGACACACTCACTCCCCTCAAGGCAAATGTGGATTGGTGAAGCAGTTGAGGAATGTTAAATAAAAGCTGGCAACTGTTTAACTCCTTACGCACTACTTCTGGTACATAGTTATTGTGGGATAAAAAGGATGAAATTGCAAGGGAAAATGGCGTGGAGATATTGGGAGTGGAGAAGGAGTGGACTAAGATGTCCCAGAGGGAATAGTCATTGCAGTAGGCTGACAAGGGAGGGGGAATATGTACCTAGCAGTGGGATCCTGCTGGAGGTGATGGAAATGACAGCTAATGATCCTTTGGATGTGGTTGCTGGTGGGGTGCTAAATGAGAACCAGAGGACCCTATTGCTTTTGTGAGAGGGAAGAGAAGGGTGAGGACAGAAGTGCAGGAGCTGGTTCAGATCCCAGCAGGAGAGTGGGAAAATGCAAGTGAAATTGAAGAAGGTTTCCAATTTCGAATAAGAGAGGGAAGCAGCATCAATGATGTCTGCAATATACTGGAGAAACAGTTGTGAAGAAGGACCAAGTAGGACTGGACAAGGAATGTATCCCACAAAGAGATGGATATAACTGGGGCCAATGGCAACACTTTGATCTAAGAAAGTGGGAGGAGTTAAAAGGAAAGTTGTCCTCCATGAGGATGAGCTTATCCAGGCAGAGGGCAGTCATGGTGATTGGATACAATTCAGGTCCTTTGTTTCTTCCTAAAAAAAAAACTAAGAGTTTCTCCCTTTAAAAAAAGTGGTCTTGAGACCATCCTGATGGAGAATGGATGTGTAAAAGGATTGCATGTCTGTGGTGAAGAGGAGGCGGCTGGAACCCATGAATTGGAAATTCTGAAACTGATGTAAAGCATCAGAAGAATCGTGGATTAAAGTAGGAAAGAACTGAATGTCAGTAGTGTCCTCCAGATCTCACTTACCACCCAGCAACATCTACATCCAGAGGAATTAAGGGCTACGGGGAGAATGCGGGTAAGTGGAGTTGAAATGCCCATCAGCCATTCGATGGGCCGAATGGCCTTATTTCCGTTCCTATGTCTTATGATCTTATGGTCTTATCGTTAGCCACCATGTCTGCAAACTCAAGTAGGATGCCAGCACCAGACACACATTCTCATCCCCTCTCTTGTGAGCTTTCTGCAGGGATGGTTCCCTGGGACACCTTGGTTCACTCCTCCTCCACTCCCAACCCCTCCTTGCACTCACCTGTCACCTTCCTGTGCAGTTGCAGAAGGTGTAATACCTATCTGTTTACTTTCTCCCTTCTCACTACTCAAGGCCCCAGACATACCACCTATATGAAGCAGCAATTTATCTGCACTTCAACTCAACTCGTCTACTATATTCAGTGCTCACAATGTAATTTCCTCTACACCGGGTAGATGAAACACAGGCTGGGTAACCACTTTGCAGAACACACCTATGTTCTATCTGCAAAATTGACCGAGCTCCCTGTTGCCTGTTACTCAATACACAGGCAAATGGGACTAAATTGATTCAGGATATCTGGTTGGCATGGACATGTTGGACCAAAGGGTTTGTTCCCATGCTGTACATGCTATGGCACTAGTACAACCATGTTCCCTGGCCAACATCACCATCTCAAGCTTGCTGCAGTGCTCCAGCAAAACTCAGTGCGTGCTGGAAGAACAGCATCTCACTTTCCACTTGGGAATACTGGAGCCTTCAGGACTTGATATCGAGTTGATTAATTTTAGGGCCTGAGCAGCTTCTACCATGTCCTTATCCTAACCCACACTCAGGAATGGTCATCACTTGTGCTGCTACCACAACCAATCCACTGTCAGCTACTAATGATCCCAATTAGCAGCTATTGAGTCTCCCAGGCTGACCATTATCCATCCTTTTCATCTCTCTCTCTCTCTTTCCCCCCCCCCCCGCCCTTATGTCTCTCTCTCTCTCTCTTTCCCCCCCCCCCTTATGTGTCTCTTTCTCTCTCCACCCCACCCCCCGCCCCCCCCCGCCCTTATGCTGGCCTTGACCACAGCACTCCATTTGTCTTGCATACAGGACAAGCAGGAATCGATCCATAATGCATGCAGGTTTCCTTTTATGAAATTGGGTTGCTTTGCATGCAGGTTCAAAGCCACTGCCCTATAGCAAGATCCTGTTGCTGTTATTTGTAATACTTCCAGACCTTTGAGTAGGGAAGCCATATCAAAAACTTTTCAAATTATTAGGTTCAGTCAGTTAGGGGAGAAATGTTATTGAATTCCTGAAGATTATTCCAAAGGCTTCATCTGAATTGTTTGCATGTTTCTTGGCGCAATTGAAATTTTTTTGGCCACGAGCTTCCTATGTTAGAAATTCAGAAATTTGATTTTCTAAGCTGTAGCAAAATTTGCTCTAATGCAGAGACTTTTGTTAGATGGGTCTGCTGATGAGGATATTTACACTCCATTGGAAACAAAATGTTAGCCAACACTTCAGACTTATCTTGATGTACCATTTCATTTTGTGTGTGCATTTGCTCTTTCAGTTTAGCAGTGCATGCTTCCACTTTAAGCATTTTTCTTAGGTTCTGAGTTGTTTTCTAAACATGTGTATAAGGTATAATATGGTTTAACAGTAAAGCTTTCAGTCATCACTTGTGATATAAAGGGAGTTAGTGTTAATTAATTAGTGTTATATGTCACAAGTCCCATATACTGTAAGGCTAATGGTGCTGGCTGAACAAGGAATGCTGATCAAGTACAAGAACAACTCGTTACAGTGGAGCAAGGACTGCCAAAGGATCTTTTTTTATGGCTACCTGGGAGATGGAACATGAGCCTATACCTCATGACTTAAAGACAATAATGTTGAAAATTAAAGAAAGATGATATTTAATACCTCCCCATGATTTGGAAGATGGGATATTTAGCTGACATCTTCAACATCAAGGAAAATTGAGATCAGTTGGAGAGCACCAGTTTCTGTCCTATCTGAAATCACTGGGAAGTACGTTGTTAGTATGGGATACTGAGTTGGAGAAGTAAATATCTATTGAAGTGGGAGGCCTGGGAATTGCAGAGATGTTCAGCACCCGGTATTCATTGAGTTACAATCAAGAGAGGAAAGGTGAATGTCTTCCCTCTTTTCTCATTCTTGTTTGACCACAACTGGCCTTTTCAAAAAGAAAATTGTGTATGCCAAATCAAAGATTGTTTAACTATTTGTACTGTGACTGCAAAAGATGCAGACTGGTTTCCTTGAGTTTTACTATACTTAAACTGGAACTAGAGTAAAATAATAAAAATGTTCCTACTTTCTCTCTCACATGCACATGCATACGCACACATTAGAGTAAGCCCTTTTAAGTCCAGAAATAATTAAAGTCCTCATAGATTGTTGATTTGGCTGGATCCAGAGTGAGCTTCGAGTCTGTCTAGTTTCAGTGTCAAGGTGGTTTAAAGATATTAAAGGGTTATTTCTGTTCTGGAGAGAGCTGTTATTACACTGAATTCTTGAAAATCTCTCTGCAGCACATGGATAGTCAAAAACAGCAGATAGGGCTCAAATGTAGTTACACAACAATTTTTACACAAAATGTAAACCGCAAGACTTGGTTCTGGGGAGGAGGAAAAGTTATTTGTATTCTGCTTCAGTTACGCCAATAATACTGGAAGAGGTCAGCTTCAAACTTGAGTCCACTGTGAAATTTGCTAAATTAATTAGCTTGTAGAGGACACATGAATTTGGCAGTTGTAACTGCGATAGTACTAAACGTCTCCCTCTCGCACCCTGAAACAAATAATGCAAATCATGATCAGTTGTACAGTTGACTGCTGTGCTTTAAAATTTTACAATTATTAGCTGTATTTGTGGCAACTGTAAACAGATTGCTGATTTTAAAGAAAAGTTGTCCTTTCAAATTATTTAAAATTAAATGTGCAGGAAATGACTTCTGCTTTGTCCTTCAAAAATATATTTGTCTTTAGTCTCTAATCATGTGTTCGTGATACATGTGTTTTGTGAGCTTTTAATTTCGTAAATTTCATTGCTATTGAAAAAGCTAGGCAAAAAGAATTCTGTGGCATGGTGTTTGGTTCCTGGGTGAACCCCAGCAGGCTTTAGTTTGGGCAGTCATATGCTGATATCACATTTCAGCAGGAATTTAAAACACAACCAGAGAGGGTACATTCCTTGGCTAGTCAACCCAGCTTCTCCAAAATACACTAGAAGGGTGACCCTTGTGGATGGCATGTTTAAAGCTGTATCAGCTGCAGGATTGGCAGTCGTTTGCAGTGATGTCAGCTACAGAAGTAGTTTATAGTCATACTGGCCTGTGTTTGGCCGTGCTGCGAGAATTTGAACTTCAAAGCTTATTGACTAGGGAGTGGATTGAACTTTGTAGTAGTTGAGAGAAGATCTTGAGAAAGGCAGCAAATCCTTGGGATCCTCCTATTCCATGTACAGTGTTTATTATATTTTAAAAATCATGACATGTAAAGTAGGATTTCATTGCATTATCAAGTAAAAAAAAATCTTGGTAATTTTTAAAGAAAAATGACCATTTCAGCTATGGTTCGGTCTTTGCTGTCTTGATGAGTGAGAAAGAACCTTTATCGCACCATAAGGTGCTCAGTATGTTTAACATGAACATCGCTATCAACATCATCACCCAAGGC
The DNA here is from genome assembly GCF_037043375.1 of Chiloscyllium plagiosum. NCBI lineage: Eukaryota > Metazoa > Chordata > Chondrichthyes > Orectolobiformes > Hemiscylliidae > Chiloscyllium > Chiloscyllium plagiosum. Next base: position 3,559,485 of record NW_028270139.1, read on the forward strand.
CTTCCCTGTTGTCGTAGACGGGTGAGTGAAGTGTTGAGATGCTATGAAAATGCTTCTGCTTTCATTCAGTAATGACTTCAGGATAGTATGTTGTTCCAATTTGTAACGAGCATGTTAGCTTAACAATTATGCTTTTTGAAGATGGAGGGTAAACTTAAAAGTCATGTTTAGATTCTGTAATTGTTAGGGTATTAATTAAGCTGAGTTTTTGCTTAATGGATACATACTCTGTATAGTAGTGCCTAGTAATATGTTCTCCAGAATTAAATTCCACATTCAGTATTGCTGACAATTAACTGTACATTTGCAATTGTAATAGTGCAATCAATGTTACAGAATTAAGAACCTGAAGGAGTGTGCAATTCCAGTGCAAATTCAAAAGGTTGTCAACGCAATATGAAGATATAAACCAATTTCTGACCCAAGGTTCATCAAGATAGCCTCTGGCAAAATTTTATTTATCCCTCTAAACTAATTGCTGGTACGAACTACCCATTGTATTTGCAACTATTGAAAAGTCATGTAAAAGCACTTCAACTTTCCAGTTGATCCTATAATGATGTGTGTGTAGGGGAGGTTTTCAAACTATCCTGCATTTTTGTTTGTGCCCAATGTTATCAGTCACAAAATCTAACATATATTGCTGTAACGGACATGAACACATTTGGGACTGTTTCCTAATGTATCTCTTTTGTATGGTGAAAACTTGTATATAAAATGTGAGTATGGAATACAGTATTTTCATGGGCATTTTCTTTGTAGACTTCCTAGCTTAACCAAAGTCACTCTGAAGGCAGAGGTTATTTTATATATGTATCTCTCGGGAAAGAGCTGCAGTCCAAAATGATTGATAAAGAAGTCTTGGTGTATTTATTAATGATTTGAATCCTGTTTCAGGTAGTTGTACTTATAGTTACTTATACTGGGCGTTAGATTAAATAGAATTAATATTTGTATCATACGACTGTTATGTATTTTGTCCTTTTTACTTCAAGTATTTGCTGACAACTGAACTGGAACTTGCAGGACTTTGTAATGGGAATGAGAGATGAGTGTCGTTTAAAGTTCTTGTCTGACTTTAACTTGCAAAAAAAAATTCACATTCAGTCTTTTATATATATAAAATCTGATTGCATCAACAATAATATACTTAAATTTGTTACGAGTGCTCATGAACAATCAATCTGTTTTTAACTTATATTCTTATAGCAACATGTGAGAACATGCGCTTACATTTAATAAAATTAGTATGGAATTGGAGGCAACAATCTAATGCATTCGGGTTCATAGAGTTTTTCATTATATATATATATATATATATATAGTTCTCGACAAACTTGAGCTGTTGCTGCAATTTTAAAATGCACTACCGAAGCATATCGACTACACAGCCATCTGCAGTCACTTTACTGATATTCTCTTCTATTAATAACCTGCATTAGGAGATTAAAAGTATCCCACGATACATATAGCAGCTGACAGAAATAGTTGCGGTTTTTGCATATCTTTGGAGAACACTGGGATGATACTGAAATTGCAGTGAGCCTCATTGTTTATTAAAAGAGACAATATGTGTTATTCCATCTATATCCAAAATTTAAGACAATTTTAAAAAAAAATTAGGTCTTTGACTTGGCTCATTAAGTTTACGTTGGGAATTAGAGGTTCAGAAGCCTATAAGAAATGTCACATGCAGCTCAATGATTAATTTGAAAACCTTTATTCATCACAATTATTTTGTTTAATTTGGTTCAGAAAATGCTTTCATTTACAATTCTTAGCATTGGTATCATAATCTTTGGAGCAATAATTTTCCACTTAGTTGACCAGAAAATAGTTTGTCACTCCTTACTTACATAATTCAATATGCAGCATGCTTTAAACCTAAACATCTAGCTTTATTGTTTATAGATCTGTTCAAAATACAAAATGTTCATTGATCTGATTTGGTGCTGCTAAAGTACTTAATATTTATTTATGACCAATTCTACCTCAGCTGATATTCTGAATGGTCCATGGGACAAAAATGTATTCAACATGCCATACCATACATAGTTATGTCTTGTGTGTGAAAATATAAATAGTTATAATACATTCAAAAAGGATTTTAGATCAAAGCTGACATCTGCAAAACAGTGTCAGTATGGAATTTTCACCCTGACCTTGGCATTTGAAATCTGGTTTATGGTTGAGAGAAAAAATATAAAAATTTGTCTTAATCAATGCAGCTAACATTACAGCCTTGCATTTCCTGTCATGCTTAGCCTCTTCTGTACTAATTTTCTGCCTTTGTAAGGGGTTTACTTGGAATTTAGGCTCCCAGAGTAAGTATTAAAAAGTAGACTTTTCAGTGGTTTGCAAATAGCCAATCTAGACATCCTTATTTTTCACTACCACTGAGACTTGTTACAACCAAATCCAATATAAGATTGACTCAACTGTCTTCAGAAATTGCTACAGATTTTTTGGATATTGAACATAGGGGAAAGTGCTTCAAAATTTGATCTGGAATGTTTGTTGGATAAACTAAAACAAGAGGTTGTGACTTAACACGAGTAACAATACCATGTTGGCTTAGGTATCATAGAATCCCTAGAGTGTGTAGGTAGATCATTCGTTGAAACTTTATTGCTGGAACAGCACAGCAGGTCAGGCAGCTGCCTGACCTGCTGTGCTGTTCCAGCAATAAAGTTTCAACTTTGATCTCCAGCATCTGCAGACCTCACTTTCTCCAGGTAGATCATTCAGCCCATCGAATCCACACCAACCCCCTGAAGAGGTACTTCCTGTAACCCTCCATATCCCTTGGTTAATCCTACCTAACCTACATACCCATGGATGCTATGGGCAATTTAACATGGTCAATTCACCTAATGTGCACATCTTTGGACTGTGGGAGAAAAACAGATTAAATCCATGTTTGTTTTGAATGTGTTCCTATTTCAATCTATGGAGACGAATGTATCTTGTGATTTATGATTTATTCACCATTGAACCACTGTTAAAACAGCCCCTATTTGAGTCGCTGGTCCACAACCTTCAAACAGGAGAAACACTCAAAAAACCAAAATATTGACCTTTGAAGGATGCTTTGTAAGAGTTCAGATCATGTGGTCCTAAGTTTGCAGATTGTAGACTTCTGATCTATCCTAGCTTTTCATTGCAATTCTGAGGGCGTGATGAATTGCTGGAGCTGCTGCCTTTGACCTATCATATAAATCCCAGGGGCAGATGCCTTTTCTAGGGGCCATAGATAACTCAGATGAACACAAAAGCATGAGTTAGTCATTCAGTTCATCGAGGCTCATCGACCTCTTTGTCAATTTTCCCTAATATCCCCATATTCCATAATGTCATTAGTATGCAGAAAGGATTTGATTTGTTTCTGCTCAATGATGGAGTCTCCACAACCCTCTATGGGGAATCCCAAGGATTCGCAATTCTCTAAGAGAAGAAATTCTTCCTCACTTTAGTTTGAAATGGCTTGCCCCTTATTCTCCGACTGCAATCTCTGTTTCCAGGCTCCACAGCCATGAAGAAAAAATTCTATCCATATCTACCTGTATGAATTTTGCAAATTTCAGTTAGATCACCTGTCATCCTTCAAAGCCAGAGAATGCTTGTCCAGTTTTTTTCGATGACTCCTCGTAAAATAATCTTGTCACCCGAAGCATTAGCTGAGTTAACCCCTTTCACATTCTCTGTATGGGAAGTATAACCTTAGATAAGGGCATGCAACACACTCTGGGTGCAATCTCAACGAGGCTTCATACAATTGCTCTATTTTTGCTATCCTTTGAGACCTTAGCGAAAGCCTATAGAAAGCTCAAACATACCATATCCACTAATTTCCTTTACCTATGCTACAAAAATTCCAAATATTTGTCAAACATTATTTCCCTTTCATAACTCCACATTGACTCAGCCTTATCATATTATTTAGTAAGTGTCCAATTATTACGTCATTTACAATTGATTTGCCACTTTCTCTACTATTAACATGAAACTGACAGGTCCATAGTCTCTGTTTTCTCTCTCTTCCTATCTCAATTAATGGAGTTATCTTGGCTACTTGCCCACCTACGGGAACCTTTCCAGAAACTACAATTTTGAAAGATAAACACCTATGCATTCACTATCTCTGTGACCATTTCTATCTGCAATTTCTTTATTCTAGTTTATAAATTCTTCAGTCAGTGTCTTCTTTTTCAGGGGAGCTGGAGATTTGGAGTTCTTTATCCCATTCAATGCTCCCCCTTCAGCCACACATTCATCCATGTGATGTTTGTAGTACTGTGCGCAAGCTGGCTATATGCAACAGAACAAGCATGTAGAATATTTTGAAACTGATAAGATTAGATTCCCTACAGTGTGGAAACAGGCCCTTCGGCCAACCAGTCCACACCGACCTTCCGAGAGTAATCCACCCAGACTCATTTCCCTCTGACGAATGCACCTAACACTATGGGCAGATTAGCATGGCCAATTCACCTGACCTACACATCTTTGGACTGTGGAAGGAAACTGGAGCACCTAGAGGAAACCCACACAGACACTGGGAGAATGTGCAAACTTCACACAGACAGTCGCCCAAGCCTGGAATCGAACCTGGATCCCTGGCACTGTGAGGCAGCAGTGCTAACTACTGAGCCACCATGCCGCCCCACATGCTTGTTTATTCATCTGTGCTCCTCATCTAGTTATGCTCACTTTTCGTTACCTGATTTAGAATTGAGAAGTTGCTAAAGGACTAGGGAATCTTAAGAACATATCAAGTTTAAAATCAAATTTGCTAACAACTGAATTAGAACCTCTTCTTCAAATTTAGAATAAGTAGCTGAACTTTAGTGGCTGGGACAGTATCATATTTGAATGCCAGAGGCTACTGTCATAGTAGTTGTAGAGTTGCTGCAATTGGGGTAAGTGTCCCAGGTTATCATGAGGTGGGTATAATTAGTCAGGTTGGCATTCCTATTCACTGTCTAACTATTCCTGTTGGAAATGCATGAGTGCAGAGAAGCCTACAAAACCACATTTTAGTCATCTTCAGCGCAAGAGTAGGAATATTTTAATGAAGCATGCAGTATGTGGCCTCTCAGTTGTTTAGGGAGTACTTTTTGGTGCACTGAACTATTTCAAATTCTGGCTTTACTCACTGGTCTAAGCTGATTTCGTTTATCTCCTGTGGAAATAGGTAGTTAGAATAATAATGGCTAAAAGCTTTTCTCATAGTCAAATGAGTGAAGATTTATGAATTGGATTGTTACTGGGATACAGAGGAGAAAAATAAAATGTTTGTATTTACAACCTTACAATCTACTTTTCACTGATATCCTGCTAATAAGTGGATTTGTGTGAGATATAAGTAATTACCTCAAGATTCTATACTGACTGTTGTCTAAGCTTGAACATGAATTACTTTTAGAATGGCACATAGTACCCAGGTACCACTCCTCCATTCAGATTTTCTGCCTTATACCACAGTACACAAAATGACTCTTACTAAAATCCCTAGTGATATCCTATGTGTCTGTGACATTAAAAAAACTTCCCTTGTTGACTTGACTTTATAGCACCGTTTTCACGTGGTTGACCACACCATCCTTCTCTAAAGCCTCTCCTTGTCATGTAGCTACTCGGGACTGCCATCACTTGGTTCGACTTTTATCTCTCCAATCAATTCAGGATTTCACTTGAAATGGCTTCTCTTTATCGTCATGTGCGTTTACTTGTGGTATTCTCCAGGGGCCCAGCCTGGCTGCTTCCTGTTTTCTGCACTACATCATGCCCCTTGAAGACATTTTCTGCAAGAAAAGTTGTTAATTTTCTTGTTTGTTTGCAACAGTCAACTTTATCTTGCTACCTTCTCTTTTGATTGTTCCACTATTGATGGTATTCACCATGGGACTTCTCTTTAAAACAGAAGTGCATTTTGTTAGAAACTTGAAGTTATGACTTGATAGAAATGAGAAGCTGAATGCAATGTTGGACTAGTTCTTATAAAATCAACAATTCAGCCAAGAATGGAATGTGTTCTGCAGTTGGGATTTATGATAATTTTGAAAATTAACAATGGAACACCTTTTCTTTTTTATTAGTTGCTTTCCAGATAGTGTTTGTTCAATTTTTTTTTAGTTTTTGTTACAGTAAGTGTCTTAACCCTTGAAACTGAGGATTACAACAACTTATTGTTAAAAAGTTCACGTTCATATTGCATCTGCTTTAAATGGTTATTACACACGTCAAAAGCAACCCTCCCCAAGACTCAAAAATGCATTTTGGATATTATTTCTTTGCAGATATCTCTGCAGCTATATGGAATCTGAGCATCTTTCACAATAATAAATTGCATTCTTTGCATAAGCCACTGAGATATAGTCCACACTTTTTCGCTTCACGATGTTTTTCCATACTTGTTGACAGGTACAAGCAGGGTACTTGCTTTTCAACATGGTTTTACATTTCAAAAGTAATGGGAATTTCATCAATGTTGCCAATATGATATAATAAATGTGTATACAATTCTGAAAGGATTAAACACTCATGATGTCACAGGAACTTGATTATAAAGAAGGAACTTGTAGGAGATGGGTCAGTGTGCTCCAAATAGTCCTGCGGTAATGCAGGCATATTCATAACTTGTAAATAGTTGATGTAACAGAATAAATTTCATATTGTTTACTCAACAATAATGGTGGATATCCTAGACAAGATCACGTTGAGCTTGAAGGAATCCACATACAACATGATTGCAAAGTTAGGCCCCTGCCACGATATAATGCTGGTCACTATTGTTTACTATTTCTAAATGGTGCCAATTAATACAACTTAGAATTGAGGCCTTCAGGGAACACCAGAGAAAAGACATGCTGGCGACCCAGAAAACTTCAAAAGAATATTGGTGCAATTTATTATTATGTTGTTGCTTGCTGACAACAGGAAAGCCCATAAACCTGGTTACACCACTCAACACAAGAATATTTCAGACTACATAGAAAATATTTCAAATCTGACTAGAGACACAAGGACAGATATAAAGTTACAGGCTACATCCCAAGGTGATGGTCTGTGGAAGCAGTCCTGAGTCCAAATTGAATTAGTGAGCCAGCCAGACATTGAGGGTTGCTCGAATCAAAATTAACCATTCCTTGTGCGCACAGTAATTCATGCTGAAAGTGCAGTGACTTTTAAACAAAAAATTGCATCTCCATCAGGCATCATCACCATATTAACAAAAATGAAGCTAAGAGAGTTAGCAGAGAAAACTCATTCTGAGGTGAGAATCAGGGAAATTGTTAATCAGCTAGGCAAAACTAGGATTCCTGATGAAGGGCTTTTGCCCGAAACATCTATTTTCCTGCTGCCTGACCTGCTGTGCTTTTCCAGCACCACACTAATCTAGAAATTGTTAATCAAGCCACTCAAAATTGGTAAATGTCAGGCTAGGTAAAGAACAGTTGGCTACATAGAATAGTCGATCTTCTGTAATTACACCGGCACCACTCCCCACCTCTTCCTCCGCTACATTGATGACTGCATTGGCGCCACCTCATGCTCCCGCGAGGAGGTTGAGCAATTCATCAACTTCACCAACATATTCCACCCTGACCTTAAATTTACCCGGACCATCTTTGACACCTCCCTCCCCTTCCTGGACCTCTCCATCTCCATTAATGATGACCAACCTGACACTGACATTTTTTACAAACCCACCCACTCCCACAGTCCACAGCTACCTGGATTACACCTCTTCCCACTCTACCTCTTGCAAAAATGCCATCCCGTATTCCCAATTCCTCCGCCTCCGCAGTATCTGCTCCCAGGAGTACCAGTTCCACCACAAAATACACCAGATGGCCTCCTCCTTTAGAGACCGCAATTTCCCTTCCCACGTGGTTAAAGCTGCCCTCCAACGCATCTCGTTCATGTCCCGCACGTCTGCCCTCAGACCCCACCCCTCCAACCGTAACAAGGACAGAACGCCCCTGGTGCTCACCTTCCACCCTACCAACCTTTGCATAAACCAAATCATTTGCCGACATTTCCGCCACCTCCAAAAAGACCCCACCACCAGGGATATATTTCCCTCCCCACCCCTTTCCGCCTTCTGCAAAGACCATTCCCTCCGTAACTACCTGGTCAGGTCCACGCCCCCCTACAATCCACCCTCCCATCCTGGCACCTTCCCCTGCCACCGCAGGAACTGCAAAACCTGCACCCACACCTCCTCCCTCACCTCCATCCAAGGCCTTAAAGGAGCCTTCCACATCCACTAAGTATCATTTATTGCATCCGTTGCTCCGACTGGACGCCTCCTAGCAGAGCGCTTTAGGGAACATCTCTGGGACACCCGCACCAATCAACCACACCGCCCTGTGGCCCAACATTTCAACTCCCCCTCCCAGTCTGCCGAGGACATGGAGGTCCTGGGCCTCCTTCACCGCCGCTCCCTCACCACCAGATGCCTGGAGGAAGACCGCCTCATCTTCCGCCTCGGAACACTTCAACCCCAGGGCATCAATGTGGACTTCAACAGTTACCTCATTTCCCCTTCCCCCCCCACCACACCCTAGTTCCAAACTTCCAGTTCAGCACTGTCCCCATGACTTGTCCTACCTGCCTATCTTCTTTTCCACCTATCCACTCCACCCTCCTCCCTGACCTATCACCTTCATCCCCTCCCCCACTCACCTATTGTAGTCCATGCTATTTTCTCCCCACCCCCACCCTCCTCTAGCTTATCTCTCCACGCTTCAGGCTCTCTGCCTTTATTCCTGATGAAGGGCTTTTGCCCGAAACGTCGATTTTGCTGCTCCTCGGATGCTGCCTGAACTGCTGTGCTCATTGTTTTTACCTAATTAAAGAAGCATACAATTCTGGTTTCTCGTGCATTTTTGGGGGGAGACATGGATGCTCAGCAGTCAAAACATGACTCCCAAGGGTTGGAAAACCTGCAGTATGACCACAAAAGGTGCAAAACCTCCATATTGCCATGAGGCACAGGAAAACCACCTGTTCAGCAATGAAGCATGGGAAAGCTACCGTTACTGCAGAACACAGTCTTTAAAGGAAATAAAATAATTTGGATCAGAAATAGCATTGTCAGGAATATTTAATTTCACAAATGGACCAAATAGAGTACAAAATTGAACACTGTGAAGAAGACAGTTCTTGACGGTCCGAACAGCTTCTCAAATGGATAGTAAACTGAACAAGTAAATACACTTGTGTGCACATCAGGATTATACCAGATTTTGTTTACAAAAGGTTAAATATTTGGAGAGATATTCAAAACCTTTGACAATTAGTTCAATGTCAAAATAAATAAAATCTTTGAAAGATTCAACAAAAGGCTGTAGCATCGAGGTGAATCCAGGGATGATTTAATGATTTCTTCAGGTGGATGGAGTAATGTCACGATGGTGACTTAAAATAAAATACTGGCTTGTTATAAGCAATATTGATAAGTCCTTGTCAAATTTATTATAGTCCAAAGAGAACCTCACTCCAGAGGAAGATGTTCAGATCATGACCAAAGGAGAGGTCCAGAATCACAACAGATCAATCCTAAAAGGAGAAGATAAAATTTGGCATAGGAGACACAGAATCATTTCTTAAGGTGCTTAACCACCAAAGGTCTACCAGACGAGCCTGTACAGCAAATAGGAAAGACATGAGATTCTAACACTGTGGAAACAAGCAACCTCATTTGCAAACAGTGCCCTACTTTTAAAACCAAATGCTTTTATTGCTAGTTGGTAGGTCACGACCAACTAGGTAGGACATAGCCAAAGAAGAGAAAAAGACCAAAGAACTAGAACTATCCCATGAAGAAAGTTAATGAGAGAACAGTATTCAGCAGAAGATAAACTCAAACATTTCCTAGAGGAAATCAGTGATCCAGACCAAACGTTTTGGGATGCAGTTACGTCAATGGACAGTTCATAAATTCCAAGTTAGACATGGCAGCAAGTTTCAGTCCACAGTTGATCAGCTGAATGGTGCAGGGACAACGCGCTTCATGGAAAAGGTTCATGAAGAGCTTATGCTTGAAATGTTGACTCTCCTCCTTGAATGCTGCCTGATGGCTGTGCTTTTCCAGCACCACACACTTCAACTCTGATCTCCAGCATCTGCAGGCCTCACTTCCTCCTAGTTGACTATAAACGACTCTCCAAAGTTGGGGAAATACATACTTATCAAGCTCTCGATTATGCACAACTAAGAATTTTTCACTCTTGAGTAGAAAGGTATGCATTTGCCTCAGTGCCATTTAAATCCCAAAAGATCAGGGAAAACCTAATGGAAAATGTTGGTGAGCTCCATAAGTTCATGGCAGGCCTTCAAGAAAATATGAGTTTAGTTACATTAGAAATAAAATTTCATACCATCAAAGATGCGAAGAGGTGAGGTCTTGAGCTATAAAACAACAAATTGTTCGAGTATGGCCTGTACACAAAAATCAAGTCAAATCTAATCATCAATTACTGCCGGTCAGCCTACTCCCAATCATCAGTGAAGTGATTGAAAGAGGCATGAACAATGCTATCGATCTTAGTGATAAGCTTCTCACTCTGTGGGTTTTGTCAGGATGACTCAGCTCATGATCTTGTTACAGCCTTGGTCCAAACATGGACAAAACAACTGATCTGCAGAGGTAAGGGACTGCCCCTGTACAAAGGCTGCATTTGACCAAGTGTGACATCAAAGAACCTGAACAAGACTAGAGTCAGTAGCAATCGGGGAAAACTTTCCACTAGTTGGAGTCATACTTAGCACAAAGGGAAATGGTTCTTGTATTTGGAAGTCAGTCATCTCCGTTTCAAGATATCTCTAACAATATCATACATGCACCTAATTTATAAACTTGTCAGATTTAAGGGCAATATTATAATTTAAGAAAAATAATAATATAGATATAATGGTTAATTTTATTTCTGCTTTTGAGTTAGATTCTTACTTTGTTGTTTGTGATTTTGGAGTATTCATTCAGTTTTGTAACTCCTGCAAATTGTTTGTGAGAGATACCAAACAGAATGTATTAAAATTCAAAATTCATTCGGAGTGAGAAAGACTTAAGACTTTGATTTCTTCTCCTTGCTGTTGTCTTAACTGTTAATTCCCTTTCTAAAGTAAGGAAGAAAGTAGATTAAATGAGGAAAAAGTTTAATTTTTTAATTTTGTTACACCATCCTTATGTAAGTTTTAAAATTGGCCTTTGTATGATGTGAGCTGCCTCTCTTCATGTGCCAACCTGACAATAGTCTTGGTACAATAGTTGTCTGAAGTCACAGAACTCACCTGGTCTTATCACAAAGTAGAAATTATGGAGAAAAGTTTCTTTGCCTTCTAACAATAATGGCAAAACCAACATATTGTGTGGTCCAGAGCTGTTTAGCTGTATTATGTCATCATGTGCTAAACGCCAACACAAGTTAAAGGAAATTAGAGCTTGTGCTGTACAATACCTACCACATACAATATGCACAAATGTTTATGTAATTATTTCATAAATTATATTCTTGACAATTCATGTTACAAATCCAAGATGATCAATTTCAAGCAAAAACCCTGACTTTGAAGCATAATGATTTTATGAACCTTGTTAGTTGCATTGTATATACATTCATGTTGCTGATAAACAATTACAGATTGTGTTTATTAGCTTGCTTAACTGTCGCAGGATAAACTGATTTATTTACAGTAAATGGTTTGAAACAGTGTGCGGCACAATGTCAACATGGGATTAATTAAACTGGTTTAAATAGTATTATAGCACGAGCAACAATAAAAGTGGTTTAAACATTTACAATAGTATGTACAGCATGTATTGTACAGGTGTGAGTATTGCCAGCATCTTTGTTAGAATGACAGCATAGTAAGTAAAGCAAACCCTGGATCAAAAAATCTTTTTGGCTGATCTTTATATCTTTTGGCTGATCTTTCACTTGGCATCTATTATTTGCAGAATCTATAGGTTATTGAGACACATTAACACCTAGACATCATTATTATTGAAGAAAATCTAAACTGTACACCATCAGCATATTAACTGTTTGTTTGACTTGTTTATCCATACTGTCTCCTGCTCCTTGGATGTTGCCTGACTGCCTGTGCTTTTCCAGCACCACAACCTTTGACTCTGATCTCCAACTTCTGCAGTCCTCATTTTCACCTTATCCGTACTGTTTGCATATTTTTGATCACAGATATTTACAAGCTTAGCAAACATTGATATTTTCATGAAGTAAGTCTTTCTAATTGGATGTTTGTGCCTAGTAGTATATGTGTCTGACTGAGTTACATCTTTGACCAAAACAGGAGGTTTTTTCATAGTTTCTGCCCTTTATATACCTCAGTAGCTATTTCTCATATTATTACAATTTGGTGTTTATCCAGTATCACCTACATAATATAAATGTTTGTCACCTCTCTCCTTTCTAATTTTTTCCTGTCTTATAGTTGACAGTCTTGGCAATGAGCAGAGCTTTGCACGTCATTTTTGTGGCAAATTGGCAGCTGTATTGTTCCAAGATATCAAAAGTTTTTTTTTTTAAAGTGAGCAGGGCAATATTCCTCTCGTCTTAAATCCATTTAATGTTCTTAGACTAACTCTGAAAAGTTGATTTTTCTATCTTACCCAATTGCATGCAGTTTTGTTGGAAAGTAAAATCGGGGATAGCCAGGTGGAATGGTCAAGTGAGTGTTGATGCTAGCTAGTCAGGAAACAAATGGGAATGGAGAAGTGATTAACGATACTGAGGACCTGGGTGGGAAGCTTCACTAAAACTGTGCAAAGCACCAACAAACTCAAGGAGATCCAAAATGGTTGCCAAATTACAAGCGCAGACCCTCACAACATTGCATGTGTAAAATATTTCACTCAGTCTTCCTTCTCGTGTATGACAATGTTGCGCATACTGTTCAATTCACTCTGCGCCCCAGTACATCATACCTCAGCCCAACTCCTATTTCTTGACAGACAGACAGACTCAACATCTCTACCAAACTCCATTCCCCCAATTGCACAGTAATTCCTCTTTCCAATCCCATTGTTCTCAGTCAGCAGCATCTCTTCCCAAGCCTTCCTGACTTGCCCATGGCTGACACTGGAAACGTTTCTTGCATAACTCATTTTGGCAAATTGCCTAGTATACCTCTACAAAAAGCAGAAATTACTAGAAATATAAAACATCAAGCAACACCTGTTGAGAGAGAAATGAAGTTAACATTTCAGATCAATCGTTAGCATCAGAACTTAAATTCTAGCATTCATAGTATTTTGCTTTTGTATTTCTATGACTGGTGGAAATTAATTTTGTTTAGATTTTGCATTCATTGTCAATGTTACAACTGCAAAATGTTGTCAACCCAGCCAGATTGGCACACTATTTACTAGCACATCATACCATTGACCAACCATGGATATTCTGACGAGAATGCACATAATAAAAAATTCTCAATGGTAGCTGTGGTTAAAATTACACAGAATCATAGAATTACCAGTGTGAAAGCAGGCCATTCAGCCAGTCGAGTCCATACCAACTCTTCAAAGAGCATTTGACCCTTTGAGGTGGCACGGTGGCTCTGTGGTTAGCCCTGCTACCTCATAGCGCCAGGGACCTGAGTTTGATTCCCACCTCGGGAGATTGTGCAAACTCCACAGACAGATATTCTCCCCATTTCTGCGTGGGTTTCCTCTGGGTGCTCTGGTTTCCTCCCATAGTCCAAAGATGTGCAGGTTAAGGTGAATTGTCCATGCTAGATTGCCTAGGGACGTGTAGGCTAGGTGCATTAGTGAGGGGAAATGCAGAGTAACAGATGTAAGGGAATGGGTCTGGGTAGGATACTCTTCGAAGGGTCGGTATGGACTTGCTGCGCCAAATGGCCTGTTACCACACTGTAGGGATTCTACCCAGACCCACTCCCCTACCCTACCCCTGCATTTGCCATGGCTAACCCATCTAACATACACACTCCCAGACACTGTGGGCAATTTAGCATGGCCAATCCCCCTAACCTACACATCTTTGGACTGTGGGAGGAAACCGAAGCATCCAGTAGAAACTGGGAGAATCGTGCAAACTCCATACACAGTTGTCCAGTGCTGGAATTGAATCTAGGGTCCCTAGCGCTGTGAGGCAGCAGAGCTAACCACTGTGCCACCATGCTTTTTGGCTATACTTAGAGTCATAGAAGTTTCAGCATGAAAGCATGCCCTTAGCCCCAACTTGCCCATGCCGCCCAGTTTTCACAATTTAAATGGTCCCATTTGCCTGCAGTTGGTCCATATCCATTCATACCTTTCCTATCCATGTACTTTCTAAATGTTTTTAAATGACAAAATTGCACTCGCTTCCACCTCTGGCAGCCAGTTCCAAACACTCACCACACTCTGTGGAAAAAATTGCCCTTCTGGACCATTTTGTATCTTTCCCCTCTTACCTTAAACCTATGTCCTCTAGTTTTAGACTCCCCTATGACAGGAAAAAGCTGTCTGCCTTGTCTATTTATGATGAAGAATGGGCAAGACCTGTCCTGTGGACATTGAATCTTATTAGTCATTGAGTTTTCAAAAGGAAAAAGAAATCTGTGGAACAGTGTAATTTTATGGACCAGGCCAGACCCCCTCAAAATATTTCAAAAAAGTAGTCCAGACCCTAACTTTGCTGGTTGTTTTAAGCAGGTGTATGGTGGATATTCCAGGAGGGATGCAGCTGGCTCAATCACTTAGTTTTGACTAAATCAGAATTTATTTGCAAAATTACTGATTGAAACGCAAGCAAAAGAGCACAGAACATAGAGAATAACCTAACCTAGCTGAGAACTCAACAGATTATCCCAACTTAATGATGCTGTTCCAAATACTCGCAACAATCTTGATAAACACCCCTTGGCAAAAAAGGTAAAATCAAATACAGGGTCTGACAGGAGAGATAACAGAGAGGAGGATCAGAATGGACCTGCTTCTTTGATCCAACAACTTCACAACTGACTGCTTGCTAAAACAAAACAAAACCAAACCCAAACTGAGGTAAGCTGAGCTGAGAGTGCTGACTATGCCCCTTTCATTTTACAAAATCCAAACTGAGGTAAGCTGAGCTGAGAGTGCTGACTATGCCCCTTTCATTTTACAAAACCCAAACTGAGGTAAGCTGAGCTGAGAGTGCTGACTATGCCCCTTTCATTTTACAAGTTTTTTTTAGCTTAAAAGCTTCTTCAAGTAGATCAACCTCAGACATTTCGGAACCTGAGTCTTTACAATCTCCTTAAAAACAAAACCAAGGACCGCATAACCTTGTTAAAGGAACAGCATCATCATAGTAATGTCAGGTTTTCTGACATGAGTAAGTTAGAAAATAGGAAGACGTCTAAAAATGCTCTCATTTCTATGTGTGACTTAATGACAAGCAAGAATTTTTCTTGTCCACTACTCCTTCCTCATTCCAAGTACAGAGTTCTGAAGAAGGGTCACAGAACTCAAAACATTAACCCTGCTTTCTTTCATTAGATACTAGGCCTGCTGAGTTTCTCTAGCAACTACTAGTTTTGTTCAGATTTCCAGCATCTGTAGTTCTTATTTATTTATCCCTTCCTTGTTGACTTTTTCGACTTCCTCCCATCCGTGTTCCCTTGTCTTTGTTAATCCCATCTCACTTTACTTTCCTGTTTGTAATCTTGCCTCTTCCCTGCATTAATGCAGTTATTCCTGCTGCTCTGTCACTATATTTGTCAAGAATATTGCATCAGCTCCTGATTCCTCAAGTGCGCCACCACTGACAGGTTATTTAGAAAAATCTTATGTCAAGACATATGTCGTGGTAAAATACAGACCATCAATTTTCAAATTCCATTGTCTGATTTTAGTACGTGGTACTTTTCATGGACTGAAATGGTTTTAAAAAGCAAAAAAAAGCCAACAGAAAAATAACCTGACCACTGGCTCAACCAACCTTCATGAAGCCACATGAGAACCAGTCTAAACTGAAATTAATATTTTTACCACAAGAATACCATAGCTAGTCAGCTAGACTTGCACGTCCTGATTTAGATCTTTATTAGATTTCACATTCAAAAATCATCACCACACTTTTCTACCTTGGAGACAAGAACTCAGACATTGGACTATTGTGAACAATCCGTTGTTCAAAGAACTGCTTTGGCACTGTGACTGGAACTGGAGAAGGTTCCCTCACTCTTTTGTGAGCTCTTACAGGCTTGCGCTTTATCTCCTGCACGCGCTCACCCTCATCCTCTCCATGTCCCTTCCCAGGAAGGACAAAACATTGAAGACAAGACAACTTTGAGAAACATCCAAAAACCCAAAACTTAAAGGTAACTTCAATATTTATGGCAGCAGTTAATCCAGGACATCCTTAACTAACTGATCTCAGGTTAAAACAAAACATGTCAAGGGCTTTACATGTACATTCTGTTATCTTCCTTTTGATACTGGACCCTATGCCCTTTGAACTGTATACTTGTGTTTGATGCCGTGTTTTTATTGTTTTTCTTGGTGTTAGTATGTAATAAAGTCACTCTTTTGCTCAAGAAAACCTTACATTCATTCATTACTGCTACAGAAATTCTAGTTAACTACATTTTAATTGGTAAGAAGAATAGCTGTGTACTAGAAAGAATTTTAAACATTTATTTTGGCTGAGGGGTTAGAGGAAAACCAAATTCCTCCCCCCCCTCCCCCCCACCCCACTCTCACCTGGTTGTAACACATGGCCTAGGACATAAAGTTAATTAAGTTGTAATGACAGAAAGGGAGAAACATTTATATACTGTGTTTGTTCCCTTTATAAACTCTTCATAGCTTGGAATGAGAAGCCTTAATATTATTTAATCCACTGATGAACCTCTGCTTTAGTCTGTGTGCAGTCTGTTCAATGTCCTTTCACACAGGTTGCTGGAATGAAACCGACATTTCCTGTGGCTTAGCTGAATGCTTCAGATGCAAAGAATAGTTAACAGACTAATAATGGTTACAAGATATATATGGCCCAAGTGTCGGTCCACCAGTCACAAACAAGCACATAGATAGAGTGTTGCTTCATTTGTTGTTAAGAGGTGCAAGGAAGAGTAAGTTTGACATTGTGAGAGTTACTGAGGGGTTGCTTAGTTAATGACAAAATAGAGGAATGTTGAAATAAAAATCTGATTTCATTGTCAAGATTTTATCAGCTATAATGCACCATTTTCACATTAACACTGTTGCTGGGCAGAGTTAAAGTTTATTTGTGGAGTTGTGAACTGGACGTTCTGTACTTTGAGTTTAATATGCAACAAAGATTCAAAAGCAATTTAGTTTCTTTAATAATAGTGCAAATTGTTAATCTCTTTTTTATATACTTGTTCTACAAATGTTATGTGAATTAGATCCATTTTGTTTCCCTTTAGCATTTTCTGCAGGGATTGGGTGGGCAGGGGATGCAAGAGAGTGCACAACTAAATTGACTATTTACACTAAGAGGGGCAATGATGAGTTTGTCTCTTCCTTTAAGCTTCACTAGTATTTCTAATGGAGTTCTCTTGTTTCCATAGTACAAAACTTAACTTTTTCATCTGCTGTTGCTTTCCCAATATATTTTCTTAAAAATGTGTTTGTTTCAATTTTAATTTATTTCCTGTGTGGAATAAGAATTATGCACTTCACTTCTCATTTTGCGTTCTCATTCTAATGTTTTCTGAAAATGCTGACAAGATCAGTGTACAGCTGGTTTGCTGGGCTATCTTAGATCCAGTAATTATCTTGGAAATGTCTCGAGTTGAAGGATCTAATATAACACTGAAATTATCTTCATTCTTTTAACCACAGTTTCTACACTTGTTAATAGGTTCATAGCTTAACTTAATGCAGTTCCACCTAAGCTTCAACACACACTGCTTAAATTGAGCAGAAATGTGTCGATAAATGTTTGTTCTGTGTTGTTTTTAACCAAATAAATATTACCCTCCCCTTAGGCTATGCTGAGAATTCTGAATGGTTTGGAATGCTGCTTCCATTCTTTTATGTATTCCTTACTATGTAATTATGGCATAAATTTAGTTTCCTCAATCTCTTCAAAATGCTTCCATCATAAACATTAAAATTCAACCTTTTTAGATATACTTGTATTAGGCTTGCAATTGTGGTGCAACCCAAGTGCAGTTTGATAATGTATCAACAAAATTATATGTACAGAATGATCATGGTTTGATGTCTTTAGCACAAGATATAAAGCAGTACTTCTGAGGAACTACTGCAGTTTTAACTGTTTCAGTGGGTTCCTCTGGATTTCTAATTAAAATAAAACTCTTTCACACAGAGGGTGGTACGTGTATGGAATGAGCTGCCAGAGGAAGTGGTGGAGGCTGGTACAATTGCAACATTTAAGAGACATTTGGATGGGTATATGAATAGGAAGGGTTTGGAGGGATATGGGCCGGGTGCTGGCAGGTGGGACTAGATTGGGTTGGGATATCTGGTCAGCATGGACGGATTGGACCAAAGGGTCTGTTTCCATACTGTACATCTCTATGACTATGACTCTACTGCAGTTAATATTGTTACTAATGGTACTTGTGGTGTTGACACAAACAGTAGAAATTTAAACACCAGACCTGCCCTTTAAGATACATTACAGTGAAACCATGAGAAGCCAGGTAATTCATGAATTCCCACAGCATTTGCGATTCCATTTAATCGATAATTGGATTGACTTGTGTTTGGCTTTTGGTTTTGGTCTTGCCTTGTCTTCATAGCTGCAAACTTCAAATCAAGGTAAATGTAAAATCATTCGTAAGTTATTTGCTTCGGTTTGTGGTGAGACTTGTTACACCAACTTCTGCTTATGGTGATTAAAGGAATGAGAGAATGTCTTATCGTCATAACATTTTATGGGGGCAAGAATTGAGTAAGATTCCCCACTGCAGTATGATGTTTTATAATATGGTTGATCATACCATTCTTCTCTAACCTCCTTTTTCTGCCATTATCCACTTAAGTGGGAATCTACTTGTTTGTAGTCTTATCTAAACTGAGTGTGTGTTGCTGGAAAAGCACAGCAGTTCAGGCAGCATCCAAGGAGCAGGAGAGTCGACATTTCGAAATCAGGATTCTTAATGAATGACTTATGCCCGAAACGTCGATTCTCCTGATCCTCGGATACTGCCTGACCTGCTGTGCTTTTCCAGCAACACACTCTTGACTCTGATCTCCAGCATCTGCAATCCTCACTTTCTCCCTTATCTAATCCTAGCCAAAGAACCAAATGCAATGGCTTTTCTTCCTGACACCACGCTGTTACTTAGTGCTTTAAGGATCTGACCTCAGCACCTTTATTATTTCTCATATACATGCTACTCTTCAGTGACATCATCCAAAAGTATAATATTAGTATTCGTATGTGTAATGACTGTTGTGACACTCACAATGCAAACTCATGAACTATAAATATTAACTTATGAAATATAAAGCCAAAATGGACACTTGCCTGTAACACAAAATGGAGTTTAAGTTAGGTAGGTGGCCATTTGCCAACATGTGGAATTGTAAGAACACTGAACTAATAATCATGCCTGGACTAGTCATAGAGTCATAGAAATGGTACAGCATGGCAACAGATCCTTCGGTCCAACCCGTCCATGCCGACCAGATTTCCCAACCCAATCTAGTCCCACCTGCCAGCACCTGGCCCATATCCCTCCAAACCCTTCCTATTCATATACCCATCCAAATGCCTCTTAAATGTTGCAATTGTACCAGCCTCCATCACTTCCTCTGGAAGCTCATTCTATACACGTACCACCTTCTGTGTGGAAAAAGTTGCCCTGTAGATCTCTTTTATATCTTTCCCCTCTCACCCTCAACCTATGCCCTCTAATTCTGGACTCCCCGACCCCAGGGAAAACACTTTGTCTATTTATCCTATCCAGTTTTGGTGAAGTTAGTAAAATGCAAACAACCCTTCCTTTATTTCTCCAACTGAGTTCTCAATATTGTTGCAACCTCTGCTACAAACTTGAAATCCAGTAAAAAATGAATATGAAAAGTTGGTGCGTGATGAGTGATAATGAACTCTATTGCTTAACAGTGGCCTAAATTTCAGAAGGTATTAACAGGGACAATGAGATACTCTGGTCACATAACAGACTCCATTTATGCTAAATTAACAGACTGATTTGATTATTTTACATTCAGTATGAGATGAACAGAAATGTCTTCCAATGAAATATTGAAGCTGTTGTTTCCTAGCTATTGATTCCATCCTCCTTTCTGGCAACATTCTGAGATTAAGCCAGTCTGTTCACACCTGACATTTCAACCACAATGTTCCGACCTTCTTATTCACCTCTTTGCTATTGCCACCTATTGTAACATTGTCTGTCTTTGACACTGTCTCAAGTTGTCTTTTGCTGAAACCCACCTTCATGACTTTGTTGCCTCTTTATTTAACTATTCTCGCACACTTGACTGGTCTCCCAAATCCTATCCTCCATATCTTTGTACTGACCTATATTGAATTCCTGATAAGCAACATCTTTATTTTGAGTTCTGCTTGTTTTTGAGTCCCTACTGGCTTGATCCCCAAACTAAGTCATCTACTCCAACCCTACAACCTTAAGACATCTGCAATCATATGATTCTGTCCTACTTTAGACCTCAAATTTTAATTGCTGCACCATTAATGTCTTTAATTTGCTTAGGCCCCAACTTCTAGTATTCCCTTTTTATGTCATACCTCTCTCTGCCTCTCTATCTTTCCCTTTCAAGACACTATCTAAAACATACCTTGTTGATTGAACTTTTGATCATCTAATCTAATATTTCCTTATAAAGCTTGGCATTTTAGATTAGATTAGATTCCCTACAGTGGAAACAGGCCCTTCGGTCCAACTAGTCCACACCGACCCTCTGAAGAGTAACCCACCCAGACCCATTTCCCTCTGACTAATGCACCTAACACTACGGGCAATTTAGCATGGCCAGTTCACCTGACCTGCACATCTTTGGACTGTGGGAGGAAACTGGAGCACAAAGAGGAAATCCGTGCAGACACTGAGAGAATGTGTAAACTCCACACAATTATCACCCGAGGCTGGAATCGAACCTGGAACCTGTTGCTGTGAGGCAGCAGTGCTAACCACTGAGCCACCATGTCGCCCATTTACTTTGCTTTACAGTGGTCCAGGGAATTTCTTTGGGACAATTTATGATGTTAAATACACTTATGAATGTACTACTATTGTATACAAATGTTTCATAAAAAATTATCATAAATGTTACTGCGCCTGCTTTAAAATCACACAATTTAATTTGTATTTAATCTCATCATTGCTCATTCAACTTCACACTTAAATTTCATCTGCCAAATGTCTGAATATTAATTTCACTAATGTAGGTATCCTCCAGCTTCTCTTTATTTGTGTTTATGCTGCTATTTAATTTAATCCTGTTAGCATTTCTTTCTAGCTTCTCCTTAAATGTGTCTATGTTAGTCACCTCAATACTCCATGTCCATGACCCACATTCCAGCCACCTGTTCTGTTGTCTTGGTAAATTAAATTCGGTGTATTGATTAAGAAAATCAAAAAGATTCAATTCCAGTTTCCAGTTGTAGGGCTTCAGATTTTTTAAACAGGTAATTGTACAAGTATTTTCTTTTTTAAAAGACAAGTTTATTATACCAGTGAAAATTCAGTACAAATATAAATATTATCTGTCTTGAATTTTGAAAGTGAATCAGTCTTCAAACCCCAGTTATAAAATGTCCAAATCCTAATTTTCAGCCAATCAATTATCTTACATGATTGGAGTGGAGCATGAAATAGGATCAGGAATAAACCATACACTCTGCTAAGCGTGGTCAGTTATTCAAGATGATCATGGCTGATCTTGTGCTAAATCTTCCCACAAATTCATTGTGTCTGTTAATTCCCTGAGGCATCAAAAATCTGTCTATCCTAACATTAAATGTTTTAAATAATGGAGCATCAGCAACTCTCTAGAGTGGGGAGTTTCAAAGATTCACAACCCTTTGAAGAAACTTCTCTTCCTCAGTCTTCAACAATTGTCCTGTAGCGAGAGACTGTGCTCCTGTGTTCTAAATTTTGTCCGTTCCATATTTTACATTTCACCCTCAGGGAAGGTGCTGATGTAATGACATTGTCTTTGGGCTAGTAACCCAGAGACCCAAGCTAATTCTCTGGGACATGGGTACAAATCGAGCAGGTAGTGAAATTTGAATGTAGTTAATAATTCTGGAATTATAAGTGAGTCTGATGGTGAAACCATGAATATGAAATCAATCGTGATAACTCATGATTTACTAACGCCCTTTCACTATCATCTTCTCTTGTTCTAGCCTGCATGTGATCTCCAGCCATGTGGTTGATGTCTTAACTGCCCTCAGAATGGCCTAACAAGCCACTCGGTTGTATCTAACTGCTATGAAGGGCAGCACAGCTGTTCATTGGTTAGCACTGTTGCCTCACAGGGCCAGCGACCTGGGTTCAATTCCAGCCTCGGTTGACTGCCTGTGTGGAGTTTGCATGTTCTCCCCATGTCTGTGTAGATTTCCTCCATGTGCTCTGGTTTCCGCCCACAGTCCAAAGATATGCAAGTTAGGTGGATTAGCCATGCTAAATTGCCCCGTAATGTGCAAAATTGTGTAGGCTAGATGGATTAGCCATGGTAAATGTGTCGATAGGGTGAGGGTGTTGGATGCTCTTCAAAGTGTTGGCGCAGACTTCATGGGCCAAATGCCCTCTATCTGCGCATAGGGATTCTGTGAAATTCTGATAATTCCCTTCCTGCCCATCATGGGTTGCAGCGATTCAAGAAGACTGCTCACTTGAGTAGTTGGCAAAGGGCAAAAAATGTTGCTCAGCCAGCAACAGCCTCTTCCTATGAATGACTTTTTTAAAAATCAGGAAACCTAAATACATTACTCTGTCTCTTTTTGTTGAAATCATTAATATAGATTGTTAATAGCTGAGGATTTAGCACTAATCCTTGCATCACTCCATTAATCACAACCTGGCAACTTGAGAATGCTTCATTTGTCCCTCTGTTTCTGCTTTCAGTCAGTTATTCAATCCTTTATCCAGGTCAATATATTATCCCAACTCCGCCGTACCTTGTTTTGTCGATTGAATTTTTAACTCAGTTTTTTATTTTTCTGCTTTATAACCTAAGATTTTGTACCTAGGTATCTTGTACCTAAGGTGGTGCTGTGAATGTTGACATTGTAAACTTTTCACTGTACTCCTGCATCTCTGTACTACATGTGTATATGTGACAATAAAATCTAATTCAAATCTATTTGAACTTGAACCCATGATCTTCATGCTTTGACGCAAAACAGTTTTCAGGAAGCCATGCTAGTATTCATTAAATTAAGCAGGTAGATATTCAATGAAATTAAATGTGGAGAAATGAGGTGGCACGTTTTGAGTAGCAGAAGAATAAGAAAATATATACAGTAAAAAGTAAAACTTAAGTTTCAGATACACAAAACATGTGCAGTAAGGGGACCACTTGAGTAAACTGCTTTTATTAAAGTAGTAAATTGTATCTACTGCTAGTAAAATAAAAATAAGGGAATATGACACTGCTTTCTAATGGTTACCATTTGTTCAATAGCTAAGGCTATGAGTAATTGTTGACAATGTTTTAGTCTCTTAACATACAAATTGGCAGTAGTATGATATTCTGTTTAAATTTATAATCCTATTGTGAAAATTCTGTATAATTTAGACTTTCTTTTAATGCTGAGATAAAATTTATACACCAGCTGTTAAGATAAAAATCAAGAGCATACTGTCAGACTGTTTGTTTGAATTACTGCTCTTGTGCAGCTCCTGGTGGCCATCTTATATTCATCCATTTCGTGCAGAAACCAGGCAATGTTGCATTTTCAAACTGTCACAAGTCATATTTCATCTGTGAAGAGGTGTTGGCTGAAGACTAGCTACTTTCTACAGACATAAATTATCAAGAATATCTTTTAGATACCCATCAAGGCATGTGTGTGTCTGGTAAACCAGTGTGGTAAATTACCAGCCAGCATGTTGGTCTGCCTCAGCACAACGGCCTGAGATTCGATGGATGTAATCGCATCCTCATTAATAAAACCAATGACAGGTCAGGCCAACTCACTATAGTTTGCTATTTTTTGCCTCTCTCCTTCCTTAAGCAGTGGTGTTACATTAACGATTTTCCAGTCCTTTGGGACCCTCCCTAACTTGAATGATTCTTGAACGATCACCACCAATGCCTCTACAATCTCCTCAGCTATGTCCTCCAGGACTCTGGGGTGTAGTCCATCTGGTCCAGGTTTATTTATTCGCTTTTGGAACCTCCAGCTTCCCAAACACCACCTCCTTAGTGATAGCCACTACACACACCTCTAAGCCACTACACACACCTCTTGAAGTTCTGGTACGCTGCTGATGCCTTTCATTCTATAAACTGATGCAATGTACCTATTCCGTTCCTCTGCCATTTTTTGTTCCCCAGAACTACTTCTCTCGCCTCATTTTCCAGCAGTCCAATGTCCACTCCTTGTTAGATAGCAAAAAAAAAGGTTCTTACAATCTTCCTTTACATTGCGAGCTAACTTACTCTCATTACTCTCATAGTTCATCTTCCACCATTCCCCCCCGCCACCCCCCTTATTGATTTTTGAGTTAACCTGATTTTTTTTTTGAAAGGCTTTCCACTAATCTTTACCACATTGTATGCTTTCTCCTTTGCATTTATGCTGTTCAAAACTTCCCTCTTCAGCCTGGTTGCCTCATCCTCCCCTTTGTTTTTTTCTTCCTTGGGATGAATTTTTGCTGTTCCTTTCAAATTACTACTAGAAACTCCTTGCCATTGCTGCTCTACTATCTTTCCTGCTAGGTTTCATTTCAAATCTGTTCTGGCCAGCTCCTCTTTTATGTCTTTGTAGTTACCTTTACTCAGTTGTAACACCATTATATCTGATTCAAACTTTTCCCCCTCAAACTGCAGGGTGAATTCTGTCATATTATAGTCACTCTCCCCGGGGGTTTCTTTCCCTTTAGCTCCCTAATCAATTCAGCCTCGTTATGCATCACCAAATCCAGAATTGCCTGTTGCCTAGTGGGCTCTACCATAAGCTGTTCATAAAAAAATCTCGTAGACATTCCACAAATTCCTTTTCTTGAGATCTGCTACCAGCCTGCATATTGAGATCCCACATGATTATTGTGATAGTGCTTTTCTTACCTGCCTTTTCTGTCTCCTGATTTAGTTTCTTCCTCATATCCTGACTACTGTTAGGCGGCTTGTACACAACTCCCATCAGGATCTTTTTCCCTTTGCAGTTCCTTAACTCTACCCACAGATTCTAATCCTTCTGCCTCTATATCACTGCTTGCTATTGATTTAATTTTTTTTTACTATCAAGGCAACCCTGCCCATCTGCCAATCCTTTCGATATCCTTGGATATTTAGCTCTCAGCCCTGATCCCCTTGTAGCCACACTGTACCTGCCAATTTCAATATGCGCTACAAGTTGGTGCAGACGTGATGGGCTGAATGGCCTCCTCCTGAACAGTAACAATTCAGTGATTCTGTGAATTCATAATTCAGTTATTTAAGAAACTGACTGACTACATTAGAATTTTCTATAATAATATGCAAAGTTGAGTCAACCTTATCCATTTTAGGAGCTAACACCATTGGTGAACTCTACCTGCTTTAACTCAGCTAATCACAAGATTTTATTGAATTATTGAATATATGCATTGAATCTCCATTCCTGAATTTATTTTTCCAGGCTAAAGCATGAGGATTTTTTTTCAGTATTTATTTCTCTACATCCACATAATGTCTAACATAGTTCATCCAGGCAAAGCTCTACAGATTTTCTAGAATTTCCTCAGTAACTTTACTAGGTCTTCAAGTTATCCTTCCTCGAAGTATGAAATACATTGACTAACATTCACAGTATTTAAGTATTGGCTGTTCAATTTGTAAGAGAATGGCTGTTTGAACTGTATCTTTCCTTTGACTTCACTCTTAGTATCCCTATCTATTCTGCTATTATTACCACCTGACATACTTGTTCACTCTTATCTTTCTTTCTATGATGATATTGCTTTAAGATATTAACGTAACATAAACAATTATTCTGCAATTAGGAATAACTACTAGATAAATCACTTTACTAGCCCTCCTAATTACCTGTTATGCAACACTAAACCATGCTTTCAGAGATTCACCTTGTAAAAATAACAACTTTGTCTTCTGTTTGAAATGCTTTAGTTGTAGCTTGTTTGTCTGTCCCTTCTCTATGAAGTGTTTAAATGCTCCTTCACTGGTTTACATGCTTCTGAGAGACACATATGGAAATGTCATCCAACATTGAGGATTCCTCTTTATAGCTTAAAAACATTTCTTTCATGAATTTTAATGAATCTTAATTGCCTCATGACTATTGATCAATTCAAATGAACAAAATCCAGTAGATTCATTTGGGGATGGTACGAACAGCAAAAAACCAGATCCTTTGCTCCAAGTCTGTGGGTATTTATGACACTAAGCCTTAATTATTGTTTCCAGAGTCTGATGTTATCTCGCCAAAGCTTTCTGTGTTTAAGGATGATAGGCAGTAGACTTTAGCTGTCTCATACTCAAATTGCTGTTTTATACCCTGTCAAAGTTTAGACATAATCAAACCAAGTTTCTAACTTTACATTTCAAGGAATCTATAACGAGTCAGCTGTAATTCCTTAAAGTCTGCCCAGCTATTCCGTAAGATCATCACTGATCCACCCCAAGCCTCAGTTCGTCATAGTCCTCAACTTCTCTATTTCAAAAATCTACCTACCTCGTCTTTAAATGCTTTCAGTAGTTGAGTCTTTACAACTCTCTGGGTCTACAATTACGACCCTCTGAGAGAAGAAATGCCTACACACAAATGTCCCCTTATTCTGTAACTGCACCCTCTAATTGAGACTTCCAACAACTTCTCAACATCTACCTTGTCAAGCCTCTTCTTAATTTTGTATGTTTCAATAAGATCACTCATCATTCCTCTCCACTGTAAAGAATAATGGCTTAACCTGTTTAATTGTTCTTGATAACTCAACCCATTCATCAACGGAATCAGTCGAGCCAAGTTCGTTTGAATAGCCGCCAGTGCTATTGCATCCTTCCTTAAATAGGGGCACCTGTTATTGTACAGAGTACTTGAAATGTGGCTTCACCTAAACCCTGTACAGTTGTAAAAAAAGACTTCTATCTATTTTTAAACTCTGACTACCTGGCAGTAAGGGCCAAATTCAATTTGCTTCTTTCGTCTCCTTGTTAGTGTATTTCATATGTAACACCCAGATGTCTCCATGTTGCATTTTTTTGTCTTGCCAATTAAACAATTGTCTGCTTTTTTGAGTCTTCCTACCAAAGTATGTGACCTCTCACTTTTCTACATTAAATTTCATCTGTCAAGTTTTTTACTCATTCACTCAACATTTCCATATCCCCTTGCAGATTCCTTACGTCCTGAACATAACATGCCTTCCACTTATTTTTGTATCATCAATAAATGTGGCTACATTAGACTTTGCCCCCTCCCCTAGGTTATTAATACTCATGGTAAATAATTGAGGTCCGAGGACCATCCATGTAGCACTCCACCAGATAAGCATTTCTAATCTAAAAAATCCCATTAATCTGGACTCTTTCTTCTGTCTGTTAAACCAATCTTCAATTTATGTTTATACATTACATACATTACTGTGAGCTCTTAATCTTTTGCAATAAGCTTTTATATGGCACCTTATCAGATGCCTTCTAGAAATTTAAATACATTATGGGTTTCCCTTTATCATCTCTGCTTGTAACCTTAAACTTGTGAAAATTTGTTAAACATAATTTCCCTTTCACAAACCATGGTAACTCTGTTTGATTGTGCTAAGATTTTCTAGAAATGCTGATATTTCTTCTTTAATAGTTTCTAACATTTTGCTAATAACAGATGTTAGACCAACTGGCCTACTGTTCCCTCCCTCCTTGAACAGGGATGTCACAGTAGTGGTTTTCCAGTCTGATGAAACAGAATACAGTGAGTCCAATGCAAATTTTAACCAAAGCCTCCTATCTCAAAGCCATTCCTTCAAAACAATTAGATGCTGTTGATCAAGACGTGGCTACATGTCTACCTTCAGTCTCATTCATTTGTCAAATACTTTGTCCCTCATAGAAACTGTTACAGGACCTTGCTTATCTGATACCTTTGGATGATCATAGTATCCTCCACCATGAAGACTGATGCAGAGTTTTCATTTAAATTATCTGCTGTTTACCTGGTCATGTCCTCTGAGGAACCCATAATCACTTCAATTGCTCTCTTTCTGTCTTTCTATCCATAGATGTTCATGCTGTTTGTTTTTATATGTCTAACCAATTTAGTTTCATTTTCAATTTCTCATATTTTATTAGAAAATCCCAATTCTCTCAGCAACCATTAGTTTTCAGGACTTTGAGTGCCTTGGTTTTTGACTGGATACTCTCCTTTGTCCTTTGTTAGTCCAGTAGTTCATCCTTATCATTGAGTCCTTCTTTTTAACCAGAACAAACTTTTGTTCATGTTATGAAATATCTGCTTAAATGTCTTCCACTACATCTACTGACCTTTCCCCTTAACATATTTTCCCAGCCCACTTTCGACTGCTCTTCTTCACACTCTGTAATTGCCCTTATTTAAGTTGAGGTTTGAGACCTGAATTGTCCTCTTTCAAACTGAATTTGATGATTGTAATCATCACACCCAAGGATCCTTAACTGATGAAATCTCTTTTTAATCCTACCTCAAATACTAGGTCCATAATAGCTTGTTTTTAGAGTGAGTTGTGTAGTGTACTGCTCATAGAAACAATCTCTGTAGTCTTCAAATTCATCTTGCCCATCTGATTTGTCCAGTCAATATGCAGATTAAAATCACATAACATTGTAGTGCCCCATTTACAGGCCTCCATTATCTACTGATTTCTACATTGAGGAAATTCTTCTGGGGCCTATAGATGGCTCCAATGCATAACTGCTTTCCCTTACCATTCCTCATTTCCATCCAAACTGATATTCTGCACTGATATCATTACTCAGCACTGTACTGATATGGTCCTTTATTGACAAAGCTACACCAACTCATTTGTATTTTTGCATAATCTTCTGTAATTTGAATACCCATGACTACTGAGTTCCCAGTTCTGGTCACCCTGCAGCCATGTCTCTGGAATAGCTATCGAGTCCTAGTGATTTATTTTTATTTGTTCCATCAACTCATTTCTTTGGTTACAAAGGCTGAATGTAACACGTACGGCTTCAAACCAAGAGCTTTCTGTTTTACTTATTAATGTTTTCATTACTTCATCATTCTGCACAATTTTATTCTATTTATTTACATCTTACCTTGATGCCTTTTTACATTACAAAAGTGTTTGACATTATTTGGTTATATAATTATAATGCACCTATTAGCACACTTTAAAAGCACATGCTTCTGTTGCTAGGGAATATCATCCATAATGAAAATGCACTTTAATGCCATCAACAGAGATATTAAGAATCAAGCAAGGCTTGCTTAGTGTTTTCTTCTTTTGACATATTAAAGGAAAAGACTAACTGATTTTTTTTAACCAAAATTAAGAATGTCTAGTAATAAGTTGGTGAGCATGAGGAATAGTATGAAATGGTGCTTAGCTTGTGTTTGCTTTATAAAATAGAGTAAGACTTAAATTTGAAGTAAGATTTCTGAAAAGTGAAACTTTAAGCAAATCAGATTTTTTCATTAAAACAAACTGTTTAAAACTCAATAAAAGCTGTAGTTAGTCTCTGTAATGTTAACCTGCACTTGTATAGTACAATCTGTTTGTAGAGCACTGCATTGGTAAATAGTTTTTGAAGTAAAATAATTTTTTTCAAATTGCAAGTAATATGTTATTTTTCCACCTAACTATGCTTGTTCTCTCTTGCTCACAGCCAATCCTAATGGCTGAACCTTCAGCTCAGCACGTGTTCTAATCCCTGAAATACCCACTTGCCATCTTTCCAGCACCCTGACTCTGCTTGCTGCCAGCCAGTCCTCCCACTACCCCTCAGCTTCTGGCCTCTGACATCACTTGATCCTGCCTCTTGCTGCTAACCCTCTAGTTCACAGCCTCTGCCCCTCCCTGACCCACCCTCTCGCAGCCAAACCTCCTATTGGCAGCCTCTTTTGTTCCCTGACATAACCTCTCATGCCAAGCCTGTGGCAGGCATCCTCTGCCACTTCCTTGCCTTTCCTCTCTTTGCAGATCCTCCTCCTTTGAACACTTGCTATTAGTGAGGGCTCTGGAAATGTGTGTAAAGACTCAAAGAGCAGATTTAACATGCAAGACACTGCAAGCCAGAGGGATGGCAATGGAAGGGAGTCTTGGCGAGAAGCAGAGGGCGCTCCAACCTGCCTCTGGCCCTAAAGACAACTTTAATGTGAAATGACTTAAAATAGGGCAACTTAAAAAGGGACTGCTGTTTAATTAATTTCATGATGGTGTTGAAGGTTAATAACTTCCTGCACAGACTCAACAATTTGTCTTGACTGCACCATAAAATTGTTAGCAATATTTTTTCAAGCAAATAAATTATTTTAAGTCGTAGAGAATTTACTTTCACTTCTTATTGATCATGAGCTGTGAGTAATAAATATTACGGCTAAAATTTAAGGAATGTACCGAGAAAGTGCTAGAAAAGCTAAAAGGTCTTAAAATTGATAAATCTCCTGGCCCCGATGGGCTACTTCGTGAGTTCTGAGGGAGGTGGCTGAGGAAATAGCGGAGGCGTTGGTTGAGATCTTTCAAAAGTCACTGGAGTCAGGGAAAGTCCCGGATAATTGGAAGATCGCTGTTGTAATCCCCTTGTTCAAGAAAGGATCAAGGCAAAAGATGGAAAATTATAGGCCAATTAGCCTAACCTCGGTTGTTGGTAAAATTCTAGAATCCATCATTAAGGATGAGGTTTCTAAATTCTTAGAAGAGCAGGGTCGGATTAGAACAAGTCAACATGGATTTAGTAAGGGGAGGTCGCGCCTGACAAACCTGTTGGAGTTCTTTGAAGAGGTGACAAGTAGGTTAGACCGGGGAAACCCAGTGGATGTGGTCTACCTAGACTTCCAAAAGACCTTTGATAAGGTGCCACATGGGAGGCTGCTGAGCAAGGTGAGGGCCCATGGTGTTCGAGGTGAGCTACTGGTATGGATTAAGGATTGGCTGTCTGACAGAAGGCAGAGAGTTGGGATAAAAGGTTCTTTTTCGAATGGCAGCCAGTGACAAGTGGTGTCCCGCAGGGTTCAGTGTTGGGGCCGCAGCTGTTCACATTATATATTAATGATCTGGATGAAGGGACTGGGGGCATTCTAGCAAAGTTTGCCGATGATACAAAGTTAGGTGGACAGGCAGGTAGTACTGAGGAAGTGGGGAGGCTGAAGAAGGATCTAGACAGTTTGGAAGAGTGGTCCAGGAAATGGCTGATGGAATTCAATGTGAGCAAATGCGAGGTCTTGCACTTTGGAAAAAAGAATACAAGCATGGACTACTTTCTAAATGGTGAGAAAATTCATAAAGCCAAAGTACAGAGGGATCTGGGCGTGCTGTTGAGGATTCTCTAAAGGTAAACATGCAGGTTGAGTCCATGATTAAGAAAGCGAATGCAATGTTGTCAATTATCTCAAGAGGGTTGGAATATAAAAGCACCGTTGTGCTACTGACCCCAGTACCATGTGACTTTATCTTTTGTACCAGTCTGCCATGAGGGGCCTTGTCAAAGGCTTTACCAAAGTCCATGTAGGTAACATTATTCACTTTTTCCTCATCTCATCTTTCCTCACCTCCTCAAAACACTCGATCAAGGTAGTGAGGCAAGATCTCCCCTGCAGAAAACCTGCTGTTTATTGCTAATAAGTCCATTTGCTTCTAAATGTGCATGGATCTTGTCCTTGAGAATCTTATCCAATAATTTCCCTAGCATCAACGTGAGGCTCACAGGCCTGCAATTTCCTGAATTACCCCTGCTACCTTTCTTAAACAATGGGACATTAGCTATTCTCCTGTCCTCTGTAACTTCACCCTGTGGCTAAAGAGGATACAATGCTCCTATGTTATAAGTCTTAGTAGCATAAGTCTCACCGTGGGTGGCACGGTGGCACAGTGGTTAGCACTGCTGTCTCACAGCACCTGAGACCCGGGTTCAATTCACACTGACTGTGTGGAGTTTGCACGTTCTCCCCGTGTCTGCGTGGGTTTCCTCCGGGTGCTCCGGTTTCCTCCCACTGTCCAAAGATGTGCAGGTCAGGTGAATTGGCCATTGAAAAGAACATGGGAACATAGATCCATGCACATTTAGAAGCAAATGGACTTATTAGCAATAAACAGCAGGTTTTCTGCAGGGGAGATCTTGCCTCACTACCTTGATCGAGTGTTTTGAGGAGGTGAGGAAAGATGAGATGAGGAAAAAGCGAATAATGTTACCTACATGGACTTTGGTAAAGCCTTTGACAAGGCCCCTCATAGCAGATTGGTACAAAGGGTAAAGTCACATGGTACCGGGGTGAGTTGGCAAGATGGATACAGATCTGGTTTAGTCATAGGAGACAGGGAAGCAGAGGAAGGATGCTTTTTGGAATGGAGGCTTGTGACTAGTTGTGTACCAGAGGGATCAGTGCTGAGACCCTTGCTGTTTGCGATCTACATAATTTGGAGGAAACGTGGCTGATCTAATTACTAAGTTTGTGTACCATAGAAAGATTAAATGTGTGGACAGAAAAGTGGCAGATGGATTTTAGTCTGGGCAAGTGTGAGGTGATGCATTTTGGAAGGTCAAGTGCAGGTGAAAATTATGCAGTGAATGGCAGGACCCTCAGGAGTATTGATATCCAGAGGGATCTGTGTGTGCAGGTCCACAGTTCACTGAAGATGGCAGAGCAGGTACATAAGGTAGTAAAACAAAAGGCCTATGGCATACTTGCCTTCGTTGCAAGAGGCATTGGATATAAGGATAAGCAATTTATGCTGCAGCTTTATAGAACCTTAATTAGGCCACACTTGGAATATTGCATAGAGTTCTGGTCACTATACTACCAGAAGAATATGGATGCTTTGGACAGGGTACAGAAAATGTTTACCAAGATTTTGCCTGGTATGGGGAATTTTATCAAAGAAGAAAGGTTGGATAGACTGGGTTTGTTTTCACTGAGCACAGGTTGAGGGGCAACCTGATAGAAGTTTATAAGATTGTGAATGGTATGGATAGAGTGGAAGATATGAGGCTTTTTCCAGGGTGGAGGGGTCAGTTACTAAGGGGCACAAATTCAAGGTGTGGGGTTTGGGGGTATGGAGGGGGCGGTTTAAAAGAGATGTGCGAGGCAGGTTTTTCATGAAAAGGGTGGTGTTTGCCTGTAGCACTCTGCCAGAGGAGGTGGTGGAAGTCGACCCAATAGCAGCATTCAAAAAGCACTTGGATGAATACAAGAACAGGAAGGGAATAGAGGGATACAGATACTGTAAGTGAAGACAGTTTAGTATGGAAGGGTAAAATGTGTCGGCGCAGGCTTGGAGGGCGGGAAGACCTGTTCCTGTGCTGTATTGTTCTTTGTTCTTAGCAGGAGGAGGCAATTCAGCCCTCAAACAATAATGCTTTTTAATACTGTCATGGCTGATCTCATTGCAGCCTCACCTCCACTTTCCTGCTCGTTTCCATAACCCTTTAACTCATTACTCATTAAATATCTGTTTATCTTCTCCTCAAATATATTCAGGGTCCCAGCATCCACCAGTGAATTCCACAGATGCATGATGCTTTGAGACCAGTAATTTCTCCATATCTTTGTTTTAAATCTATCACCCCTCAGCATAAAACTATTACGTTTTGTTCTAGATTGTCCCACATGAGGAAACATCCACTCTGTGTATTTGGTAGAAAAGATGGTTTTACTTGCAACTTCAAGTTGCATAATACAAACTCGCTCCTTAACCCTTCTGCAGTCTTCACACTGTAAGGTCAGTTAATAGTTGAAGATCCTTAATTGTAAGATTAGGAAGTTATGATATTGGGTGGAGATCAAGAAGAACAAGTTTAAATGCACCCAATAGTAATTATTACCATTTGGACAGAACATTAAAAAGGAAATTATTCTCACCTGTAGCAACTATTTGGGGTGAGAATTGACATAGACACAGATGTTCAATTCCATGTAAACTGGGCAAATCAAATTGGCAAAGTTAGACTAGAAGATGAACTTTCTGGGTGTCCCTATTAATACTGGAGGAAGGATTCTGATAGCCACTGTTGGCTGTATTTCCTTCAACCTTTGCTACTCCCATCTCAGTCCTTTGCTTCCAGCTGACACCTCAACTAAGTATTGCACACCTTTTGGATGCTTGGAAGTCATCAGCAACATTTGTGTCATCTTTTGAGTGGTTGCAGGAGTGGTCTTGCTAATAAAGTAAAGAGGTAATGATTTCCTTAAATTACTTCTGGGGATGGGACTAGTCCCTATACTGTCCCATGTTCTCCATGGTTCACTTGGAGTCATCTCCTAGATTGTGAGATTCTTTGACTGAGTCACCTCCTTTAGTATTAATTTGCTGCATTTGCTTGCTCCTTATTTAACTCAGCAAGGTATGTTCCTTCCAGTTTGGCTTCTGGCTCTCACACTCCATTTTTTTTTAGAACAGTCCCTTCTTGGTCCCATCTAATTTTGCTAGTCTGATCTCAGCCATTTTAAATCCAGGTAGCTTTCCTTGAATCTACTTATTCCTTATGGGTTATTTCATCCTTTTCATGGCCTCTGAATTTTTTTTTTCAGCATTACTACCACACTGCAGAGATGAATTGGTTTGTCCAGCTTCTTTAGACACTCTCCTGGGTTCCGGCTTGAAACATTTTGAATCTATTGGGTCTCACTCCAGTGGGTTCTATCCTGACCCCTTCGGACTCTCTCAGCATTCTCCTGGCCTTTTCGAAACTGTGGGTTCTATCCTGGATCATTTTAAGCTGGTAGATTCTGGTTTAGTTTATTAAACACATATGATTTTCTCTCTCTTTTATGCACTTTTTCATCTTTTTAAGGAGGGTTGGGACTTCTTCAGATTTGAGTAGCTGAGCAGAGACTTCCTGGTTCTCCATTTGTTTCAAGTGCCCTTCTTGGGATCCAGTAACATGAATATTACAAGCCATTTCCCTGTAAAACAGCTAGTTCCCTCTGTCCCATTTTGATCACTTGTTGGATTTTCTTCTTCATCTTGAGCTTTTAAATTGATCTTATACATCATTTTCTGGAAAACTCATTCTATCTGCCTCCCTTATGTTAAAGCTCTTTCTCTGGTCTTCCCCCTTTCCAGCATCTTGAGCTTGCAGTGCCTTTCTGGTTACCACCCAAACTTCACATTCTTAACTCTTGCTTGTTCAAATTTCTGGATATTCCATTCCACACTTAAATGTGCTCACCCATTCCTTGCTGATGTCCATTCAATGTATGTTGATTTCTGATGCCAAATGCCATGCAATAAACATTCTAATCTAAACATTTAAATCTCTTCATTGTGCTGCCTCTTCCAATTTCTGTAACCTTCCACAAACTGCACCAGTCAAGTGGTCAGACCTGTCAGCCTGCCCTCAGTGATGGTCAAGAGTGTGGTGCTAGAAAAGCACAGCAGGTCAGGCAGCATCTGAGGAGAGGGAGAATCGACATTTTGGACATAAGCCTTTCATCAGGGCCCAAAGGAGCTGAGAGATAAATGGGAGGGGTTGGGGCTGGGGGGATGATAGCTGAGAATGCAAGAGATAAATGAAGGTGGGGGAGAGGGTTATAGGTCAGAGGGGATGGAGTGGATAGATGGGAAAGACGATGCACAGGTCAAGAGGGTGGTGCCGAGTTGGAGGCATGGGAATCTTGTAGTGATTTATTTTCCCAGTGACAGGCTAAATCTGAAGAAATAGCAAAGAGGATCAATGAGGGCAGAGCGGTGGACTTCAGTAAGGCGTTCGACAAGGTTCCCCATGGAAGACTGGTTAGCAAGGTTAAATCTCATGGAATACAGGGAGAACTAGCCATTTGGATACAGAACTACCTCAAAGGTAGAAGACAGGTTAGTGGTGGAGGGTTGCTTTTAAGACTGGAGGCTTGTGACCAGTGGAATGCCACAGAGATCAGTGCTGGGTCCACTACTTTTCATCATTTATATAAATGATTTGGATGCTTGCATAAGAGGTATAGTTAGTAAGTTTGCAGATGACACCAAACTTGGAGGTGTAGTGAACAGCGAAGAAGGTTACTTAGATTACAATGGGATATTGATCAAATGTGCCAATGGGCTGAGAAGTGGCAGGTGGAGTTTAATTTACATAAATGCGATATGTTGCATTTTGGGAAAGCAAATCTTAGCAGGACTCATACACTTAATGGTAAGGTCCTAGAGAGTGTTGATGAACAAACAGACATTGGAGTACAGGTTCATAGCTCCTTGAAAATGGAGTCGCAGGTAGATAGGATAGTGAAGAAGGTGTTTGGTATGTTTTCCGTTATTGGTCAGAGTATTGAGTACAGGAGTTGGGAGGTCATGTTGCGGCTGTACAGGACATTGGTTAGGCCACTGTTGGAATACTGCATGCAATTCTGGTCAACTTCCTATCGGAAGGATGTTGTGAAACTTGAAAGGGTTCAGAAAAGATTTACAAGGATGTTGCCAGGGTTGGAGGATGTGAGCTATGGGGAGAGGCTGAACAGGCTGGGGCTGTTTTCCCTTGAGTGTCGGAGGCTGAGGGGTGACCTTATAGAGGTTTACAAAATCATGAGGGGCATGGATAGGATAAATAGACAAAGTCTCTTCCCTGGGTTGGGGGAGTCCAGAACTAGAGGACGTAGGTTAAGGGTGAGAGGGGAAAGATATAAAAGGGACCTAAGGGGCAACCTTTTCACGCAGAGGGTGGTACGTGTATGGAATGAGCTGCCAGAGGATGTGGTGGAGGCTGGTACAATTGCATTATTTAAAAGGCATCTGGATGGGTGTATGTACAGGAAGGGTTTGGAGGAATAGGGACTGGGTGCTGGTAGATGGGACTAGATTGGGTTGGGATATCTGGTCGGCTTGGATGGGTTGGGCCGAAAGGTCTGTTTCTGTGCTGTACTTCTCTTTGACTCTATGACTCTATCTTCATATCGGGTCACAGATTAATCAAAGGCAAGCAGCAAGAATTTGTTACACGGAAGGTCATGTGTAAAAAATCTTTTTGAGGAGATAAGAACGAGAGTTGTTGTGGGTAGTATATTTGTTGCAATTTATATGGATTTTAGTAAGGTTTTTGATAAGGTGCCACATGGCAAAGTGGAAAATTATAGATTCATAGACGTTTATAACACAAGGAAGCCATTGAGTACAGTTTGGCTGTGCTGGTCAACAGTATATGCTAGACTAATCTAATTCTATTTTACAGCTTTTTGTCCATAGCCTTGGAGGCTATTGTAATGCAAATGGATATCTAATTATAGCTTAAATGTTACCAGAGTTTCTGGCTCAACTGTCCTTTGAGGCATTGAATCCCAGGATATCAGCACCCTGAGTGAAAAGATGTCTTTGCAACTCTCCTCTTCACTTGATTCCTCTTACCTTCAATCTATGCCCTTGGTTATTGACTCAGTGCAAATGAAAAAAAATCTACCCCATCTATTCCCCTCATGATGTTTTACACCACTATCAGGTCCACTCTCAACTTTTGTTCCAAGGAAAACAACCTTAGACCATCCAATTTTTGTTCAAAGATCAAATCTTAAAATTCAGGCAACATCCAGGTAAATGTCTTCTGCACTATTTCTAGTGCAATCAGGTTGTCTGCAAAATATAGTGACCAAACTGACTTTTGATTACCAGACAACACGCGTTCCCAGTGACTCAGATTTGCCTTGCTGTTTAATGAGTATGCACTTTGACTGCAGAATACCCTGGAAATTATTTCTATAATACATCATGTTATATATCTCATCTATGGTTTCCCAGTGTGCAGTGGTGAAGATCCAAATTTCCATTTGTAATTGTTTTAGGATTCACTGACTCTTGGCAGAAGCCAATAGCAAGTCATGTTGAAGCTGACATTGTTATAACGCTGTAGTACCTATTCTTGACACTAAGTGGCACTACAGTAAGCATATTAGACTTAATCTCCGAAAACACTACAGAAATGGACACTTACATATTATGGAAAAATGCAACTATTTTTCCAGCAAAGAACTTTTTCCAGCTCCAGTGTCCTCCTTCCCCACCCATTAAACCAAAAGATTGATCTGAATCAGCTCACCTCTTCACCCCTGCATGTATTCTGCCTCCCCCATTACTACCATGTTACAATAGGCTTAAACATGAAATAGGCATGATTTAGAAAGGATGAAGGTTGTTCAGTACAAATTAATTGAATAATTAACTATTCTTTGCTCCAAGGAAATCAAACTCAAAATATTCCAACCAAATCTTGTAAAACAAAATACAGGTACCCCTCTATAAGTGAGAAATTTCTCCTCAACGATTTTCAGAGTTGTAGAGACTCCAAAGACCTTTGCAGATGACAGGTGGGACCAGATTCAGAGTTTGTACTGATATTTCGCAGATTCCATTTTTTCCAACTAAGTGAAAAGGTTCTGGCATAACTCACGAGAGTAATCCAAAATCTGGTGACTAACTTAAACTCTGTGCTGACGTCAAACTGGCTCCATTATTTTTGCTGTAGTCTTGTCCTTAACCCACAGTATGGGAATTATTTTTAGAGTAAGCAAAAATTTCCATCAGCATCTATTGTCCTTTGGAACTGTCAAGGTGTAAAGTCATTTAAATCCCCAGCACTTTTTAAAAAAAGAAATCAGAAGTCGATTAAAATAGAAGCAAAATACTGCAGTTGTTGGAAACCTAAACCAAATGCAAAATACTGGAGAAACTCTGACCTGGTCAGCGTTTCTGGAGACAGAAACAGAGTAAATGTTTTGTGACTGATATGACTCGTCTTCAGAATTGAAGCTGAAGAATACTGTAAATAATATGCCAAAGTTTGTAAATCTTGTACAAGGAGTTCTTAAAAGTATATGCAAGCAGTCAGCAAATGGATGACGATTGTTTCTGTAATTCTAGTTGAGATTAATGCTTCCTCTTGTAAGCATTCGGTGTGTTACAGAAGTCAACATTCTGAGACAATATGCCAGATCCAAGGGGTTGGCACATTTGGCTATTCCAAAATATTTTCTACATTCAATACTGCCTTGAAACTAATAGAGGGCTAGTTGGAAGATTGTGAATAGGTCATTCCGAGCAGTTCAAGGCTCACTGAAGAGAAGTATCAAAGGTGATAGGCAGTGAGACTAGAAGTCACTGCATGTGTGAGAGAAAGAGATTAAAGTCCATGTTAGGCAGTGCTCCTTCTAGCTGTACAGCTGGGACAGCAATTGAACTAGTTGGGTTCTGTGTGAGGGATATCTCTCTATATTGTTAAAACTCAGGAGGAGGTCCTAGGAGTTAATAAACAGCTCCGTGTTGTTTGGGTCTGAAAACGTCCTGGGAAGTGTGGTAGCTTGGAAGAAGTCATGTGCCACTAATGATTAAGTACAGTGGAGTTGGGGATTTGCTTCATTCAACTGGGCAAAATTAGGACTCCGGGCAAACCCAAGAGGTAGCTAACATCTCCAAGTTGGAACTATTGGTTTAAAAAAAAATTGGAGTTGTGCCTGTGAATAGATTCTAAAATGCAGTTTCTAGAGTCTAAGGAAGTCTGCGCCCAGGTAAGAAGGATGATTTGCCAAAATTGGAGCAGTCATTGAGGCAGCCATAGTAGGGTGGCATGTGAGAGGGAGTTCCAATGTGGGATTGCCAGAGGTGAAGAACTGTAATCCCATGTGAAGTTTAAGATTTGATGTCATTAACTTCCATGGGGAAGTGCTCAGAACTGTCTTGATAGCTTTTGATACATATGTGCACTGAGAGCTGTTCAATCAAAATCTATTAGCCAGATATTTTTGTTTGGTCATGGAATGTGAGTAACACTAACTAGGAAGTGTTTATTACTTATTGCCTATCCCTAATTGCCCACAGGGCAGGTAAGAGTCAACCACATTACTCTGGATATGGAGACACAGATCTGACCTGACCAGGTAAGAACACCAGATTCCCTTTCCTCAAGGGCGTGAATGAACCAGATAAGTTTTTGTGACAATCAACAGTTTGTTACATAGGTTGCTGCTGGGTTAGCTTTTTATTACAGATTTTTATTGGCAGATGGTGAAATCTGAATTCATGTCCCCAGAACATAAGCCTGGAGTTCTGGATTACTAGTCCAGTGACATTACCACTGCACCACTGCCTCCCACACATTTTAATTCTGGGTGTTAAAATATAAGTTGTGTATATATATTGTAGATTATATTACTGCTGTAACTTGTGTAGTAAAATATTGTGTTTGTTAAAACTGTAGAATTGTGGCTTTATTCTCTTAGTAGATGCCCTGAATCTCACCTCCTGTCTACCTTGAAAAAAGGTTGCTGATCCCTAACCAACCAAGTCATATTATAACTTTGTCGGATGCAGGATTGTGACATATTTAAAGTCATCAATTAAATGGCCAATCCAAGAAACCTCAAAATAAAGTTATTTTAGCTAGATGTAGCAATTTTACAACAAAGGTTTTAATATTTACTGCAATAAAGCAGTAGCTGAATAAAGGATGCTTCATTCACCAAATTAGGGGCATGTGGCAGTATGGTTAATGAAGAAGTCAATGCATTTGAAATCTACTGCAAAACCAATAAAAAAATTGAAGTGAACCGAAGTCTCTTTCAATGCTGCTGCCTTTAAATCTAATTAGAAAGAGTGTTGCAAATCATCCCAGGCTATTTCTCTCTTAACTTAACATTATATTTTCTTCACGTAAGTCCCCACTGCTAACTTAAACTGTTTTATATAATATCCATTGCACTCTCCTCGTACAATACCAAAGTAACCTGATCAAAGAACTAATCAAGTTTGTCAGACATGATCTGCCCTCAACAAAGCCATGTTGACTTCTGGTGTTAACTTATTTTTCTCTAAGTGTATATTTATCTCATTCCGTACTAAGGCCTCAAATCCGTTTCCCCATTATTGATGTCAAGCTGACAGGTCTGAAGTTTCCAGGTTATCCTTTGCTCCTTTCTTAATTAATTCAAAGATGTGCAGGTTAGATGAATTGGCCATAGTGTCCAGGATGTGTAGGGTAGGTGGATTAGCCATGGGAAATCAGGGGTAGAGGGGTGAG
Source organism: Chiloscyllium plagiosum (assembly GCF_037043375.1). Taxonomy (NCBI): domain Eukaryota; kingdom Metazoa; phylum Chordata; class Chondrichthyes; order Orectolobiformes; family Hemiscylliidae; genus Chiloscyllium; species Chiloscyllium plagiosum. The sequence goes on from NW_028270139.1 coordinate 3,600,799, forward strand.
TCTGGATGCTGTTTGGAGAGTGTGCTTGTTGGGCTGAATGGCCTGTTTCCACAATGTAGGAATTCTGTAATTGTGTTACATTTGCAATCCACCAATCACCAGATCTAATTCAGAGAGGCCTGGAAGATTTCTGTCAATGGCTTTGCGATTGCACCTTTATCTCTCAGCAATCTAGGATGCATCCCATCCAGGCCTGGCAACCCCCTGTACCTGGAGTGCTGTCAGTCTTTTCAGCACTTCTTTATCTGTCCCTACACTGCTCAGTGCTCAACATCCACATTTTAATCTGGGCCTTTGTTACCATTTTCTGTACCATGAAACCATCAATGATAATCAGAAAAATCTGTCTTATTTAGGGAGGAGATCTGCCATCCCAAAGTGGTGTAGCGACAGCAATGAAGCTGACTCTTTAACTTTTCTCTGAAATAGCCGAGTAAGCTGCTCGGTTCAAAGGCAATTAAGTTTAGGCCACAAATACTGGACTTGCCAGTGAAATTCTCATTCCATGAAGGAATAAGAATGAATAAAGATAGAAAAAAATTGAAGCTTCTCATCTTGCAGTCATCAGGATTGACATGCAAGACACCAAACTTGGGGAAAGGAATGTCAATTTATGCAGCATGAAAGGAGTGTGCTGATTGGCTTGACCAGAGATGTGACATCAATTAACTGTAAATCTCAATTAACCTCAGATCAGGCAGGTAGACTCTGTTTAGTCATGATGTCTGCAGCAGGGATTGGGATTAAGCTTTCTTCAATTAAAAAGGTGCAATGTATAGACAAATTCCTTTTCCCTCCTGTATGTGAATATATGCTGCTTCCAAGTTACACAAATAACTCTCACTGTGAGCCCTACAGATGATCATAAATTGATTTCTGGTTTATTTCTCAGTCCAGTCAGGATTTATTAGGGAATGTTGTCTGAGAGCAAATTCACATTTAACGTTAGATATGGTATTCTGAGATTGGTAAGCATGGGTTGGTTGAGTACAGCCACTTATTGCCAGCTGCAGATGGTCAAAGGTACATGTTTAGCAACAGGTGGTATTTCTCACCACTACTTTGCAGTGAACACGAGTGGTATTTTTCACTAGGAGCATACTTCCTTTTTTGCAAACAACAAGGATGAGTAATGTGATGTATTTCAGTGCCAGTGTGATGCCAGGTACATAAGCTATATATCCGCAACACCTGGCAGACTTTCTTTTGACCATCTGCAACAGGCAGCAGGTCAACCATGTTGCAGTGGATCCTGAGGAGAAAGTGAGGACTGCAGATGCTGGAGATCAGAGCTGAAAATGTGTTGCTGGAAAAGCGCAGCAGGTCAGGCAGCATCCAAGGGGCAGGAGAATCGACGTTTCGGGCATGAGCCCTTCAGGAATGAGGAGAGTGTGCCAAGCAGGCTAAGATAAAAGGTAGGGAGGAGGGACTTGGGGGAGGGGCGTTGGAAATGCGATAGGTGGAAGGAGGTTAAGGTGAGGGTGATAGGTCGGGGTGGGCGCGGAGGGGTCAGGAAGAACTTTGCAGATTAGGAAGGTGGTGCTGAGTTCGAGGGTTGGGACTGAGACAAGGTGGGGGGAGGGAAAATGAGGAAACTGGAGAAATCTGAGTTCATCCCTTGTGGTTGGAGGGTTCCTAGGCGGAAGATGAGGCGCTCTTCCTCCAGCCGTCGTGTTGCTATGGTCTGGCGATGGAGGAGTCCAAGGACATAGCAACACGACGGCTGGAGGAAGAGCATCTCATCATCCGCCTAGGAATCCTCCAACCACAAGGGATGAATGCAGATTTCTCCAGTTTCCTCATTTCCCCTCCCCCCACCTTGTCTCAGTCCCAACCCTCGAACTCAGCACCACCTTCCTAACCTGCAAAGTTCTTCCTGACCCCTCCGCCCCCACTCCGGCCTATCACCCTCACCTTAACCTCCTTCCACCTATCGCATTTCCAACGCCCCTCCCCCAAGTCTCTCCCCCCTACCTTTTATCTTAGCCTGCTTGGCACACTCTCCTCATTCCTGAGGAAGGGCTCATGCCCAAAACGTCGATTCTCCTGTTCCCTGGATGCTGCCTGACCTGCTGCGCTTTTCCAGCAACACATTTTCAGCTCTGCAGTGGATCCTGAGTCAATATGTAGGCCACACCTGATAAGGCAGCAGATATTCTTCCCTGAAAGACATTAGTGAAGCAAGTGAGTTTTTATGACAATTCAGTCATTTTATGCTCATTATTACTTAGGTTTTTAGTTCTGATTGGTTAAGTTTGACTTGCCCGATCTGCTGTGATGTGATCATTTGGGCCTCTGGATTAATAAAGCAAAAGTGGCCCTCATGGCATCCTGGTAGTGTCCCTATGGCTGAGCCAGGAGGCCCAGGTTCAAGTCCACCCTATTCCAATGGTGTGCAATACCATTTCTAAGGTTGATTAGAAAATATCCATGATCCAAAACTGCCATTCCCATTGGCCTATTCAATGAGGAAAGTAGTTCATTTGCTGATGTTTGATGATGCAAAGCTGTTAGAAAGAAGCCCTAGTTTAAATTCACTCATACAAAGATATTCATCCATGTTTTGTCTACTAAGAAGAGAAATGAAAGCTGCATCTACTGTTTCATGACTGAAACTTGTTTTGGTCTGCATAGCGATTGAAATGGAGATACAAAACCAGCACTGCGCCCACTCTCATTGCTAAAAGTCTTCCTGCTGCCATGAAGTCAGGCGTGGAAGGACTGTGTGGAATGTCTTATCTTCTGTTGTTTAATTGATGGTATCCACTCAAAGGCTTGCTTACTGGATAAAGGGATCAGTAGTAATCACATGAATCATGTTTTTGTTGTATGACTTGAGTTCTCTTTGTTCTTTTTATTTTCCTTACTTATATGTTGCCAGTCATTTTTCATAACTGAAGACTCCATCTGCCACCACCAGTGTTACTGAATGCTTCTTATTCAGACAGACATGTTAGCCACTGGCTGCTACTTTGCTCTACAGGCCAGCCGTGTGGGCGGCACGGTGGCACAGTGGTTAGCACTGCTGCCTCACAGCGCCAGAGACCCGGGTTCAATTCCCGCCTCAGGCGACTCTCTGTGTGGAGTTTGCACATTCTCCCCGTGTCTGCGTGGGTTTCCTCCGGTTGCTCCGGTTTCCTCCCACAATCCAAAAATGTGCAGGTTAGGTGAATTGACCATGCTAAATTGTCCGTAGTGTTAGGTGTTAGGGGTTAGGGGTAAGTGTAGGAGTATGGGTCTGGGTGGTATACGCTTCGGCGGATCGGTGTGGACTTGTTGGGCCGAAGGGCCTGTTTCCACACTGTAAGTAATCTAATCTAATCTAATAACTTCAGATTTTAAAAACATTTTGGGGGAAAATATATAAAAATATTTAATAGATAGCATAAAATGTGATATTTGAAGCTGATGATAAATATCCAAAAGTGAACCATTTAAACAAAGGTATTTCAGTAAAGCTACTGTCAAATTTTGTTTTCCTGTGACATTGAAGCGAGGTGAAATGTAAAAATATTCAATTGCTGCACTTGTACTCTGATATTTAAATCCTTCATTTTTTTTCCTGAGAAATTTGTATGCAACAAGTATATCATTACTTTCTTGGATAGCTCTCAAGTTCATAACACGAAAGGTCTGTTGAATGTGAGTATTATACAGCGCGCTTCATACTGGGCTTATTGCTGTGCAGTGTTTTTCAGCTGTTTCTCCTCATTAACATACAGCTGGCCTGTAGAGCAAAGTAGCAGCCAGTGGCTAACACTGTCTGTCTGAATAAGAAGCATTCAGTAACACTGGTGGTGGCAGATGGAGTCTTCAGTTAGAAGTAATTATACGACTCTCAGACTTTATTAAGAATCGGCCTTTTGAAGTTAAGGTTTGCTGTATAGATCTTGCAGCACAGTTTTTTGCTTTCTCTCTTTACAATTATGATATTAATTCTGGAAATTGTCAATACAGTTTCATGATTTCATAGACAATTAGAAATATTAAAACTTAGTAAAATTATTATTTTAACAGCAAAATTTCGTACCTCTTTCTTGCATTTTGTCTGAGGAGAGTGACATAATAGAACAATATGTTGTGCATCAGTTCCAACCTTATGTCCTGGGCAAAATGAGCCAAACCTTCCCGTTAAACATTGAAAATCTTAGTTAGCAAACATTTGAAAAGTTAGAAGACCAGAGAGCTCATGTTTAATGTTTCATTAAAAATAGAGATCACTAAATTATTATTTTATAGCCATTCATAATTTAGGGAAAAGGTGCATTTGACCACTGTCTCGGGTTTAGGTATGCCTTTAGCTTCAAGCATTGACATTTAGTAGGATTTTATGAAGAGTAATTTCTGCTTTTTTATTTGATATTTTTGTTAAAAATTCAATGTAGTTCTATGTGTGGATTAAGAGATTAAATTTGTAGCACACATTCTAAAGATTTACATTGATATATTTAATAATAGCTCAAGGATACACATTTTATAATGCTGTATCCTACTTATTTGTCAGACAAAATGTATTTTAAAGTGTTTAGGTTGAAAAATATTCATACATGAGAGTTTAGCTGGATAAAATATAATAAAATCCTTCCAATCTTGCGACTTGCTATATAGTGATCATGGGAAATTAATTATATAGACAATAGACAATAGGTGCAGGAGTAGGCCATTCTGCCCTTTGAGCCAGCACCACCATTCATTATGATCATGGCTGATCATCCTCAATTAGTATATTCCATCCATGTTGCAAACTTTTTTGTTTCTTTTGACATTGAGATAATTATATCTCTCATCTTTGAGGTCCCTCTTTTCCACATCTGCTGTACCTTCTGAACCTCTTCTGGGTCACACATTTATCCAGACTTGCAATCATCTCCTTTCATCCCACAAACAGGCTTCTTTCTTTGATGGGATGCCCTTAGGCCAATATTTTGCCTACCAACGCTTCAAATCGATCATTTTTTATCTTTATAATTTTTTTTCCCTGTGACCATAGATTCTATTCAAAATAAATTTTCTTTGATCTATGTCTCATCCAGTCTGTTAAGGCATTTTACTTTACTCCCACAACTTTTGTTAGGTTAGCTGTGTTTCATCACTTTCATGAGCTCTTATGTTTGGTGTGTAAACTTTCCAGCAGTTCTCCTCCTTTCTTGTACTCCTCCCATCTCCTCTTCCTACTCTTCAAAGGTATTGGTGCCTTGATTCTCCTACAGCATGCAGCATGGTGTGCAGAATCCATCATGGCTCTTTGTGGACATTTAGAGTACTTGCCTGATAGTCAGTTCCCATACCAGGCATCCTACCAATCAGTTTTTACTTCCCTACCTGCAGATCTACAATGTTGGGATATCATTTTTTTTAACCCATTTGAATCAACTGACCGAGAGTGTTGGCTCCATTGTAAGTCAATTGATCACTAAAGCTGTGGCAGTTAGGTTTCTGAAGTGTCTTAGGAATGGTTTTCTACAGCAACATGTTGTACAGCCAACTAGAGTACAGACTATTTTGGATCTGATATTATGCAATGACAAAAGGTGAATGAATAATCTTGTTGTAAACTTACCTTTCAGGATGATTGCCCACAATATAATGGAATTTTGCATGATGTTTGAAAAATAAGGCCATTCTACCTGAAGCAAGTTTGTTAAATTTCAATAAGGGAAATTAGAAATGTATGAGATTACTGAGGCAGATGAGAAAAACATTAAAAGACATGACTGTACATAGGTAATGGACAGTCTTCAAATAATTATTACATAGCTTACAGCAACACCTTTTAAGGTGAAACATCCCAAAAAAAAGGGCCAGTCAGTTGTGGCTGATAAAAAAGGTTAAGGATTGTATAAGATTGACCTATCAAGTGGCCAGAAATAGTAATAAATCTGAAGATTGGAAAGTTTTTAGAATACAGCAATAGACAAGCAAGAAATTAATAAGAGAGAATAGAATACAAATGCAATCTGGTTAAAGAAAAATACACAAAATTGAACTGTAAAGCTTCTACAGGTACGTAAAAAGAATGTTTGGCTAAGACAAATGAGTCCGTTATAAGCAGAATCAGGCAAATTTATAATGGGGAATAGAGAAATCACAGAGAAGCTAAATGATTATTTTGTTTTTGTTTTCACTCTGGAAGTTGCAAGAAATCTCTCAGAATTAGAGATCCAAGTGATGAGGGAGAATGAAGGAAACTAGTATTAGTAAGAAGGTTATAAGAAGAAATGAATGAGGCTAAAAGTTAATAAGATCCATGGACCTGATTGTCTTATGTCCAAATTGTTGAAGAAAGTATCTATAGCATTGGAAAACATCTTCCAAAATTCCTTATGTTCTGGAATGATTCATGAAGATTAGAATCTTGCAAGTATCACCCCACTACTTTAAAAAGGAAGAAGGAAAAATGCAGAAATCTACAGACCAATCAGCTTTATATTAGTAGTGGGAAAAATATGCTAGAATCTATTATAAATGATGTGATAAATGGATAGTTGGATCAGAATGATCTACTTGGGCATAATCAGCATGGATTTACAAATGAAAAATTGTTTATATTTGATTAAACTTGAAGCTTTTTGAAAATGTTACTAAAAAAATTGATAGAGTTGATTTATGCATTGTTTAGATTTTCAGAAGGCTTTTGAGAAGTTCTACAGGAAATTAGTTAGCAAAATTAAAACACATAGGTATAGGAGGTAATGTAATGCATAGATTAAGGATTGACCAACGTCAGCAAACAGTGTGGCCGGAGCAAATGGGTCATTCTCACATTGGTAGACTGAGACTAGTGGGTATTGCAAAAGTCTGTACTTGAGCCCCAGCTGTTCACAACATATGTCAATGTTTTGGATGAGGGGACCAAAAGTAATGTTTCCAAATTTTCAGATGATACAAACCTGAGTAGGAATACGTGTTTGCAGTTGTGAAGATGATGTAAAATGTTTTCAGGAGTATTTTTTACAGGCTTAGTAATTGAGTGAGAACATGGCAGATGGGATATAATGTGGAAAAATTGTGAGCATCTTGGCAGGAAGAATAGTTTTATAAAATATTTCTTTAAATGATGAGATGTTTAGATCTGCAAAGGATTTAGATTGTCCTTGCTGGTAGGTCACAGAAGGCAAATATGCAGCTGCAGATAGCTATTAGAAAGGCTAATGGGATGTTGGCCTTTATTAAAAGAGGAGGTGATACAAGAGTTATAAAGTTTTCAGTTATATATGGATCTCGAGTATTATGTGCACATTTTTGTTGTCCTATGTCAGGAAAGATATTGCCATGGAGGGAGTGCATTGAAGGTTCACTAAACTTGTTCCCAGGGAGGCATGACTGACCTATCCACAGAGATTGGGCAAACTGGGCCTGTATTCGCTAAGAGTTTCGAAGAATGAGAGGCAATTTTACTGAAATCTACAAAATACTTAAAGGATAGACAGTCTAGATTCAGGTGTTGTTTTTCCTAGTTTGGAAGTCTAAACCAGGGAGCACAATTTAAAAATAAGGGGGATGCCATTTAGGATTGAGATGAGGAAAAAAAATCACTGAGACGGTGATGAAACTTTGAAATTCTCTATCCAAGAGGGCTGCGTAAGTGTCATCCTTCAATATATTTAATGACTAAGTTAATACATTTGTGATTATCAATAGTGTAAAGGGTTAGAGGAAGAGTATGAGCAAAGGACATTCCAGATGTTCGATCAAACATGATTGTGTTGAATGGCAAATCACGCATGACAGATTGAATGGCCTACCCCTACTCCTACGTTCCTCTTGCCAGGAATACTGATTTTTGACTGAAATATAAAGCAAGATCCTGTATTCTGTTTGTATTCAAAAATGATCAAGCATTTCAGGCAACATTCTGAGTAATACAATTATACAATTTCTTAGTCATTCCCATCAAAATAGATGATCAGATCGATTACTTCATTTGTCATTTACAATAATAATACTTCAATACAGCACAGGATCAAGCCCTTCGGTCCACCAAGCCTGCACCAATTCCTTATCCTTATTTAGACTCTCTACTTATTGCCCACATGCGATTCCTATCCCTCTGTTTGCCTCCTATAGCTGTTTATCAAGATACTCCTTAAACTTTGCTGACATGCCTGCTTCTATCACAGTGTGTTCCAGGCACCCAACACCCTCTGTGTGAAAAGTTTTTCCTGCACTTCTCCCCTAAGCTTTCCCCCTCTCATCTTGAACCTGTACTATCTTGTAGTTTATCTTTCCATCCTGGGGGAAAAATCTCTCTGACTATCCACTCTCTCATAATTTTGTAGACATCTATCTGGTCACCCTCAGGCCTCTGTCTTTCCAATGAAAACAGTCCTAGTTTATCCAACCTCTCCTCATAACTAAAACCCTCCAGACCAGCCGACATCCTTTTCTGCACCTCTCCTAAGCATTCTGGTAGTGTGGTGACAAGAATTGCACACAATATTCCAAATGTGCTCTAACTGAAGTTTTATATAACCGAAACATGACTTGCCAACTTTTATATTCAGTGCCTCAGTTGATGAAGGCAAGCATGCAGTATGCCTTTTTGACCACCTTATCTACTGTATTGCCACTTTGAGAGATTTGCCCTGATCCCTCTAAGTCAGTGCTCCTAAGGGTTCTGTCATTTGATCTTCCAAAATGCATTATGTCATATTTGTCCTGGTTAAACTCCATCTGCCAATTCTCTTGGAAGAGAATTGCTAATGGAAGAAAAGCCTTGAATTGGAATTTTTTTCCAAACAATTGGCTGAAAAGTTATGAAGGGCTTGAATTAAGGATTTAGCAATTTGCACCATCTGCTAAAATATATTTGTGGGAACTTGCTTTGTACATATTGACAATCAGAGATTATTTCAAAGTAATTGGCTATAGATCTTATCTATGTTCTGTGTTCTAATTATTTGAGTTAGAAACTGAACACCAGATACACCAAACTGAAAATACCGTATACTGATTTGCATAAATCTGTAAATTGAATCACTGAGTATCATTGATGAATTAGACTTCAAAAGTTGATTCCAGTGATTATGGAAGACTAATTTTATTCATAATCCAATCATATATTACCTATCAGCAAAATTAAACAGTTGACCATAACTTTAAATGTCTGTAAGTCGAGTTGTGAACATAGGGTATGGAACCGTAGTGGTTAAGTACGGTTGAGTAGAAATCCAGAGGCTTTAGAATGAGCATATTCTGAAATTCATTTTTGTATTAAATAAATTCTCACACGCAGTAATAAATTACTCATATTTGTAACATTGTGGAGGGACAGTCAAATCTGTCACTTCAGACTTTCTTTGAATTTGAAATAATATTGGAAGAGCAGCTTTGAATTGGTATTTCTTTCCAGTCAGTTAGCTGAAAACTTGTGAAATGCTTGAAATAAAGTTTAACAATGTAGAACATCGCCTAAACTACATTCATGTTCACTGCATAAACAACCATCAGAATGTAGTCTTATCCCCAACGTGCAGTATGCCTTCAGGCTAACAACATTACTTTACTACTTTATGAATTGTCTGTTTATGCTCCTGAGGACCTCAGGAGACATTAAAAAATGCATATATGTTGATTTGAACTATGAATTGTTTCTTGCAAAGCATACATGCAAAGTTAACTTAAATCAGTCAATGAGATTAGCATTACAAATTTTATTTTATCATACTACAAACATTTTTCTGAGTCTTAACGTAAACTATTTTGAGACTTTTAATACTTTAAACTGAGTCTTTTAATGAATTTTTGCGTAAGAGTATGCATTTGCCTTCAGTAATCTGGCAATATGGTTGATCTGATCAAACTAAAGAGCTCATCGACAACCTTTCAGTATTTATCATGTCTAACGAGGCCTCTGAGCTCATGGCTATCTGTCAAGCCAGTTTCTAAGGTACAATGGGACCAACTTGAATATGACCCATTTGATTGAATAACTTCAGACTTTGCACAGGCCTTCAGAAAGCAGCTTATTACAGCAAATCAAAGCACGCAACCTTTGTACTGCAGAGTTTAATATTTACCAAGGCTACATAATTAGTAATGACCCGTATGCCTGTAAACATGCATTCTTTGATACTTACTTGCACAGACCCTATGAAATAAAATTACTTTTACTTTTGGCGAATATACAACACTGTATAGTTCAAAGCCCATTGTGTCGATCAAACTTTTGACGGATAGGTATGAACTATTGCTATTAATCATCGGTTACTTCATAGCAGCTGCCCTTCAATATGTCATATTATTGTGGGCCCTCTGCAAGAGCAATTCTCACACTCCCCTCCCCTTTTCTTCCTAAATCTCTGCATATTTTTTCCTTTTTGATGATAATCAGATTCACTTTTGAATACCTTAGTTGAACCTGTTTCCGTCACATACACAGGCAGTGTAATCCAGATTTCAAGCATCCTTGTGAAAACAGTTTCCTCAAGCTGCCATGGCTCCTATTTCCAACTACCTTAAATTTGTATCCCTCATTCTTGTTCTTCCATCGGAAGAAACAGTTTCTCCCTATCGACTCAGAAAGATGTACAGCACAGAAACCGACCCTTCAGTCCAACTTGCCCATGCCAACCAGATAACTTAAATTAATCTTGTCCCATTGCCAGCACTTGGCCCATAACCCTCTAAACCCTTCCTATACATATACCCATCCAGATGCCTTTTAAATGATGTTCTTGTTCGAGCCTCCACTTCCTCTGGCAGCTCATTCCATACACACACCACCCTCTGCATGAAAAAGTTGCCCCATAGGTCCCTTTTAGATCATTCTCTCACCTTAAATCTATGCCTTCTGGTTCTGGACACCCCCCAACCCAGGGAAAAGACCTTCTCTGTTTACCCTACCCATGCCCCTCATAATTTTGTAAACCTCTATAAGGTCACCCCTCACCCTCCGACGCTGCAGGGAAAACAGCCCCAGCCTATTCAGCCTCTCCCTACAGTTCAAACCCTCCAACTCTGCCAACATCCTTGTAAATCGTTTCTGAACCCTTTTAAGTTTCACAACATCCTTTCGATAGGAGAAAGACCAGAATTGCACACACTATTCCAGAAGTGGCCTAACCAATGTCCTGTACAGCCACAATATGACCTTCCAACTCCTATACTCAATGCTCTGACCAATAATGGAAAGCATATCAAAAGCCACCTTCACTATCCTATCTACCTGAGACTCCACTTTCAAGGAGCTATGAAGGTCCACTCCAAAGTCTCTGTTCAGCCACATCCCCCATGACCTTACCATTAATTGTATAAGTCTTACCCTGCTTTGCCTTTCCAAAATGCAACACCTCACATTTATCTAAATCACCTGGTCCAGACTCTTTGTGATATTGAGCACCTTCATTTAATCTCCTCTCAACCTTCTCCTCACAGAACACTGTCCGAACTTGTATCTGGCTCTATAACTGAATATCTTATCCTGAGGCTATTCTCTCAAATCTTTTCTGAATCTTTGTGTGCTTCCTAAACTGTGATGCTCAAACTGGACTCCACTTAAAGGGGAAACAGCGTTTTAAATAGGTTTAACATAACTTCATTGCGTTAGTACTCTATGGCCCTAATGCAGGAGCAACTATTTCATTTCAATTCAAACTTAAGCCTTTAAGCAGATCACTTTTGCTTCAGAGGTGACTGTTTGATATTCTGAGAGATTTTAATGTTGATTGAAATTGAACACAGAAGAACACAGAAGAACAAGATAATACTTTTTTAGATAAAATTATAATCCATGGGTAATGGAGAAAGAGCACTATGTAAAGAAACCAGAATTACCACAAGTCTAAATATGACATGGAGTAAGTCTGCTCACAAAACAGAGCAAAGGGAATAGACATATTTTTATTCAGACTATATGGACATGTTACGCCATATCTCTAGTGCAAGTGGCAGTTAAACTCAGCCTTTCTAGTCTAGATTTGGGGCCCTACCACTGCACCACAAGAAACTCGCGAGAGGCCATGGAGACAATTAAGATTTCAATGCTTGGCTTTTAGCTATGTACTAAGCTGTTTATTCAGAACCGTTTGTTCCCAAAATTGATTTTGGTAAAATCTTTGAAGCTTGAAGCGAGAGCTCTCTCTTTGTTTCTGGAAGTACAAGAATGAAGTATCCCTTAAAACAGTCGTAACTTCAGAAAGCACTATTCTGTTTCCTGTAATTTATTATGAGTTTGACCACATTGAAATTTTTGCAGACAATCCCATTTTTACAAACATCATTCTTACAAACACTCATACTTGCACATGAGGTCCCATATTAATATTATTTTTAAGGATTCACTTGTACTTGGGCATGGCCATTTTACTGTATTGTGTTATGACATGCATATGAATTGACTGAAGAGTGCACTCAAGAAAGGAACCTGTTCCAACCCAGGGACTGCCTATGTATAGGATTTTGCTATGATTATGTGGTTTTAAATAGTTTTTTAATGTAAGAATTACATTAGGTGATTTAGCACTAATTCTCTGTGCCATCTTTCTAATTATAAAATGAAATTTAAGGAATTCTGTGGTTTTGTTTTGGAAACTTTTTTTTGTTGGACAATAGATTAACAAAAGTTATGATTTTGAACGTTTGAAAAACTTGGAATGACAGAAATTTCCCAAAATAGTAAATGCGTTTTCTCTTGCCCAGGCAAAAATGTTTCTTTCGATACTTCGTCATGAAGCCCACAAACCCTCCGGTGCATTGTTTGACTTCATGTCTCTCTTGCTCCTCTTTGTAATTTTATTGCTTCCTTTCTCCTCTTTATAATTTTTAGAAACAGCTAGCATTTCAAACCTGCACTTGTTCTTTGTTCTGCCAACTTCTTTCAACCTTCTATACTGAATACATTGACTCCTTGCTTGGACCTGGTTTTACACACTTTGAGCATTCTTGACACCTTACCCAAGTGAGAATTTTTCATGCATCTTTTGCAATAATTATCAAGTTGTGTGATTACTAATGTGATCGCATACAAAGTTGATTCAGCGATCGCACGTACACTTTTCTACTCTAATACTCTATACACAGGCCATTTTGTTTGCTTGTAGTGCAGGCCTGTTTGAGAGGGATTACCTCAATCAAGTCAAGGAATTGAATAATTTACAGCAAGGTGCCCTGGATAGCTATCAGAGGATTTCCTAACCCAAAACATTGAAATTTGACATAGCACAGTTGCTTTCAGCACAATTAAGATTAACAGACACAGCACAGATCAAAAATTGTACGTTAAACCTTCTTGGTCTGTCTAGCCACCTCCTTGCTGAATAACCTTTTTAATAAATAATGTGATACGCTTTTGGCACACAAAGAAGGAATATTCAAGAAGCCAGCAACAAAAACAGGTGGACTTCTCTATGTAGATTTTATAACATGCTGTTTTATATTGATGCACAAATGACTTATGGTTCAAACTAATGTTTGAACATACGAAAGAAAACACGGGAAAAAATTAGCTAATCTGGCAATTCTGTCCCAAATTGTCAAGTTGCAAAGGACCTCACACTACCCAACGCAACCATTTGCACCAACTCCTTGAAAGATTAAACTGAGAAAATAAAATTCTTGCAATCCTGTCTACCCAAAAAGGCAATTTAAAGGAAATTCATCAGGACCGCAGTGGCTCGAGGATGTAGCATTTTCCAGTTATGTTTGCCATAATCCAGAATTCTAAATCACTTTTGAATGTTTCTGGTAAACTAAAACTTCCTGCCTGACGGAGGTTTTCCTTCCTGCCAGCTGGTTCCATAGGATGCCAATTACCATTTCGCTACAGGTGTAGAATCTTAATGGTGCGTGTAAAACTAAACAAAAATAAATTGGAACCTATTTTGTGGCATCATGGAATGTGGGTGTCACTGGCCATGTTTTGTTATCCTGTCCCAAATTGCTGTTGGGAAAGTGGTGTTGAGCCGCTGCCTTGAACTGCTACAGTCGGTGCGTGTGATGTAGATGTACTCATGGTGCTGTTACAAAACGTGTTCCTGGAGTTTGATCCTGAGGCAGTGAAGAAATGAAAAATGAGTTGCTGGAAAAGCGCAGCAGGTCAGGTAGCATCCAAGGAGCAGGAGAATCGACATTTCAGGCATAAGCCCTTCTTCAGGAATGAGGAGGGTGTGCCAAGCAGGCTACGATAAAAGGTAGGGAGGAGGGACTTGGGGGAGGGGCGTTGGGAATGCGATAGGTGGAAGGAGGTTAAGGTGAGGGGGTGAGGGCGGAGAGGTTGGGAAGAGGATTGCAGGTCAAGAAGGTGGTGCTGAGTCCGAGGGTTGGGACTGAGATAAGGTGGGGGGGAGGGGAAATGAGGAAGCTGTAGAAATCTGCATTCATCTCTTGTGATTGGAGGGTTCCTAGGCAGAAGATGAGGCGCTCTTCCTCCAGGCGTCATGTTGCCAAGGTCTGGCGATGGAGGAGGCCAAGGACCTGCATGTCCTTGGCGGAGTGGGAGGGAGAGTTAAAGTGTTGAGCCACGGGGAGGTTGGGTTGGTTGGTGCGGGTGTCCCAGAGGTGTTCTCTGAAACGTTCCACAAGTAGGTGGCCTGTTTCCCCAATATAGAGGAGGCCACATCGGGTGCAGCGGACGCAGTAAATGATGTGTGTGGAGGTGCAGGTGAATTTGTGACGGATATGGAAGGATCCCTTGGGGCCTTGGAGGGAAGTGAGGGGGGAGGTGTGGGCGCAAGGTTTGCATTTCTTGCGGTTGCAGGGGAAGGTGCCGGGAGTGGAGGTTGGGTTGGTGGAGGGTGTGGACCTGACAAGGGAGTCGCGAGGGAGTGGTCTTTCCAGAACGTTGATAGGGGAGGGGAGGGAATTATATCCTTGGTGGTGGGGTCTGTTTGGAGGTGGCGGAAATGACAAAAGATGATACGATGTATATGGAGGTTAGTGGGGTGGTAGGTGAGGACCAGTGGGGTTCTGTCCTGGTGGCGATTGGTGGGTCGGGATTCAAGGGCGGAGGAGCGGGAAGTGGAGGAGATGCGGTGGTCAACCATGTCTGAGGGGAAATTGCGGTCTTTGAAGAAGGAGGCTATCTGGATTGTTCGGTATTGGAATTGGTCCTCCTGGGAGCAGATATGGCAGAGGTGAAGGAATTGGGAATGTGGGATGTCGTTTTTCCAGGGGGCAGGGTGGGAGGAGGTGTAATCTAGGTAGCTGTGGGAGTCGGTCGGTTTATAGTAAATGTCTGTGTTGAGTCGGTCGACCGAGTTAGAAATGGAGAGGTCTAGGAAGGGGAGGGAGGAGTCTGAGACGGTCCAGGTAAATTTGAGGTCGGGGTGGAAGGTGTTAGTAAAGTGGATGAACTGTTCAACCTCCTCGTGGGAGCACAAGGTAGCGCCAATACAGTCATCGATGTAGCAGAGGAAAGGTTGGGGGTGGTGCCAGTGTAGCTGCGGAAGATGGACTATTCCACATATCCTACGAAGAGGCAGGCATAACTGGGGCCCACATTTTTCAGCTCTGATCTCCAGCATCTGCAGTCCTCACTTTTTCCGCAGTGAAGAAATGACAATGTAGCTCCAGGTCAAGTTGTTGTGTGTCTTTGAGAGGAGCTTACGTATGGTGGTGTTATGTTGCATCTACTGCCCTTATGGCTACTACCCTGAGGTGATAGTAGTTGTGGGTTTGGTGGGTGAAAAAGCCTTGCTGAGTTGTTGCAGTGTACATTCTGATTTGTTCGAGGTGATGTTAAACTCCTTGGTGCGAGTGGAGAGTATTTCATCACACTGCTGTATTGTGCCTTGGAGAAGATGAACATGTTTAAACGCCAGCTTCTGACTTGTTCTTACAACCATAGTATTTATGATATTTTTAGTCAATGGTAAGCCCCTAGATGTTGATAATGGTTGGGAGGGGGGGTGGATAAGAGTAGCTCAGCAATATAATGCCATTGAATATCAAGGGGAAATATTAGATTCTGCCAATTGGAGCTGGTCACATTTGGCAGTTCAGGGACACGTGTTGCTTCTAAAACCAAGCTTGAATTTGTGGGGACCTGGGAGGACATTGAGATGGGTCATCTACTTAACAATTCTGACTGAAGATGGTTACAAGTGTTCTAGCCTAGTCTTTTCATAGAATCCCAACAGTGTGAAAGCAGGCCATTCAGCCCATCAGGTCCATACTAACCCTTCAAAGAGCAGCTCACCCTATAACTGTAACTCTGCATTTCCCATGGCTAATCCCTTAGCTTGCACATCCGTTTGGCCAATTTAGCATGGCCAATCCACCTAATCTTTGAACTGTAGGAGGAAACCGAAACATCTGGAGAAAATCCACGCAGACACTGAGAGAATGTGCAAATTCCACACAGACAGACACCTGGGTCCCTAGAGCTGTGAGGGAGCAATGCTAACCACTGAGTCACCATGCCACCCCCAACTGATTTTGCACTGATATGCTCCCCATGATTGAAAATGGTGACGTAGATCGAGACACTTTTTCCAGTTAGTTATTTAATTGACCATCACTGTTCACAATTGAGTGTGGCAAGACTGCCAAGTTTTGATTTTATCTATTGATTGTCTGATCGCTTAGATCTATCATGTGGTTCTGGTCGGGGTTCAAGTCCCACCTGAGGTGTGGAATAACATCTCTGAACAGGTTGGTTAAGAAAATAGGTTTTTTAAAAAAACATCTATGGATTAGGGCTCTTGTGGTGCCTGGGTTCAAGTCCCAACTGCTCCAGAGATATGCCATAACATCTCTGAACAGGTTGATTAAAAAAACTTTTTTTTTAAAATCTATGGTTTAAAATTGTAAATCTAAGTGTTCTTATGAAGTGTACCTACTTCTAAGCCTGGATGCTCAGGTTCAAGTCCCACATGTTCCAGGTATGTGACCTAACACAACTGAATAAGTTGATTAGAAAAAAAATGGCTCTTGTGACAGTGGTAGTACCTCTATATCTGGGTCAGGAAGCCTGGGTTCAATTCCCATCTGCTCCAAGGGTGTGTAATAGCAATTCTGAATGTATTCGTTAGGAAACATCTAGTCATAAAATCTTAAAATCTGTTAATCCACTTTGCCTTCTGGAAGTGTCTTCTCCTGGATCCAGTTTTTCCACCATTGTATCTTGTGGTACTAAGCAATGGTGTCTACCATTGATCATTTTTGTGGTATTTATGGATAGAAGATGCTGCCACCCCTTTCCTTGACACTGTATAAGGGCCTTTTCAGCTGAGAATGGTACAGCTTGCGCTATTAATTCTTGGCAAAAAAAAAAGTCTCTTATAAATGAGAAGTTGAACAAATACTTTGCAGCAGTCTTCGCACTAGTATAAATTCATAGTATTCAACAATTACATTATAATCAACGAGGCAAAGAGGGAGAAGGAATAAATACAATAACTGTCACTAGAAAGAAAAGTGCTAGGGAAACTAATTGGGTCAAACATGGAGAGGTCACCTAGACCTGATGGGATGCATCCTAGGATATTAAAGGAAGTAGCTAGAGGATAGAGGATGCACTGGAAGAGACCCAGAAGATTGGAAAACCGCCAATGCACACCTCTATTTTAAAAAGGAAGGATACCATTTTGAGCAGTTAACTCAACATCTATTATTAGGAAGATGTTTGAGTCTGTTATGAAGGATGTGATAGTCAGGTCTTTAAAATTACATAACACAAGTAGTCATGATTTGGAGATGCCGGTGTTGGACTGGGGTGTACAAAGTTAAAAATCTCACAACACCATGTTGGACTATAGCCTGATGTGTGACTTTTAACATAACACAAGTAAGCAGAGTCAGCATAGCTTCATGAAGGAGAAATTATGCCTGACAAACTTACTAGAATTATTTGATAAGGTAACAAGCATAATAGATAAAGAGAAAGCAGTGAATATAATATCCATGAGTCTTCAGAAGGCATTTGATAAAGTACCACATGTTAGGCTATTTAAGAGCCCATGGGGTTGGAGGTGGTATATTAGCATGAATAGAGGATTGGCTAACTAACAGAAGAAAGTTGGATAATGTGGGCATTTTCAAGTTGGCAACCAGTAACTAGTGAAGTGCCACAGGGATCGATGCTGGGGCCACAATTATTTACAATATATATTAATGACTTGGATGACAAAAGTCAAAGTACTATAGCCAAGTTTGTGGATGACACAAAAATAGGTGGGAAGGGAAGTGGCGAGAATGATGGTCTGCAACAAGATATGGACAAGTTATGCAAGTGGACAAATATTTGGCAGATGGAATATAATTTGGGAAAATGGAAGGTTATGCATTTCAGCAGGATGAATAAGGAAGCTGAATATTATGTAAATGGTGAAAGACTGCAAAAAGTGACAGAACAGTGTTTTAGGAGTCCTCATCCATGAGTCACAAAAGGCTAGCATCGAAGTTCGGTGGGTAATAGGAAAAGTAAAATGGAATGACAGGAATTAGTAAGAAATGAAGTAGGGTCAGATTATGTAGAACCTGTGTTGGTAGAATTGAGGAACTGCAAAGGTGAAAAAAAACCATAGTTGGAGTTATGTATAGGCCTCGAAACAGTAGTCAAGAGCTGGGGTGCAAGGTATACCAGGAAATAGAAAAGATGTATAGGAAAGACAATGTTACAGTGATCATGGGGGATTTCAATATGTAGTTGGACTGGGAAAATCAGGTTGGTAGTGGATTGCAAGAAAAGGAATTTGTGGAATGTCTACGAGATGGCTTTTTAGAGCAGCTTATGGAGCTCACAAGGGATCAGGTAATAGGTTAGATTAGATTCCCTACATTATGGAAGCAGACCCTTCGGCCCAGCAAGTCCACACTGACCCTCCGAAGAATAATCCACTCAGACCCATTCCCATTTCCTATATTTACTGACCGATGCACCTAACACTATGGGCAATTTAGCATGGCCAGTTCACCTAACCCGCACATCTTTGGATTGTGGGAGGAAACCCACACAGACACAGGGAGAATGTGCAAACTCCACACATAGTCGCCCGCGGTGAAAATCCAGCCTGTGTCCCTGGTGCTGTGAGGCAGCAGTGCTAATCACTGAGCCACTGATTTAGTGTTGTGCAGTGAGGCAAACTTGTGCAGTGAGGGAGCTTAAGGTGAAGGAATCAGAGGAGGCAGTGATCATAACATGATTGAATTTACTCTTTAATTGGAGAGAAAGAAGATAGAGTCAGAGATAGCAAAGTACAGCTGAATAAAGGCAACTAGAGAGGCAATGAGGGAGGAGCTGGATAGAATTGACTGGGAGAGGAGCCTGGCAAGAAAGATCGTGGAACTGCAATAGCAGGAGTTTCTGAGAATAATTCAGGAGACACAGCAGAGACTCATCCTGAGGAAAATGAAGTGTGACACAGGGAGGATGAGGCAACCATGGCTGATTAGGGAAGTCAAGGATAGCATAAAAGCAAAAGAGAAAGCATATAATGTGGCAAAGATCAGTGGGGAAACCACGGGACCGGAAAGCTTTCAAAGACTAACAGAGGGCAAAAAGAAATAGAAGATTAAAATGAGGGTAAGCTAATCATTAATATAAAGGAAGACAGTAAGAGTTTCTTTAAATATATATAGGGCAAAAGAAAAGCAAAAGTGGACAGTGGACTGCTGGAAAATGAGGCTGGAGAGATTGTGGGGAACAAGGAAATGGCTGAAGAACTGAATAATTATTTCGCATCAGTCTTCATGGTGGAAGACTTGAGTAATTTCCCAAAGATTTGAGAGTGAGGGGCAGAGCTGAGTACAGTGGCCATCACCAAGGAGATGGTCTGAAGATGGATAAATCAGCTGGACCAGATGGACTGCACCCCAGAGTTCTAAGGGAGATAGCTGAAGAGGTAGTGGAGGTGTTAGTGGTGATCGTTCTGGAATCACTAGAATTGGGAAGGGTCCCAGAGGACTGGAAAATTGCTAACATGACACCCCTGTTTAAAAAGGGAGTAAGTCAAAAGATGGAAAATTACAGACCAATTAACCTAACCCTCGGTTGTGGGTAAGATTCTGGGATCCACTGTGAAGGATGAGATTTCTGAATATTTGGAAGTGTATGGTAAAATAGAGCAAAGTCAGCATGGTTTCATCAAGGGGAGGTTAACAAATCTGCTAGAATTCTTTGAGGAAGTAATGAGCAGGTTAGACTAAGGAGAGCTAATGGATGTTATCTACCTTCAAGAAGGCCTTTGACAAGGTGCCGAACAGGAGGTTGCTGAATAAGATAAGGGCCCATGGTGTCAGAGGCAAGGTGCAAGCATAGATAGAAGCTTGGTTTTCTGGTAGGAAGCAGAGAGGGAAAAAAAGGGCCATAGAGTCATAGAGATGTACAGCATGGAAACAGACCCTTCTTTTATATCTTTCCCCTCTCACCCTAAACCTGCGCCCTCTAGTTCTGGACTCCCCCACCCCAGCGAAAAGAGTTTATCTATTTATCCTATCCATGCCCCTCATGATTTTATAAACCTCTATAAGGTCACCTCTCACTGACGCTCCAGGGAAAACAGCCCTAGTCTATTCAACCTCTTATAGCTCAAATCTTCCAACCCTGGCAACATCCTTGTAAATCTTTTCAAGTTTCACTACATCTTTCCGATAGGAAGGAGACCAGAATTGCATGCAATACTCCAACAGAGGCTTAACCAATGTCCTGTACAGCTGCAACGTGACCTCCCAACTCCTGTACTCAATACTCTGACCAATAAAGGAAAGCCTACCAAACGCCGCCTTCACTATCCTATCTACCTGCGACTCCACCTTCAAGGAGCTATGAATCTGCACTCCCAAGGTATTTTTGTTCAGCAACACTCCCGAGGACCTTACCATCAAGTGTATAAGTCCTGCTAAGATTTGCTTTCCCAAAATGCAGCACCTCACATTTATCTGAATTAAACTCCTCTGCCACTTCTCAGCCCATTGGCTCATCTGATCAAGATCCCTTTGTAATCTGAAGTGACCTTCTTCACTGTTCACTGCACCTCCAATTTTGGTGTCATCTGCAAACGTACTAACTACCTCTTAGGCTCACATCCAAATCATTTATATAAATGATGAAAAGTAGTGGACCCAGCACCAATCCTTGTGGCATTCCAATGGTCACAGGCCTCCAGTCTGAAAAACAATCCTCCATCACCACCCTCTGTCTTCTACCTTTGAGCCAGTTCTGTATACAAATGGTGAGTTCTCCCTGTATTCCATGAGATCTAACCTTGCTAACCAGTCTCCCATGGGGAACCTTGTCGAACACCTTATTGAAGTCCATATAGATCACATCTACCGCTCTGCCCTCATCAATCCTCTTTGTTACTTCTTAAAAAAACTCAATCAAGTTTGTGAGATATGATTTCCCACACACAAAGTCATGCTGACTATCCCTAATCACTCCTTGCCTTTCCAAATACATGTACATCCTGTCCCTCAAGATTTCTTGTGAAGATGGCAGCCGGTAACAAGTGGTGTTCCACAAGGCTCAGTGTTGGGGCCACAACCTTTTACATTAACAATCTAGATGAAGAGGCTGAGGACATTCTGGCTTTGTTTGCAAATGATACAAAGATGGGTAGAGGGACAGGTAGCATTGAAGAGGCAGGGAGATTGCAGCAGGACTTGGACAGGTTGGGAGAGTGGGCAAAGAAGTGGCAGATGGAGTACAACGTGGGAAAGTGTGAGGTCATGCACTTCGGTAGGAAGAATAGAGGCAAGGACTATTTTCTAAATGGGGAGAAAATTCAGAAGTCTGAATTGCAAAGAGACTTGGGATTCTAGTCCAGGATTCTCTCAAGGTGAACTTGCAGTTGAGTCAGTAGTTAGGAAAGCAAATGCAATGATGGCATTTATTTTGAGAGGACTTGAATATAAAAACAGGGATGTACTTCTGAGGCTCTGGTCAGGCCATATTTGGAGTATTGTATGCAGTTTTGGGCCTCATATCTCAGGAAGGATAGACTGGCCATGGAGCATGTTCAGAGGAGGTTCATGAAAATGGTCTCATGAATGAACAGCTTAACATATGAGGACCATTTGAGGACTCTGGTCTATGCTTGGTGGAGTTTAGAAGGATGGGGGGGGGGGGGGGAATCTAACTGAAACTCTCAGAATACTGAAAGGCCTGTACAGAGTGGATGTTGAGAAGATGTCTTATTGGTAGGAGAGACTAGGACTTGAGGGCACAACCGTAGAGTAAGGGGAAGACCTTTTAGGACGGAGATAAGGAGAAACATTTTCAGCCAGATAATGGTGAATCTATGGAGTTCACTGACACAGAAGGCTATGGAGGCCAGGTCATTGATGTGTATTTAAGACTGAGATAGATAGGTTTGTGATTGCCAAGGGGATCAAGCGTTACAGGGAGAAGGCAGGAGAAAACGGATAAGAAACTTATCAGCCATGATGGCATGACGGAGCAGACTCTATGGGCTGAATGGCCTAATTTATGCTCCTATGTCTTATGGTCAAATGAAATGGGGTATAAAAGTACAGAGGTTTGACTGAAACTATACAGAACATTGGCCAGACCACAACTAAAACTCTGTGAACTTTTTTAGGGTCCCGTATCTAAACAAAGATATATTGGCATTTGAGGAAGTCCAAAGAATAATCACAAGGCTGACACTAGGTAGAGAGGGAATGTCTTATGAGGAGAGGTTGAGTAGGTTGGACCTATACTCATTGGGTTTCAGAAGTATGAAAGCTGACTTTATTGAAACATACAAGATTCTTAAGGGACCTGATAGAGTGGATGTAGAAACGATGTTTCCCATTTTTGAAGTGTCTGTGACTAAATGGCAGAATCTCAGAATATGGGGTCACACTTTTAAGACAGGTGAAGAGGAATTTTTTCTTAGTAAATCTGTGGAATATCTTTACTACAGAAGGCTGCTGAGGCTATGTCTTTAAGTAAAAGCAGGGCTGAGATAGATTTTTATTCAGTAAGGGAATCAAAGGTTATAGGAAAAGGTAGGAAAATCGAGTTGAGGATTAACAGATATCAGCCCTGATCTTATTGAATGGTAGTGCAGACTTGATGGACTGAATGGTCTACTTCTGCTCCTACATCTTAAGATGCAGTTTATTGCATGATGGCGATCAGGACCAATTCTATTTGTAAAATAAGCTTGTTGCTAGGAGATCTGTCTTTGCTAAATGAGATCATAAGATGGTTTGCTTTTACTCCATTGAATTCTGTAAAATATTGTTGGATTAGTTGAGTTGAATGCAGTGTCCAACTTTAACCCTTGCAGAACTGATTATTCAAATTGAAACAGTGACATATTTTCCTGAATGAATTAATTCTACAAGGATGCCTTTAACTACAGTAATTTTTAAAAAATCTCTCAAATTCATTGTTCTTGGCATCTGATACAAAGAATTCATCAAATTCATTGAGCCATTTGGCATTACTGCAAGAATATCACGTTGAATCAGATATTGCTCTTTCAGTTTCAGAATTGTATATCACAGCTAACTATAGCTGTCACCATCCATTAAGTTGGATATTCCACAATTTTGAACATTGTCATTATACGTTATGCACTCATAATGTCTGATAATTTGATGAGAAAGCACACAAAGCATCATGCAAAGCAGCTAACGTATTTCCATTCTTTTGAAGGTATTTTGCTCTATGAGCCATCTACCTAATTTATTTATGGCGAACATGATCCTTGAATGGCTTATTGAGGTACATATCCAAGGTTGAACTCTTCCACTCTCTCCCCTCCACTCACCCCAGCTTAAACAAAACAGTGCGATTTATTCATTTGCAAGCATTTCTGAACCTCATCAGCTTTATTAGATTTGAGCATCTTTCACAATTGCATTTTTTGCATAAGCCACCAAGATATATTCCATACATTATTGATCCACAATTTTATTCCAGACTTGTACATCCAACTGTTGTCAAGAACAAATATTGCTACAGGTACTTGGTTTTCAACGTGGTTTTATATTTCAAAAATGCTATCAAGTGCAATTTTGTTCCGTCAACCATGCAGGCTAGCACCACATGAATCTCAATTTCTGACATTATGTGATTTTCACAAGAATCTTTTCAAGCTTTTCTATTTCACAGTTCTGTTGCTGGATATATCAAAAGTAACGGGTATTCCATCAATGTTATCAAAATGACATAATGGATATTGTATATAACTGAAAAGGTTGCTGTTTGATTGAGTGCAGTAAGCACTATCATGATGTCACAGGGGCTTGGTCTTGTAAAGAAGGAACTTGTCAGGTACGGATTAATGTACTCCAAATAATCACTGTGGTGATGCAGGCCATGTTCATGTAACTTGTAAATAGTTGATATGTCAATTTGTTTACTCAACAAGCCTATTTTAGTTAAGCCATAATGGTGGATATCTTAATCTACACTGGATCACTTTGGGCTTGAAGAAATCCATATACCGCATGATTGCAAAGTTGGGCCCCTGTCCCAACACAGTGCTCATCGCTATTGTTCATTATTACTTATTTTTAAATATATTTTTATTGAAAAATAGATTTTTTAATATGACAACAAATACAAAACAATACAAAGAAAGAAAGTGAAAAAACCCAAACCGCCCTCATGTACAAATGTATAAATATGTATATTAAAAAACCCACAACTTAACTAAATAAATAATAACTAACAAAAAACTAATAACTAATAATACAGCTCAGCCAAACAAAGCACTAGCTCTCTACTATCAAGAGCATTCATTTTCCTCTGTTCATACATGTGCAGTTCCCCCCTCTGAATATTGGACTCGTAAGGCACAATTGTAATGGCTATATAAAAGCCCTTATTAGTGTGGCAGATAAATCTGTGTCCAGGTATTCCAAAAAGGGCCACCATATCTTATAGAAATTCTTAGTTTTGTGGTGTACCATACTTGTGAGAAAATCCAAGGGGATATCCTCCATAACAATCCTCCGCTAACCCAATCTAGCAAGATATTCTTTCTTGCACAGAAAGTGAGGATGTTGAAAAGTTTTTTTCTTATGAGCGTCTGCAGGGAACACACTGGGCAGGCCAAGAAGAAGAGAGATTGGGTCCTTCTCCACCCCTACACCCAAAATCCCCTCCATTGCACATGTCACAGTGCTCCAGTATGGTTGAAGCTTATCGCAGGACCAGAGACAATGGATAACAGTGCCCATACCAACTCTACACTTGGGACATGTTGAAGATACCCCTGGTTTAAATTTGTATAAACGATCTGGAGCCAAGTGGACCCTGTGGAGAATGGGTCCATTTGCAAATTGATATCTTTCTTGAATTTTCCCAAATACTTTCCCATGCCTTTGAGGAGACCTCAACACCTAGCTCTCTCTCCCACACCGAGCAGAGTTGATCGAACTCATCTGAGGGACAGACCCCCCCCCCCCCCCCGATTGATGATATAAGGTGCTGACAGAAAGTGTACTCTTTGCTCTGAGCGCCCTCCTCTCTATTTCGGATTTGTAGGGATCAGTCAAAAGTGTAGTCTTTTTTTTGAATACAATCCCTAACTTGAAAAAATCGAAAGAGGTCGCTGTTAGATAGCTTGTATTTCCTTGCTAACTGATCAAAGGACCTCATTGTGTCTCCCTCACATAAATTACCCATGCAATCCACACCCCTAGCTGCCCAAAGTTTCAATCCTGAAACTATCATCCCTGGTTGAAAACCTGGTATGCTGACGATAGAGGTAAAAAAAAAAGATGTTTTGCCAATATTGCCCTACCTCTGCTGAATTGTCCTCCGTGCTTTAATAGTATTGATAACTATTGGGTTATAGCAATATTCCTTAACTGTCCTCATTTTGTCTAAAAACAATAAGTTAGTAAGGGTGCACCTTGCCTGAGAGGTTTCAATATCTAAGCATATTGAAAGAAGGTCCCCACAAGCCCAGTCACTCACGTAAGATAAGATAAAAGCGAGCTTCGTTTTTAATTACAGGAGATCCACTCCCCCAGTCAGTGAGGCAATTGCAGTTAGCTCATGTTGCGGCTGTACAGGACATTGGTTAGGCCACTGTTGGAATGTTGCGTGCAGTTCTGGTCTCCTTCCTATCGGAAAGATGTTGTGAAACTCAAAAGGGTTCAGAAAAGATTTACAAGGATGTTGTCAGGGTTGGAGGTTTTGAGCTATAGGGAGAGGCTGATCAGGCTGGGGCTGTTTTCCCTGGAGCATCTGAGGCTGAGGGGTGACCTTATAGAGGTTTACAAAATTGAGTGGTATGGATAGAGTAAATAGGCAAAGTCATTTTCCTGGGGTCGGGGAGTCCAGAACTAGAGAGCATAGTTTTAGGGTGAGAGGGGAAAGATATAAAAGAGACCTAACGGGTAACGTTTTCACACAGAGAGTGGTACGTGTATGGAATGAGCTGCCAGACGATGTGGTGGAAGCTGGTACAATTGCAACATTTAAGAGGCATTTGGATGGGTATATGAATAGGAAGGGTTTGGAGGGATATGGGCCAGGTGCTGGCAGGTGGGACTAGATTGGGTTGGGATATCTGGTCGGCATGGACGGGTTGGACCGAAGGGTCTGTTTCCATGCTGTACATTTCTATGACTCTATAATAAGAGGCCACTTACGATGCCAAATAAAAGAGCTGAACTAACCATTCAGTCCCCTGAACGTTTTGCTTATCGAAAATCAAGAGGAGCATCCCTTTTGGATAGAACAAACGGGAGAATATTCATCTTAATAAGCGCTATGAGACCTAACCGGGAGATCGGAAGTGCCTCCCATCTTTGAAGGTCTTGTTTGATTTTGTTGAATAATTGAACAAAATTAGCTTTAAACAACCGATCAAGAACTGGAGTAATGAATATGCCCAAATACATAAAACCTAGCACCTTTGTAAGATCATCCATAAGCATAGCTTCTGATTTTGCAAACTTAATCTTGTACCCCGAGGACCTTCCCTTTTTTTAAGAATAAGCAAAATATTGGCCTTTCTTAGAGATGGCAGGAGACTATCATGACTGTATGAGTCATTGAATATGTTGGGCCTCGGATCTGACAATGTTTATAAATTCCTTATAGAATTTGCTGGGAAGTCCATCAAGACCAGGCTCCTTTCTGCTCGGAAGCTGCTTCACAGTCTTCTGCACCTCTTGCTCTGATAACAGAGCATTGAGAAAAGACTCTTGTTCGGGGGTCACACCCAAGAGGTCCAGATCCTTGAAAAAGGACTCAATTTTGGCCCGCCCCTCCTCACAACACTCAGAATAGTATAATTTAGAGTAAAATCTCTGGAATGCCACATTAATCTTTTTGGAATCACATTAGGTTCCCAGACCCTTCCCTAATTGACGTAATGGCTTGAGGGCCCCTCCTTTTCCTGGCAAGATATGCTAGGTACTTGCCTGGCTTGTCACCATGCTCATATAACCTTTGTTTTGCAGAAGTAAGCTCCTCCTGCACAGAATTCAATGCAGATTGCAGCGCCGTAATCCTCTGTGGCTTGGCCAATGTGGGCCTGTCAAAGTAAACCTTCCCGGCTGCCTTCAACCGTGCTTCGAGGAGATGTTGCTGCTCACCCTTCTGCTGCTTCCTACTGGCAGAGTAGGAAAAAACTAACCCCCTGTCATATGCTTTGGCAGTTTCCCAAAGGACAGACTGTCTACTAACCAAACCTGAGTTAATGTCTAGGAATGCCCAAAATTCCTTCGAGAAGTTCTCCACAAACATATTATCCTTAAGGATAAAGAGATCCATTCGCCAGTGCCGCAGGCCCACTATAGTGTCCTTAATCTTAACCAACAGGTACACCGGAGCATGAGCGTGAGCAGAGATGATAATATTGCCAATCATACAAGACACCACCAAGTCCAGGGTTGCCATGGGAGTCAGAAAAATATCAATCCTGGTGTGACATCTGTGTGGATTATATAAAAATAGCAAAATCCCTGCCTGTAAGATGGAGACGCCTCGAGATGTGCACCAACCCTAACTCCACACGCAGATCCACTAATTGTTTAGTTTGTATAGATGGTATTGAGGGGCCTTTGGGCAACCTGTCTACTGTGGGATCCATAAGACAATTAAAATCTCCCTCTATGATGATATCCCAGGACTTGAGACTGATCAATTTAGAGAACGCATCTACCAGAAATTTGAGGGGATGGCTGGAGGGCAATAGACATTCAAAACACCATATTCTTCCCCATTTATCAGGGCATTAAGGATTACAAATCTTCCATGTGTGTCTTTTACACACATTAGTAATTTAAATGGGAGATTCCTCCTCACCAATATAGCCACTCCGCTACTTCTGGTATTAAAAGATGCAAAATAAACCCGATCAAAGCCATTTTGCTGTAGTTTCAAATGCTCCCTATCATCCAAGTGTGTCTCCTGTAACAAAGAAATATCCATCTTTTCCTTTCTAAGACTCAAAAGTACCTTCTCTTAATTGGTGAGTGAGTCCCCTTGATGTTTCAGGTACACTATTTAATCAAGTCATAAGCCATAACCTTCTGCAGTAGCATTTAGATTCCAGAGAGGAGGAATCGAATTACAAATCACTGAGCCTTAGTATCGCAAGATCCATTGAACATAAAAACTAAATAAACGAAACCCACTACAGTTAACAAACCTATCTAAGACTATATACAACAAAAACCAACAAAACAAGCCAATATATAAAGCGCTGAACAAGGGAACTCAAACCCTGCCCAAAGGGGGCATCTACACATCCCAGAACCCAACTTCCCATCCCGCTGTCAATACTGCAACCAGGGCAGTTAAATACCTGAACCGGGCATAAACTGCCCGTAAATAGGCATCTAGCCATCCGAACCATTTTCCTTCCTAGCTAAAGCCGCACCACAAACACAAGCAGAAAAGAAAGAAAATACACCATGAAATAACAATGTGAACAAATAAACTTTGAAAAAACAGAAAACTACACCACCCATCCTTTGGTATAACTTAAGTTAGAAATTGAAAGTACACATCCCCCGAACATAGTTTAGACCAGATTATTACCAATAAAAAAAGGGAAAAAAAGCCCCAAACTGACTTCCTCTCTTGCTTTCAAGTTTTCATTGACAGAACATCGCTTACAGCTCTCAGTTGTTCAGCTGCATGCTCCAGAAACATCACACTTAATGCAAAAGGTATACTATAAGCAGCTCTCCAACGTTGGAGAAACACATACTTATCAAGCTGACAAATAAGCACAACTAAGAATTTTCAGTCTTGAGTAAAATAGCATGTATTTGCCTCAGTGTTATTAAAGTATGAAAAGGACAAGTAAAACTCAATAGAAAATGTTGCTGAGCTGAGTAAGCATAAGGCAGGTTGTAAAGAAAATCTCCTGTGTTTAGTTACATTGATAAAGTTTCATACAGTCAAGGAGATGCAAAGTGGTGACAACATCAGCGCCAATGTGACAATGTCAAAGGTTTCCCACTTACGTCCTGTACACAAGAAGCAAGTCAAATCCACCTTGCCAATTGCTGCCTGTCAGCCTACTCCCAATCATCAATGAAGTGATTGAAGGGGGTATGTACAAGCTTATTGAACAACATTTGCTTAGAGATAACCTTCTCACTGACTCTCTGCCAGGACTACCCAGCTCCTGATCTCATTATAGTCTTGGTCCAAATATGGACAAAAGAGCTGAACTGCAGAGGTAAGGGGTAAGGGACTGTCCTTCATATAGAGGCTGCATTGGACCAAGTGTGACATCAAAGAACCTGAACAAAGCTAGAGTCAGTTGGAAGCAGAGAAAACTGTCCACAAGTTTGCATCATGCTTGGCACAAGAAAGATGGTTTTAGTAGGTGTAGGTCAATCATCTCAGTTTCAAGAGATCTAGCGAGTGCTTGATAGGTTTGCCCCACTGAGGCAAGGAAGGGATGGTAGGGTGAAGGAACCTTGGATGATGAGATGTGGAACATCTAGTCAAGAGCTAGAAGGAAGCTTACTGAAGGTTGAGGAAGCAAGGATCTAGAGGTTACAAGGTAGCCAGGAAGGAACTGAAGAATGGAGTTGCGAGAGCTATAAGGGGGCATTTTTAAAAAGCCTTGGCGGGTAGGATTAAGGAAAAGCCCAAGATGTTCTATACTTAGGTAAGAAACGAGAGGATGGCCAGTGTGAGGGTAGGACCGATCAGGGATAGTGGAGGGAACTTGTGCCTGGAGTCGGAGAAAATAGGGAAGGTCCTTAATGATTACTTTACTTCAGTATTCACGAGTGAGAGGGACTTGTAAGAACACCGTGTAACAGGCTGATAGGCTTGGACAGGTTGATGTTAAGAAGAAGGATGTACTGGAGTTTGTGAAAATCATGAGGATAGATAAGTCCCCTGGGCCAGACAGGATATATCCAAGGTTACTACAGGAAACAAGGGAAGAGATTGCTGCGCCTTTGGCAATGATCCTTGCGTCCTCACTGTCCACTGGAGTAGTACCAGATTATTGGAGGGTGCCAAATGTTATTGCCTTGTTCAAGAAAGGGAATAGGGACAACCCTGAGGATTACAGACCAGTCATTCTTACATTGGTGGTGGGAAAATTATTGGAGAGGATTCTGAAAGACAGGATTTATGATTATTTGGAAAAGCATAGCTTCATTAGAGATGGTCAACATGGCTTTGTGAGGGGCAGGTCATACCTCACTAGCCTTATTGAATTCTTTGAGGGTGTGACAAAACATATTGAAGGTAGAACAGTGGATGTGATGTATATGGATTTTAGCAATACGTATGATAAGGTTCCCCATGGTAGGCTCATTCAGAAAGTAAGAAGGCATGGAATACAGGGAAAATTGGTTGGCCCATAACAGACAGTGTGGTAGTGGATGGAAAGTATTCAGCCTGGAACTCTGTGACCAATGGTGTTCTGTAGGGATCAATTCTGGGACTTCTGCTGTTTTGATTTTTATAAATGACTTGGATGAGGAAGTGGATGGGTGGGTTAGTAAGTGTGTTGATGACACGAAGTTGGTGGAGTTGGGTATAGTGTGGAGGGCTGTTGTAGGTTGCAATGGGACATTGACAGAATGCAGAGCTCAGCTGAGAAGTGGCAGATGGAGTTTAGCCCGGAAAAGTGTGAAGTGATTCATTTTGGAAGGTCAAATTTGAATGCAGATTACAGGGTTAAATGCAGGATTCTTGGCAGTGTGGAGGAACAGAGGGATAGTGGGGTCCATGTCCATAGATCCCTCAAAGTTGCCACCCAATTTGATAGAGTTGTAAAGAAGGTGTATGGTGTATTGGCTTTCATTAGCGGGGGATTGAGTTTAAGAGCCGCGAGGTTATATTACAGCTCTATAAAGCCCTGGTTAGACCACACTTGGAATATTTTGTTCAATTCTAGTCGCCTCATTTTAGGAAGGATGTGGAAGCTTTGGAAAGGGTGCCAAGAAGATTTACCAGGATGCTGCCTGGTCTGGAGGGCATGTCTCATGAAGAGAGGTTAAGAGAGCTAGGGCTTTTCTCATTGGAGCAATGATGGTGAGAGGTGACTTGAAAGAGGTGTAGAAGATGATGAGAGGGATAGAGTGGATAGCCAAAGACTCTTTCCCAGGTCAGAAGTGGCTATCATGAGGGGCAGAATTTTAAGGTGATTGGAGGAAGGTTTTGGGGAAATGTCAGAAGTAGGTTCTTTACACAGAAAGTGATGGGTGTGTGGAACGCACTGCCAGCAGTGGTAGTCAAGTCAGATACATTAGGGACATCTAAGCGACTCTTGGATAGGCACATGGATGATAGTAGGATATGTAGGTTAGGTTGATCTAAGAGTAGGATAAAAGGTCAGCATAACATCAAGGGCCGAAGGGCCTTTACTATGCTTTACTGTTCTATGTTCTCACAATACTATGCATGAACCTGTACCAAATAGATCAAAGCAGCAGCTCACCACCACTTTCTCAAGGCAACCAATGATAGACAATAAAGAAACGGCATAGGTTTGGCTGAAATGTTTTCCACTGCTATTAAAACTAAGTTCAGATTACAAGTTAAAATAAAGTGTAAGCCAAAGCACGAACAGCCGCAACATGTACACTGCTCAGAAATCCTCATAATGTTATAGAAGTATTCAGATATATTTTTGAGATGCCAAGGCGATGGGCCAAGTGCTGGAAAATGGGAGGCAGTTTAAAAGAGATTCATCAGGCTAATTCCTATGATGAAGGGGTTGATTCATCAAAAACAGCTAAACCGGTTAAGCCTTTATTCATTAGAATTGAGAAGAATAAATAGGAGATGTCTGGAATTCTCCATTCCAGATAATTATGGTGGCTATATCACTGAAACTATTTGAAGAGAAGATCAATTATTTTTAAAATATTGGCAAGGCAATGCCTCAGAGAGAGTGCAGAATGCTCTCAAAGGGGAGAGCGACCAACAGGAGGTCATTGTACATATTGGAACCAACGACATAGGAAGGGAAAATAAAAGATTCTGAAGGGAGAATTTAGAAAGTTAGGCAGGGATCTAAAAAGTTCCTCGGGGGTGGTAATACCTGGATTACTCCTGATGCTACCAGCTAGGGAGGGTGGAATAGGAGGATAGAGCAGATGGATGCGAGGCTGAGGAGCTGGTGTATGGGGAGAAGGGTTCACATTTTTGGATCATTGGAATCTCTTCTAGTGTAGAAGTGACCTGTACAAGATGGATGGATTGCACTTGAATTAGAAGGTGATTAATATACTGGCAGGGAGATTTGTACAGCTGTTCGAGAGGATTTAAACTAGTAAGATTGGGGGGTGGGAGATAGTGAGGAGTCTGGGTCTGTTCCAGTTGGAAAAATGAGCGAGTCAAACAGACTGGGCAGGCAGGGACAAAGCAGAGAATGTGGTAGGACTAGTAAATTAAACTGCATTTACTTTGATGCACGAGCACTAACAGGGAAGGCAGATGAACTCAGGGCATGGTTAGGAGCATGGGATTGGGATATCATAGCAATTACAGAAACATGGCTCAGGGATGGACAGGATTAGCAGCTTTAATGTTCCAGGATACAATTCCAAAGGAAGGACAGAAAGGGGGGCACAAGATGAGGGGGAGTGGCTTTTTTGATAAGGGTTCACATTACTGAATCAGTGTTCACTGAGGAGAGGAACATGATGAATGTTGAGACTAGAGATAGAAGTTTGATTAGTCTGGATCACGTTGATATAAGTAGGGAAGATGTGTTGGATAGGCTAGAGGTTAAGGTGGACAACGGAACGAGGACATGCCGCAACCCAAAGGACTAGCCACACTACCATACATCAGGAGCATTTCAGAACTGACAGCCAGACTACTGCGATCACTAGGACTTATAACAGCCCACAAACCAACAGCCACCCTCAGACAATAACTCACCAGAACGAAGGACCCGATACCCAGCATGAGCAAAACTAATGTAGTGTACAAAATCCCATGCAAGGACTGCACAAAACACTATGTAGGACAAACAGGAAGACAGCTAACGATCCGCATCCATGAACATCAAATAGCCACGAAACGACACGACCAGCTATCCCTAGTAGCCACACACGTAGACGACAAGCAACATGAATTCGACTGGGACAACACTACCATTATAGCG
The DNA here is from genome assembly GCF_037043375.1 of Chiloscyllium plagiosum. Lineage (NCBI taxonomy): Eukaryota > Metazoa > Chordata > Chondrichthyes > Orectolobiformes > Hemiscylliidae > Chiloscyllium > Chiloscyllium plagiosum. The sequence goes on from NW_028270139.1 coordinate 3,634,254, forward strand.
CAAGCCAAACAAAGAACAGCCTGGGAATTCCTAGAAGCATAGCACTCATCCACAAACTCCATCAACAAACACATCGACCTGGACCCAATATACCGGCCACTACAGCGGACAGCTGAAACTGACAACCGGAAGCGGCAGGGACAGGCCACTATAAATGCCGGAGGAAACACCACAGAAGCACTTCACAGGAGGCTCCCAAGCACTGAGGATGTCACCTAGACAGGGGACGAAACGTTTGCAACAAAAATTTCCAGCTTGACGAACAGAACCACAACAACTTAAGAGGGAAATCAGGTGGGCAAAAACGGGACATGAGATAGCTTTGGCAAATACGGTTTTTATAAATACATTAAGGCCAAAAGGGTAAATAGAGTGAGAATAGGGCCCCTCAAAGATCAGCAAGACACCCTTTGTATGAAGCCATAGGAGATGGGGAGATACTAAACAATTATTTTGCATCAGTGTTTACTGTGGAAAAGGACATGGAAGATATAGAATGTGGGGAAATAGATGGTGATATCTTAAATGTCCATATTACAGAGGAGGAGGTGCTGGATGTATTGAAACACAAGTGGAAAAATCACCAGTAGCTAATCAGGTGTACCCTAGAACTCTGTGGGAAGCTAGGGAAGTGATGACTGGGCCCCTTGCTGAGATATTTGTATCATCGATAGTCACAGGTGAGGTACCAGACATTTGGAGGTTGGCTAACGTGGTACCATTATTTAAGGAAGGTGGGAATGAAAAGCCAGGGAACTATAGACTGGTGAGCCTGACATTGGTGGTGGGCAAGTTGTTGGAGGGAACCCTGAGGATCAGGATTTCAATGTATTTGGAAAGGCAAGGACTGATTAGGGATAGTCAACATGGCTTTGTGCGTGGGAAATCATGTCTCACAAGCATGATTGAGTTTTTTGAAAAAGTAACAAAGAGGATTGGACGTGATCTATATGGACTTCAGTAAGGTGTTTGACAACGTTTCCCCTCGTAGACTGATTAGCAAGATTAGATCTCATGGAATACAGGGAGAATTAGCCATTTGGATACAGAACTGGCTCAAGGGTAGTGGTGAAGGGTAGTTTTTCCAACTGGAGGCCTGTGACCAGTGGAGTGCCACAGGGATCGGTGCTGGGTCCACTACTTTTCATCATTTACATAAATGATTTGGATGTTAACATAGGAGGTATAGTTAGTAAGTTTGCAGATGACACCAAAAGTGGACGTATAGTGGACAGCAAAGAAGGTTACCTCAGATTACAATGGGATCTTGATCAGATGTGCCAAAGGGCTGAGGAGTAGCAGATGGAGTTTAATTCAGATAAATGTGAGGTGCTGCATTTTGGAAAAGCAAATCAGAGCAGGATTTATACACTTAATGGTAAGGTCCTCGAGGGTGTTGCTGAACAACGAAGTGCAGGTTCATTGTTCCTTGAAATTGGAGTCACAGGTAGATAGGATAGTGAAGAAGTTTGGTATGTTTTCCTTTATCAGTCAGAGTATTGCGTACAGGAGTTGGGAGGTCATGTTGCAGCTGTACAGGACATTGATTCTGCCACTTTTGCAATATTGCATGCAGTTCTGGTCTCCTTGCTATTGAAAGGATGTTGTGAAACTTAAAAGGATTCAGGAAAGATTTATAAGTATGTTGCCAGGGTTGGAGGATTTGAATTGTAGGGAGAGGCTGAATAGGCTAGGGCTTGTTTCCCTGGAGCGTCGGAGGCTGAGGGGTGACCTTAGAGGTTTATAAAATCGTGAGGGGCATGGATAGGATAAATAGACAAGGTCTTTTCCCTGGGGTCGGGGATTCCAGAACTAGAGGGCATAGGTTTAGAGTGAGAGGGGAAAGACATTAAAGGGACCTAAAGGGCAACCTTTTCACAAAGAGGGTGGTTTGTGTATGGAATGAGCTGCCTGAGGAAGTGGTGGAGGCTGGTACAATTGCAGCATTTAAAAACATCTGGATGGGTATATGAATAGGAAGAGTTTAGAGGGATATGGGCCGGGTGCTGGCAAATGGGACTAGATTAGGTTAGGATATCTGGTCAGCATGGATGTGTTGGATCAAAGGGTCTGTTTCTGTGTTGTACATCTCTATGACTATAACTCTTAAGTTGAGGGCTATGATGAGCAAGCATGAGAAAAGAGTTGAGGTCCGGGGCAGATTAATTGTGGTCTTGACTGGTCAAGTAAACTTGAGGGCCAAATGGCCTATTCTACTCCTGTTTCTTATGTTCAAGAGAGAATGGACTCAGACCATCAGGAAGACCTAACCTTCTACCCAGCAAAGTGCCACTCCTCTGAGTTCAAAGAGAACACATTCAGAGAGGATAGTATTATGAGCCTAGCTGTTGTTATTTCTGACCATTTCAGATCCTGGACAGAAATCCGACTTCATAGATTTTTCTTTCTTTATTTAATGAGGTGGTGTATTACTGCATGCAATGCTGCAGATTTTGTTTTAACAATAAAAAAACGTTTATAATGCAAAAACAAAGAATATCCTAACCATTTGTGTATAATACAACTTGAAAAACGAACACACAATAAAAATACAATCTCATCTATCCCAACACCATTACATTATAATACTCAGACACTGGAGAGAATATGTGTTTCTATCATATTTAAGGTTTGACTTAACCGTTTCTTTCATTTCCTTGTCTTGAGAGGTTGTTGGCCTCTTTCTTGATTATTCGCAAGCTGATGTTAGACTTTCTCAGCTTTGAATTTTTTTTTATTTTCACTTCTCGAGATGCTATTTGGCTTTTTCCCCTCTGTATCCCAATACCAATGCTCTAGACTTAGATTGATCAATAAATTGACATTTTTCTGTCAGTTTGATCATCTGATGTGAATATTCTTCCCAAATTCAGCTAAAACATTAACATAAACAACACACAAATAATTCTTCGATGATTTTATTGATTAATCATTGGAAGGTTACTGGTGCATTTTTCATTCTAAACGACATGACTTTGCATGGATAAAATTAATCTTTGGTACATTCCATTGACTGAGAGAACCAGAGTCGTTTTAGTAAGTCAATTTTTGTGACAAATTATGTATCCAATTCTTTCAATGCAGTCCTCTCATCTGGGAATAGAATGAGTTTGATTTTGTTTGCACATTTCCTTTACAATAATCAGTACAGAATCCTATATCCTATGGTTTTGGCATTGTCACATTAGGTAAGCTCCATCTACTATGATTCAGTTCAATATTGTCGTTGTTCATCATGAAGTTAATATCTTCCCTCACTTCAGCAAATCTTTCTGAATTCAGTCTGTAAGGCTGTTGTTTATAACTAACACATCCCATATATTAACATCATGAACAGCCAAAACCATTTGCCTGGCCTTGTCTCATAAATTAATTTGATTCTTTAACAGCCTTAAAATTCACTTAGTTTTTTGGAAGATAAAACATGATGCAGTCCAACCTTTTAAGTCTCACTGTATTATCCAATCTGATTGCTGAAGGGTTAACTTTTAAGCCTTCAATTTCTGAATAATTCCCCAATTATTCTGATATTTCCATTTCACTCCATAAGTGCAATTCTTTCTTGCCTACCATCCCTGTCATGATATCGTTTTCACATGGTACGTGAGACACCCCCTGATTCTTTTCCTGTCTGGGATACCAACCCTTTGAGGCAAAATACTCTGAGTATCTGGTCGTCTGATTCTCATTGTCAGTATTGAAAGAGAATTTTCATGACTGTCCTGACCCACCTTTTCCTCCTTAGTACGTTCTAAGGAAACATGTTCTTTTTGTAGTACTACTACAATTTTAATACAGGCCGTTTTGCTGTAACGCAACAGTTGTGTTTGTCTGCAATCTTGCACTATAGATAAACAGGCTCTGGAAAACTGCTATAGAATATCACACTGTAGAAGATCACTAATAGAAAATTGCTATACCTGTCCAGTAGAAAGTTTGCGTTATCCAAATAATGAGCACAATTCATCAATCGCATTGTAGTTAATTCGCGCTAATGAAATGCACGTTATAGGAGAACAACCTGAACCTGTTTCCTTACCTACTGTCCCCTTTTCTGAATATCCTTTAGACATTCTCATTCCTGCAATTGGTTTTCCATTTAACTTCCAAAAATTGGATTTCGTATGACCAGTCTTATTACAAAGGAAGCATGTTAATTTCTTCATATCACTTTTTCATTCTAATCTTTCTCCTTTATTACTTTGGCATCCTCCTGGCTGTTCTCTAAAACTAGTAACTCCTCTATCTCCTGAATTTCCTTGTAGATTTCCTTATGACCGTCTCCCCCCTGTAATTGTCTGTGCAAGATATCATAGACGTCTGCCAGAAACTGCTTTTCTGATCTTTAATGCTAACTCATGCTCACCTAAACATGTTTTGATTTTGTAGGAATATTATATCTGAACTCTTCCGTGATCATAATTTCTCTTACGTTCTCAAAATGTTTTTCTAGTTTGAATGATTGAAATCACTGATTCTTCCTTGCAAATTCTACACGTCTGACTAGTCCTAAATTTTAATTGGTAAGTTTCAGGTACAAGCATGGAGTCTTGCCTTTTTAATAGCCTCCAACTCTGCAAATTATTTTTCTGACAAACTAGCATACGTAGTCATAGACCGTTTTAACAGATACTACTACATTAAGGTCCAAGCCTCTTTTAGCCACGTTAACTGTCCAGCTAACTTCTTAAATGAGGTAAAATGCCTTTCAACATCATCCTCAGTAAATTTAATGAGAATCGTCATCCAAGATACCTCTTCCTTCTTTCTTTAAACTTTTCTTAGGCCTGCTCATGTTCTCCAAGTTTCCTGTCTTTTCTGAGTTTGTTTTTTTTATGAAAAAACCTAAATTTCCTTTTCTTCTCCATTTTGTCATTTTCTATCTTTCTCTGGTTTTCTATTTCTTCCCTTTCCTATTTCAAATTTCTTAACTCTATGCCCCTTTCCATTATACTCTGCTTTTGTTTCACCTTGTTTCTATCTTTCTCTCCTTTTTATTTCTCCAATTTCCATTATCCCCTGATTTTCTTCTAGTTCAAGTCTTTTCATTTCTAACTGGGTTAATTAATTGCCAACTTCAGGTTTCCTGTCTTCTAATTCTAAATTTTGGATAATAGTGTGAAGCAATTCATCCCTACGAAATTCTGCTGGTACGTCTACATTTAATTTAGTTGTTAATTCAGTTTAACTTTAATCAAAGGTTTTAGATAATTCACTGTTATATCTTACAAAAAATTGTTGGCATTCAAAGCCATCTTGCACTTCCATACAATAAATTTCACCACAATGCGGCCATTTTGTATGTAGAATCAACACTTCACAGTACATAAACAGTAGAGAATTTGTTTCCCTATCACATCTTTAGGTTTAACTTATCTGTTTATTTATATTCCTTGTGCTTTTCCAGCAGCACACATTTTGACTCTGTCTTGAGAGTTGATAGCCTCCTTCCTTATAATCCACGTAGTTGAACTTGGACTTTCTCAGGTTTAAATAACGTTCATGTTTCTAACCAAACACTTCCTGTCTGGAATTTTCAAACTATAATCATTACACTGAAGTAATTTATTTCCTAAATTCCTTAAATGAACTCCTCCCTCTAGGAGAAACTATTTCATACATCCAACCTCAACTAGGGCTTCTGTGAACTGAACCAAAGATTTCTAAGCTCAGGTTTTGCTCCTAAGTAAAGAGGGAAAAAAAATCTCCTGGTCTTTCTAAACTGAAAGCAAGATAATGCTCTTCAATATTTACTCTCTCCATTTATCATACGTTCGCAGTGCAAACAAACAAATTTCCATTACCACCCAAGGGGCATCTTCTCTCAAAGTAAATCATGGTTCCAGAAATACTGAGAAGTTAATCATTAAACCACCACTTAAGTAGAAACACAGGTAAGTCTTGGGGGCATGGGTGGGGTGGGGAGGCAGAGGGTTGAATATGGATGATATATGTAAATCTAAAAATGTTACTGCTTGATTGAATGCAGTAAGCACCACTAACTTTGATATCACAGAGACTTACTTAGTCAGAGGAAAGAAGGGGCTTGAAGACAAATCTGGGGTTAGTTGCTACTGACGAGACTTCGGCGGGTCGATGTGGACTTGTTGGGCCGAAGGGCCTGTTTCCACACTGTAAGTAATCTAATTATTGCCATAGGAACCCAAAGGACTAGCCACACTACCATACATCAAAAACATTTCCGAACTGACAGCCAGACAACTGCGACCACTAGGACTCATAACAGCACACAAACCAACAGCCACTCTCAGACAACAACTCACCAGAACGATGGATCCGATACCCAGCATGAGTAGTGTACAAAATCCCATGCAAGGACTGCACAAAACACTACATAGGACAAACAGGAAGACAGCTAACGATCCGCATCCATGAACACCAACTAGCCACGAAACGACACGACCAACTATCCTTAGTAGCCACACACGCAGATGACATGCAACATGAGTTCGACTGGGACAACACTACTATTATAGGACAAGCCAAAACAGAGAACAGCCAGGGAATTCCTAAAGGCATGGCACTCATCCACAAATTCAATCAATAAGCACATCGATCCGGACCCAATATACCGATCACTGCAGCGGACAGCTGGAACTGACAACCAGAAGCGGCAGATTCAAACCACTACAAATGTCGGAGGAAAGATCACAGAAGCGCTTCACAGGAGGCTCCCAAGCACTGAGGATGTCACCTAGACAGGGGACGAAACGTCTGCAACACAAATTCCCAGCTCGGCGAACAGAACCACAACAACAAGCATCCAAGCTACAAATCTTCTCACAGACTCTGAATTGGGACTATGTTTTATGTATTGACATTGAATGGAAATAAAAAAAATTGTTCTTTTGTGCTACTGTGAAACAGGTGACCTTTATTATTATCCAGCTTGTTTTAAAACACAGTCAAAACGAGTGGCGCTGGAAAAGCACAGCAGGTCAGGCAGCATCCAAGGAGCAGGAGAATTGATGTTATCGGCATAAGCCCTTCATCAGGCTTATGCTCAAAACATCAACTCTCCTGCTCCTCGGGTGCAGCCTGACCTGCTGTGCTTTGCCGGCACCACGCATTTTGACTCTAATCTCTAGCAAATGCAGTCCTCACTTCCTCCTGTTTTAAATGCAGTTCATTAGAGGAAGAATTGTGTATCCAGTCACCTCAAAAATAAAAATAATTGCTGGAACATGCCTATACAAGCTTTGGAGTGTTGTATTTCATGCTTTGCTTTGTTTATTTTTCCCTTTGATCCTGCTTAAATCTTAAAATGATTATTGGTGATACTTGTAATAAAATTATCTTTATGGCCTCGTCCTGAAGCTTACAATTAATTTTCTCCTCCGTTTACTTGTAATGTATATGAAGACTCATATTTTTCTTATAAAACATAGAACTTTACAATGCAGTACAGGTCCTTCGGCCCTTGATGATGTGCTGTCCTGCGAAATTAGTCTCATGTCCATCTAACCTACATTGTTCCATTATTATCCATATGTATGTCCGATGCCCGTTTAAATGCCCTTAATGTCGGCAAGTCTACTACTGTTGCAGGCAGACCATTCCATGCCTCTACTACTCTCTGAGTAAAGAAACTACCCCTAATATCTGTCCTAAATCTATCAACCCCCACGTCCTCTCATGTTAGCCTTCACCATCCGAGGAAAAAGGCTCTCCTTTGTAACACTATGATTATCTTATACGTCTCGATTAAGTCACCCCTCAACCTTCTTCTCTCCAGCGAAAACAGCCTCAGTTCCCTCAGCCTTTCTTCGTAAGATCTTCCTTCTATACTAGGCAACATCATCTTTGACATTCTTTCCTCTACAAGCCTGGAACCATTTGGAGGCCTATAGAAAACTCCCAACAGGGTGACCTCTCCTTTCCTGTTTCTAACCTCAGCCCAAACTACCTCAGTGGATGAGTCCTCAAACGTTATGTCAGCTGCTGTAATACTACCCTTGATTAACAATGCCACACCGCCACTTCTTTTACCATCTTCTCTGTTCTTGCTGAAACATCAAAATCCCGGAATCTGCAACAACCATTCCTGTCCCACATGAAGCCACAACATTGAAATCCCAGGTTTGCCAGTAACTCTCCAATAATTTGCACAAGTGCTAAATCTTGCCCATGTTTGGCTGTAAGAATAACTAGGCAGTTGTCCAAGGTAGAACATCACAGCCAACTACCATGTTTTCACCGGATAATGAAACATACTCTTTTCAGAGATGGTCTGCAGCTGACCTCTTAACTTCAAGTCTTGTCCACCATTGTGCTACAACACGGCGGTGAACCCTTCTGTTATTTAAGCCGAACACCCAGAAAAGCTCACCTCGCCTCGTAATCTGTTAAAGTATGAGTGACAGAGAACTCCCAACTTCCACTATTTAAAGAAAATAATATCACTTTATTCCTTAACTCTAAAAGTGAACATTAAACAACAACTATTTTCAACTACAAGCCTTCTTTCTCTTAAACGCTGGTTATCTGCCTCCAACTCTATAACAATATACTGTTCCCATAAAACCCACATTAAAATTACATCAACTTAATTTCAAAACCATACAGCGACTCTCTCTTTTCCAGTGTCATCCTCCTTTTGGCTGAGGATCTCCCAGGGTTGTCTTCTGTCTTTTACTGCAAAGATGTTTCAAATGAGAAAAGGTACCTTAGTTTTGAATGACAGTCTCCCTTGATAAGAGTTTACTTCTGTCTAACTTTCAAAATGTCTGTTTCTTTAAACCCCAAACATCAGATCATCTCATTGGTTCAAGGTTGGCAAAAAACAATAAATTCAAACTTGATTGGGTTTTAATATCCTGGGGCATAATTTAAATTGATTGGTTAGATTCAAATTGTTGTCAGAACAATTCAGATATCTATTTCACAGCCAAATGTTACATATTTTCAATTTTCCAGTACACTCTGAGACTGCTAGCTAGGCATATGACATGTGCTTGTAAGCTCTCAGTGCAAAATACCATTCACTCTCTTTCAAAGATACTCAACTTCATAATAACTGTCAGATTCTAGTCCCAGGTTATAGTCCAACAGGTTTACTTGAAATCACAAGCTTTTGGAGTGCTGCTTCTTCGTCAGATGAGGTGGAGGGAAACACACCGGCACAGAATTTATATGCAGAGAGATCAAAGGATAATAGAAATGGTGTTAGTGGAGTGTCGCCAGGCTGAATAACATGTCTTTACAGGTGATCAGAAGTGTCAGACGGTCTGAGTAAAATGCCAACAGCTGAATAGCAAGTGAAGCAATGACTTATGTTTTGATTAATTGAGGCAGAAAGATAATAGCAAAAAGTTAAAAACAAGAAGGTGCTGGAGACAAACCAAATGGCAGGAATAACATGATACGTAAATTATTCTCATCAAGGATGCTCAGAGTAATTATAGTACTACTTTTCTGTTAAACATGGAGAACTGCAAAACATGTATAATATGCTCAAGATTTCTTTATAGAAATTTACTTGCTCATAAGCAAATTTTAATGCAAGTGTTGAAAATAAAACTGTGGGCAGAATCATACCAACCCCTGAACAATGTGGGCAAACAGCAAGTTAGTTGTAAAAAAATGACAAAGTTATAGAAATTAAATTCTCGATATTGAGAATAAAAAGATAGATTCTCCAACTACGTTTTGGATGCCGAGACAAGAATCTCTCCAGTGAGCTGCAAAGACTTAATTGCATATATTTGCATGCCATTAGTGCCTAATCTCACTTAATTGATATGCTGTTTTCTGTTTGCCCACACATGGATAGAAATTATATGGTGATTCCCGAGTTGAAAGTTAGTGGATAGCTATCATTCAGACAAGGTTAGAACATTACGTGGCACTAAGAATGGCTGGCTTGTCTAGCTTCATTCTTGTACTTGTAGATAAAATTACACTTTATCTCATTGCTGATGATGCAAAGTGAACATATATTTCAAATGTGATGACATATTTAAAGTGAAGTGTTATGCGTGCCACCTATGTGCCTTCATATGGTAGCAGTCTTTCTTTCTATCTCAATGCATCTGCAGCTGTCTAGAGGCACTCTGCCTGATAGTGGAGTCTAATGGCTTTGGAGTTTTAGACAGGTGACTCCAGACATTTGTAGCTAGAGGGCTCAGACATGCTGAATTACCCTTCACAGATACAGATGCACCCTCCTCAGCTTAAATTCCCACAGGATTGAGAGTGAAACATGATGGAAATGAAGGACACAATCAAGGTGAATACTGAGGGAGATTAGATGGGTAAGAGCATGAGAGGCTGAATTTGTTAAATCCAGTAATGAGTTGTGTGCAACAGCAGATTTAGAAATAGTGTGGGTTGCAAAGAGCAAATGGTGGCATTTACTCTGGTGGAACACAGAAGGTCATTAACCGTGTGGTATTGCTGAGTGTTTATCCAGGTTATGGACACTGCACTGACCCAGCTGGCAACTTCAGGCAAGGCTGGCAGGGTCAAGTGTTATGTGCCTCTGGTGGTCCTAAGAAAAGAGACCCTCCACTGGACCATCCTATTCACCAGGGCCTCCAGATCCCTGTTAGCAAAACAGAAAACTCATTTCTCTTTCTCAACCATTTCTGGGGCAATTCTTCACACAGAGGAAAGTGAAAGCAGCTCCTGACTGATAGTACCTGACCTGGTGCATAACTGCATTTTAATTATGATACTGGTGTTGGGAATCCTGAGAGGTTCTGACAATGGAAGGCGAGTGCACGATAGTGCAAAGAAATACCATAGAGGCATCGTGCATAGATAATGAGGCAAGCTGCCTAGAATTGCAAATAATAACTCACAGGAGCTCATAGACAGAAACCCTACGAGGAATTCCCTCAAATAGTCACTTGTCTGATTTTTGTTAAAATTCAAATGTATTTCTTCCCATCCTTTATGGGGGAGAAGTGTACTACTTCGGAAAATTCTATAATATAAATTATTTCAAAGGGAAGTTATATCAGAACATGTTCTGTTTTTCTAATGGGAAGTTTGAAATTAGAAGCATGTTAACCATCCTTTGCACTATTGCTGGGGGTGAGCATTGGATCTATCCTGCAACCAAACTGTCAGGAAATGTAACATTTATGATGTTAGTCTTAAGTAAACATTAGAATGTTAGCAACAATCCAGTCTCTGTCTTGCCTGCAAGGCTGCATCCTGAATGCAAGGAATTTCTAGACATAAGACATGGTTATTTAAACCTGCAGTTCTGTATTTAATTCATCAGTTTCATGGACTAATTAGATTAGTACAATCCAGATTAACCTTAGAAATGAAGTGGCTGAGGAATATCTTTTATGTGAGTCTAAAACATGCTATGGCGACTCAGACTAAAGTGAGAATGACAACCTCAGGCTTTGGTCATTTTTTTTCTTTCAAACAAGTGTCTAGTATCAAGTGATGCAAAAATTGAGGCAGGAAAGTCTTCAGTCGAAGGAAATGTCCCAGACTTTCACAATTTAAGACTTCAAAAATTTGTTTCTATAACGTGCTGTAACCTAGTATTTTGAAAAAGGAATACCGAACTTACATATCGATAGAGAAATCCTGGGTTTGTCTATCTAATCTGTTTTGCTCTTTGTAAAATCTGTTTTTCTTTGACAGATCAGAAATCTTTTGGTGTAATTTCTATGAAAGATCATTGGGGCCGTGATGTTTTCTTACTACTACCTCAAAAGATTCCCATCTTAAAAAAAAACACGATTGCAAACTGATTTTTTCATCTTTTGAGCATGCAAATCACAAACATGATTAACCAAGTAAAATTTATCATATTACAAACTGATTCAAAGCAGTGCTGTATTCATCCCTACAACTTCTGTCCCTCTATATTGCATTTGCCTTGCTAATGTTCACAGCATCCAAAAGAAACTAATTCAGCATGCTGAATTAGCTTGTAATGTATTTAAATGTAAGTGCTCTGAGAATTTCTGAATGAGCATTTAGCTTGTCTGTTGTGCTGACGGCTGCGAGCCGCAGACCTGTTTAGGCTATTATTAGGCTAAGTGGCTAGTTGGTAATTTCTCAAAGTTGGAGTTAGGGGAGATTAAAGCAATAAAACCTTCTCTTTTACTTAATTCAAGCTACCTTTTAATGCGAGTTTTGCCTCCGACCTGATGTGGAACTGCTTTTGATATTTTCCGAAACCTAAGGAACTGATAGTATTGAAGAAGTCAATGGACATTTGTCACAGCTAACTATTACACACAAGCACTGGATTACAAATGAGCAACATGCTTCCAGCAGCATGCCATGCTTTAAATGTAAGATAGAGTGTGAAACCTTTGTGCCCTAGGTCACAAATCTAAGATGCACAATTGCTATCATGAGCATGTGGCTTAAAGATATACTGACCATGAGACAAAAGATAGCATCCCTCTATCGCAAAGATAAAAGCTTATCCCAAAGACACATACATGGTTGTACCTTGGCATGTATTGCCAATTTGATTATACAAACCGGTAAAACAAATTTACAAGACTAACATTTCAAATTTTAATTTAATGCTTTGAAGGTTTGACAACTCATCCTGATGTGATGATTGTATACCATCTGGAGAAGTTCTCTTGAACTTCTTTGAGAAGTGTTGGTGTCACTCAGTATCATCTCACACTCGTCATTGTTGAAGGTGCTTCCTCATGCTCTCCATTCATTATTGGTGTGCAGTATGTTGTTTGAACTGGCTTCTGTTCCATTGCAATATAGCACCATGGGGTCAGTAATGGCTTTGTATGATTTAGACTTTGCATAAGGTAGAAATCTTTGCCAATATTTCTATTTCTATTTCTAATTCACACTGTCAGCACAAAGCCCAGTTTTGGTACCTCTCCACCTGCAGACTTGTGATCCCTTTCATTTTCCACCTTCTTTGAAAAAGAATGTCCAGTGTCTCAGAATGGTTAGACAATTGGTTGTGGATTAGGGTTTTTTGTACTTGCCTTCCAAGATACGTTGTGCTGGGATGCTCATCCGTCCTGAGTTGTGCAAAAATATAGCAATGCAATCTGAAAATCTTGCTTTATTGCTCGGCAGTTAATGATCATTGATTGAGGGTGCATATCATACATTTGGCTCGATGGTTTTACCATGGATAGTGGTGTGACGATATTAGTACATATGATCTTTCAACAGTTTGCCAGTGTTTTGTGATCGGTTGTCAGACGCTATTCATTCTGGGATAGCGAATAAACTGGAAGTAACACATTGGGTCAGTGATAGTTGCACCCATTATGTTGCCATGTCAGCAAACAATGGGAAGTTTAGAAAAGTAATTCGTTACCAGGATCTAATTTTCCCCATTATTGTTAACAAGTCTGCTACTACTTTGTTCCAATGAATGTATAGAACATCATGTCAATGTAGAGGCTCTTTCTGTTGCGGACATTGATGTTTGGTATGTCTCATTTGCTTCTGTGAATTTTTAACTATTCTGATTCATCCCTGGGTAGCACGTAGAATCATGAGGGCCATCCTAAGTATTCAATACCCATGTCTTCCTGATGTAATGTGAATGTGATAACCTGGCCCAAAACCTTTGGACATTAGGATTAGTTTGCTCTTGAAAATTAATTATTCATGACATACAAGTTTGTGTTGCCAAAATAAGTTAAAGCAAAATGGTGGAAGTCTGAAACACAAACAGAAAACTCTGGAGAAATTCAAAACAGGCGGCAGCATTTATGGAGATAGAAAGAATTAACATTTTGAATCCAAATTGTTTTTCAAATGAAATGGACCGGGGGACAAGAAGAGCTTTGATATAGTGTGAGGTGCTGCTGATGGATGAAAAGGTCAAGAGTGCGCATGTGATGGCACTGAATGTGGATCCTAAGACATGGTGAGAAGCATTATATTTCTTTGAGATATCTGTAATCTCGATTGGGTTCAAAACATGGATGGAACTTCAGTTCAAACTTCAGAAATGACAGAGCTAGAGACCATCACTGAGGAATGAGTTGTGACTCTGAAAGCAAGGTTTGGCAAATATGTAGTCAAATGCTCCGAACGAGATAGAAAGCAATGAAGGTGACCAAGCTGAAAATTTAAAACAACATTCCTGTTGGAGAGAGGAGCAGAGCTTCTTCAAAATAAACAAACCTGGCAGAGAAGTGACAATGATTTTAAAAACTCAGATGAAAACCAAATACTGTAGATGTTGGAAAGCACACAGAGCATACAATATGATCAGATTTAAAATATTAACTCTGTTTTTCTCTTTCCCCTGATGCTGTCAGATCTGCTGAGTTTCTGTAGCATTTTCTATGTTTGAATTTTCTCAAGTTCTACTTTAATACTATCAGGTCATTCCTGGATAATTAGTTTATGCAATTCTTATAGTTGCTCATTTTCGGCAGTTGCTGACTGCAGTTGTTCACACTTACTCTGGTCAAAGTCTAACAAATCAGCAATGAGGACATCTTCAGCTTTACCATCATGAGAATCAACGGATGAAGTCTTTATGGGCATTGTTTAATCTGCTCAATGTGTCAGACATAATCATCCTGGTACCTATCCATCTTGCTTCAAAGTCAGATCCTTGCAGATCATTGACTGATTCAATTGCAACATGTGTGTTCAGTTCCAACAGGGTGGGTGAGGTTTGCATCTCTTGAAGTATGACTGTATGGAGATCAATGCATGCTGGTCATCCCATGGACTATTTACGATTATCAGGTAGAAGATTTTGAGAATCAAGATAAGCTTGAGAATCGCCATTGGCATAATTCTGCCAACATATGAAATTAATGATTCATTATATGCTGAGACAGTCTGTCATAGGCTATGCCATGGAATGCCTCTTGCTGAAGTACGTCTTTCCAGATGCATAAACTGTTGCTTCCATGTCAATTTTAGCTAGTTTTGTGTGTTGCCTTCCCTTTTCAGGACATGCAATATTAATGATTGCAAAAGTTTCTGATTGCCCGAAATAGTCAACATTGTTAAGTGATGTTAATAACAAAAGCTTAGTCATCTTCTGAAATTGAGTGAAGCACTTGGTTGGCTCTGAATCTCATTGTTGTGTTTGTTTTTATACCACTAACATTGTCCTTGCTGCCAGTGTTGTGATATTGTACCATTTTGTTTGTCACCTGTATTTTGTTTGGGGTCTGACTTGAGCTTTGGTACCAGATTTCTTGCATATACATACCAAGTGTCCCTTGCTGCCTCATGCTTTACAGATATCAAGAACACTTTGGACAGCTTTTGGGCTGGTGAAGCAAACTGCGTCTGTTCCAGATTTAGTTCATTTGGCACAGCCTTTTAACTATAGCAATGCACCCAAGCCACTTGTTACTGGCCTGCCACTGTGTCTTATCTTCAATTGATGCATCAATGATATGCCCCCTTTTGTGCCAAAAAATTCCTTTCTCAGACTCAAATGAAAGTGATGACTAACTGAATGAGTCTGTGTCATTTATCCTTCAGACAAGTTATACTCATGCTCTTTGCTTTGACATCTTCTGACAACAGGTCTATAGACTCTTGGGGTTGCTGTCTGTATGACATGAGTTAGAATCTTCAATCTTGAAGTTAATTCTTACCTTGAGCTTCTCTTTGAGAGTTTCCTGGCTCTTTTCCAGATCTTTCTGAATTTTCATGAAAAGGCTGCAAGGATCTGACTTTGAAGTGAGATGGATAGGTACCAGGATGATTATGTCTGACACATTGAGCAGATTAAAAACCCACCTTGCTGATGGCAGGCAAGATTTTCAGAGCTCTTTGCTCAGGATCATCTGTCACTTGATTTATAAAATAGACTCAAAATGTTGTTTGAATAGTTGTAATTCAGTAATGTTAATTGGATACTGTCCAGTCTATAATGCAGTTTCTGCTATCCATGATTCCAACTTTAAAACCTTGCGGTGTCCACTTTAAACTATCCATCTGTCCATTTGTGTCAGTGTAAATAAAAACTGCTATTAGCAAGTTTTGAGAAGATTTGTAGCTCAGACTGAGGTTCTGGATGTAGGTTCGCTTGCTGAGCAACACATTGATTAGACCCCACTTACCACCCCCTGAGGAAAAAAACAGGAAATGACATCACCATCGAAAATGATGTCACCACAGGAAATGACATCACCAACCCAAGGAAATCCAAACATATAAATAGAAAGCAGGAAACACCAGTAGTGCTTCAAAGGCTCACTGAAGATGTTACCTAGTATGGTAACAAAAAGTCTGAAAATGAACCTTCCAGCTCAGTGAGCAAACCTAATCCAAAAACTGCTATTCCACTGGCCT
Source organism: Chiloscyllium plagiosum (assembly GCF_037043375.1). Taxonomy (NCBI): domain Eukaryota; kingdom Metazoa; phylum Chordata; class Chondrichthyes; order Orectolobiformes; family Hemiscylliidae; genus Chiloscyllium; species Chiloscyllium plagiosum. The sequence continues at coordinate 3,650,520 of NW_028270139.1, forward strand.
TGCTCTCTTTAAAACTGCTACCTTAAGGATTACAGGCTTGTTGTAACCAATTTCTGCCTGTCGGGGGTATTTGTGCCAAACAGAAGCAGTAATGCCACATGGACCTTTTATTTAATTTCATGCCAATTTGAGAGAAAGAAACTGATGGAACTGACTAAAGTCCAAAACGTGTAGGGCTTTCTGATGTAGAAAACTACTTTTTAAAATGTTTTTAAGTTGTGCGTTGTTCTATGGCATCTTTGGAACTATATTTTCAGGACCATTTAACTGCCTTTTCTAAAATCAGATCAGCATCCTTTTGAAAGAGAAAGAGGCAAGGTGCTCAATGTGCTTAACTATAAGGTTTTAGCCTTTAGTTTTTATTTTAGTTTATGCCTTTCGTTAGTATTTGTAACATCAACTTATTTATTATCATGCTTCAAGTGATACTGGTATAAGATGGAGAAGGAGATCATTATATCCTCAAGTCACAACTCAGGCAATGATAATGTTATGAGTGTATCCCTTAAAGGAACCTTGACATACTGACCATGAAAAAGAATACAGCACTTTGCAGAGCACCCTAGTTCCACTCTAATATTCTACACCGTGAGATTAGTAATGTACCGTATGTGACTGATTGATTTTTTTTTTTTTGGAAGGTATGTTAGCCTTCCTTTTAATTTTGACAGTGAAACACAGTGTACCATGTGTCAGTGAATCCCAGTTTTGTGTTGATACGTTGGATTAACACCATGTAAAGCTGCATATGCTTTAGAGGATGGTGTGGACAGAGCAGATTATGTTCTTAATTGGACCAGGTGATGTTTCTCAGAGTACAGTTTCATCCGATGTAGTGCCAGCAACAGATGCTAACTTCAGATCTCTAGCTTCCTGTTGAAACTGGCATTCTATTGTTTACATTTTCAATATCGTTTACAGTAGGAGCTTGAGTGATTGAGATTTGTAAAAATGTGTTACCTTTGCCATTGGTACTGCTGTGAAACTTTGGAAAAAATAAAGTTTCTGTGAATCCTAGAGGCTTGATTAAAGTGGTAGTATTTACAATTTTGTACTGTAAATATAAACCAGCTCAGTTATTGTATTTTTGCTCAACATGCATTTAACTTGTAAATGTGAAAAATAAGGCTAACAAAACCGAAGTGATTTTTTAATTAGGTATTAAATAAATTAAAAAACCTTGAAGAATTACAGAAATTTTAATTATCCCTTAAACATTTTTCTTCACTGCCCAAAAATGCCAGTAATGTACTGACACAGTTATACAACATATGCTTTCCTTGCTACATCTAGGATTTCTTGTCATTTTCGATTTTTCTTCCAGTTGAGCGTTCTAATTCACACCATTTTATTTTAAGAAAGGATGTCTTTTTTAACTTGATAAATATGGATGATAAACCTAAGAATCAATTGAGTTTTTTTAATCATGTTAGTGTCAAAGCAGATAATGGCCTAGATTTTGCAATAGGAGTGATGGCAGATTTATCTTCTCACAACTAGTATCACGAAAATAGAACAGCAACATTGGTTGATGCATGGAGATTTTAAAGCTGTTATAGATGTAATTATTATAAAGCAACCACTCTAGTCTTTATTTGGAGATGCCGGTGTTGGACTGGGATGTACAAAATTAAAAATCACCTGATTGATCACCTGATGAAGGAGCGTCGCTCCGAAAGCTAGTGTGCTTCCAATTAAACCTGTTGGACTATAACCTGGTGCTGTGCGATTTTTAACTCTAGTCTTTGATAGTGACCTTTCCCCATTGCATCTCTGCAATGGTTACCCCAAGCCTCCGCACCACAATCACTTCAGGGACAACACTTGTAGGTGTGGACCTGACAAGGAGGCCCTTTCTCACCTCCAGTCTTGGAGTTTGTTTGAAAGCTCTGGTAATTAGGCATTCTGCCAAATTATTTTGACAGTCTGCTCAGAGAATTACCTGACAGGATCTACCATCTCTCTTTCTCTCAGGGCCTTTGTAATATTACACGTGATAGAATTGTGATCAAAGGTGTAAAGTTTTCCACAAGCATGGTGGTACAAAACATAGAACAATATGTGCAGAACAGGCCCTTCGGCCCTCAATGTTACGCCAACCTGTGAACTATTCTCAGCTCGTCTCCCTACACTATCCCTAAAACATCCATGTACTTATCCAAGGATTGTTTAAATTTCTGTAATATGGCTGAGTTAACTGCATTGGCAGGTAGGGAATTCCACACCCTTACCATTCTCTAAGTAAAGAACCTGCCCCTGACATCTGTCTTAAATCTATCACTCCTCAATTTGTAGTTATGCCCCCTCGTACAAGCTGATGTCATCATCCTAGGAAAAAGACTTTCACTGTATACCCTATCTAATCCTCTGATCATTTTGTATGCCTCTATCAAATCCCCTCTTAGCTGCTTTCTTTCCAATGAGAACAGACCCAAGTGTCTCAGCCTTTCCTCATAAGTCCTTCCCTCCAGACCAGGCAACATCCTGGTAAATCTCCTCTGCACCTTTTCCAATGCTTCCACATGCTTCCCGAAATATGGCGACCAGAACTGTACACAATATTCCAAGTGTAGTCGCACTAACATTTTGTATAGTTGCAGCATGATATTGTGGCTCCGGAATCCCTCCACCAATGAAACCTAACAGACCGTATGCCTTCTTAACAGCACTATCAACCTGGATGGCAACTTTACGGGATCTATGTACATGGACTCCAAGATCCCTCTGCACATCCACACTACCAAGAATCTTTCCGTTAACCCAGTGTTCTGCCTTCCTGTTATTCTTCCCAAAGTGATTTCACCTCTCACTTATCTGCATTGAACTCCATTTGCCACCTCTCAGTCCAATTCTGCAGTTTATACAAGTCCCCCGCAACCTGTAACATTCTTCCAAACTGTCCACTACTCCACCAACTTTAGTGTCATCTGCAAACTTACTAATCCATCCAGCTATGCCTGCATCTAAGTCATTTATAAAAATGACAAACAGCAGTGGTCCCAAAACAGATCCTTGTGGTACACCACTAGTAACCGGACTCCAGGCTGAATATTTTCCATCAACCACCACTCGCTGCCTTCTTTCAGAGAACCAATTTCTAATCCAAACTGCTAAATCACCCTCAATCCTATGCCTCTGCATTTTCTGCAACAGCCTACCATGTGGAACCTTATCAAAGGCTTTACTGAAGTCCATGTATACCACGTCAACTGCCCTACCCTCATCTACATGCTTGGTCACATTTTCAAAAAAACTCAATGAGGTTTGTGAGACACGACCTGCCCTTGATGAAATCATGTTGACTATCTGAAATCAAATTGTTGCTTGCTAGATGATTATAAATCTTATCTCTCATAATCCTTTCCAAAACCTTTCCTACAACAGAAGTAAGGCTCACTAGTTTATAGTTACTTGGGTCCTCTCTACTGCCCTTCTTGAACAAGGGCACAAGATTTGCAATCCTCCAATCTTGTACTAAATCTGTAGACAATGACAACTCAAATATCAAAGCCATAGGCTCTGCTATCTCCTTCCTAACTTCACAGAGAATCCTCGGATAAATCCCATCTGGCCCAGGGGACTTGTCTACTTTCACTCCTTCTAGAATTGATAACACCTCTTCCTTACTAACCTCGATCCTTTCTAGTCTAATATCTCGTATCTCATTCTTCTCCTCTACAATATTCTCCTTTTTCTGAGTGAAAGCCGATGAGAAATGTTTGTTTAGCACCTCTCCGGTCTCCACAGGGTCCACGCACAACTTCCCATTTCTGTCTTTGACTGGCCCTATTCCTACCCTCGTCATCCTTTTATTCCTCACAGACCTATAGAAAGCTTTAGGGTTCTCCTTTATTCTATTTGCTAAAGACTGCTCATGTCCTCTCTTTGTTCTTCTTAACTCTCTCTTTAAATCCTTCCTAGCTGTAACTCTCCATTGCCTCATCTGAACCATCTAGTCTCATCAACACATAAGCCTCCTTCTTCCGCTTAATGAGATGCAATTTCTGTAGTAAACCACTGTGCCCTTACCTTATCAATTCCTTCCTGCCTGCCTGACAGGGACATACCTATCAAGGACACGCAATATCTGTTCCTTAAACCAGCTCCACGTTTCCATTGTCCCCATCCTCTGCATTTTGCTTCCCCATTCTATGCATCCTAATTCTTGCCTAATCGCATTATGATTGCCCTTGCTCCATCGATAATTCTTGACCTGTGGCATGTACCTATCCCTTTCCATCACTAAACTAAACGTAACTGAATTATGGTCACTCTCTCCAAAGTGCTCACCTACAACTAAATCCAACACCCGGCCTGGTTCATTACCAAGCACCAGATCCAGTGTGGCCTCCCCTCTTGTCAGCCCTTCGACATACTGTGTCAGGAAACCCTCCTGTACACATTGGACAAAACCTGATCCATCCGACTTACTAGAGTTATAGCATTTCCAGTCAATGTTGGAGAAGTTAAAGTCCCCCTTAATGACCACCCTGTTCCTTTCATTCCTACCAGAATCCTCTCCTCCACCTCCCTGGAACTCTGCGGAGGCCTATAAAAACATTCAAGCAGTGTGGCCTCTCCTCTTCTGTTTCTAACCTCAGCCCACACTACCTCAGTAGACGAGTCCTCATCAAAGATTCTTTCAGCCACCATTATACTATCCTTGACTAACAAGGCCACACCTCCCCCTCTTTTACTGCCTTGCCTGTTCTTATTGAAAGATCTAAACCCTGGAACCTGCAACATCCATTCCTCACCCTGTACTATCCATATCTCCGAAATGGCCACAGCATCCAAGTCGCAGGTACCTATCCATGCTGCAAGCTCATTGGTTCAATTCACGCCTCAGGCGACTGACTCTGTGGAGTTTGCACATTCTTCCTGTGTCTGCGTAGGTTTCCTCCGGGTGCTCCGGTTTCCTCCCACAGTCCAAAGATGTGCAGGTCAGGTGAATTGGCCATGCTAAAATTGCCCGTAGTGTTAGGTGAAGGGGTAAATGTAGGGGAATGGGTCTGGGTGGGTTGCGCTTCAGCGGGTCGATGTGGACTTGTTGGGCCGAAGGGCCTGTTTCCACACTGTAAGTAATCTAATCTAATCTAATCTCATCTACTTTATTTCGGATACTTCTGGCCTTGAAGTAGACACACTTCAAACCAGCTTGCTGTCTGCCACCACATTCCTGTGACCTTGAATTCCTGTCCCTGTCCTCCCTACTCTCATCCTCCTGTGCACTGGAACTACACCTCAGGTTCCCATCCCCCTGCTGAGCTAGTTTAAACCTGCCTGAATTACACCAGCAAATTTCCCCCCCAGGATATTAGTGCCCCTCTGGTTCAAGTGAAGATTGTCCTGTTTGTACAGGTCCCACCTTCCCCAGAATGAGCCCCAATTATCCATGTACCTGAAACCCTCCCTCCTGCACCATCCTTGCAGCCACATGTTCACTGACATCTCTCTCTATTCCTTGCCTCACTATCACGTGGTACGGGTAACAAACCAGAGATAACAACTCTGTGTGTTCTAGCTCTCAGCTTCCACCTGAGGTCCCTGAAATCCTGCCTTACATCCCTATCCCTCTTTCTACCTATGTCGTTGGTACCTACGTGGACAACGACTTGAGGCTGATCACCTTCTCCCTTCAGGACCCCAAATATACGATCTGAGACATTATGGACCCTGGCACCTGGGAGGTAACACACCAACTGTGAGTCTCGTTCATTCCCAACAAACCTTCTATCTGAGCCTCTCACTATCGAGTCCCCAATGACTAACACACTCCTCCTTTCCCTCCTTCCCTTCTGTGCAACAGGGACAGGCTCTATGCTAGAGACCTGGGCCCCATTGCATACCCCTGGTAAGTCGTCCCCCCAGAAGTATCCAAAATGGTATATATGTATTTCAGGGGAACAACCACAGGGGATCTCTTGACTTTTTTTTTCCCCCTTTTGAACAGTCGCCCAGCTTTCTTTGTGCCTAGGAGTAACTACTTCTCTGTAACTCTTATCTATCTCACAACCTCTGCCTCCCAAATGATCCGAAGTTCATCCAGCTCCTACTCCAGGTCCCTAGCACGGTCTTGGAGCAGCGAAAGTTGGGTGCACTTCCCGCAGATGTACTTGGACGGGACACTAATGGCATCCCTCACCTCAAACATCATGCAGGAGGAACATTCCTTTCCCTGCACTGCCAACCCTGCTAGTCCCCTTATCAGAAAGTAAAAAAGAAGAGATGCTTACCCAATGTGTCCCTGGTCTTTAAGATTAGAGGAGGTGTTTGGGTAGGAAGCCTTACAAAGGTAGGGTCTCAGGTTTAGAAAACACTGATTTATATAGCTGGACGGAAATTTAAAAAATGTCCCTCCTTTCCCAGAAACCTCTGTTCTCTGACTTCAAATATAAAAGCTCAAATCAGTGACTCACTGCTCCCGGCAAGCCCCTGATCCAAGTTCCCATCCTTCGAGCTGCTGCTTGGAGAATTTCACAGCAACATGAGAACAGTCATCCGCGAAAAACCAAGAATGTGTAGAACATCAGCATTTAGTGACTCTTGGTCTTTGCATAATAAGCACTCATGCGGAGCTGGATGTCATTGCACAGAAAAGTGGTTGTCGAGAGGGTGACATTAGTATATTTTGTACCCGTTTATTTAGAAATTTGAACATCGGTTTTTGCGAGCACGGTCTATTTTGACCTGCAGATAAAGCAGAAGATGATTTGAGTGATAACAACAGCTTTGGAATTAAGAATGGGCCAGACTAAGTTCTTACCATTGTGGAAAGGGAGCATCTTTTCCACATGCCCAGTTTTTGTTTTACCACTGCTCGTTTTTAAGCACATGCTCCAGTCACTCTTAATGTATCCCAAGAAATTTCATAGATCTCCTGGTAAGGATGACAAAGAATAGATTGGCCCAGTTCCAAGAGAACATGGCCACTTCTTTCCTACAATTTACCTTTGCTTTCAAAACTATTTTAACTGGTGTAGATGTCATCAATCTGTGATTTTTCAACAGATCTGAGCAGAGACCAGTAACCCCGTCATGTTTAGGGAGGCTTTGACCTGAGGACCTCCAAGGCCTCTGATGTGTCAGGTCTCTCATTCTTCCTGATGGACTCTGCAAAAGGTTTAATGGAACACACAATTAGGAGAAGAGAGAGAGGAAAGCCCTGCCAGATTCTAGGTTTGATCAAAAAACTTCCTGATTTTCTTGCATTTATTGAAACTGCACTACGGATGTTTGCGTAGAGCAATTGTACTCCATTTTGGAGAGGACATCCATCATGAAAGTGTGAGATTGTCTGTCAAAGTCCAGGCTGATGTCCACTCCCCTGTCCTACAAATAAGCCATTGAGCATGAGTCGACCAGCACAGTTGTGGTCAGGACAGTTCACCAAATCCAGAATAGGCTTGACCAGATTGCCAGTGACTTTCAACAGAATTTTGTCATACACATTAAGCAATAAAATAGTTTTCCAATTTGTAAATTCCTCCCTCTCCCCTTTCTGCTTATGGTTCAGCATAAATTGTAAATTTCTACTCAAAGGCCCATGAGAGGTCTGTGGATAGCCGTAACCATCATGATTGGCAAGCACCATTCCTACACCACAGACTGCAACATCAGGACTAATAAAGCTTCAGAAGAAATGCAAAAGTAGCACGGCCATACTAAAAGATGATAAAATTATTCACAAATAAACAATTGTGTAAATAGTAAAAAGCAAAAGAGATGGGGTTTATCTGTTGTGTCTGGAAATGTGAATTTTCAGTTTTGTTATGATACTGTTTTTATGGGTCAAATTTTAGTTCAGTGAGGATGAACAAAGTTCTACAATGAATTTGCAGGAGGTTAGTGGGTGAGTAATTGACACAAGTGAACGTGAACACTCTGAAACACTGGCAATTTTATATAAATATTTAAGAGAAGAAAGACACAGAAATGTTGATACTTGGCTGGAAATGATGTAAAATAATAAGAGAAAAGAAGAGATATTACAGATAAATTGGAAAGAACCATTGGCAGATATAACAATAGATGGACAGATGCTTGACATAAAAACAAGACGTTTCCACATGAAATATAAGTGCTACACAAGAGGTCACAGGATATTTTGATGTGGTTAGATGAAGAAATGTGGGATGATGCTTGTATTGAGCATAACCACTGATCAAGATCTGTTGTGCCAAGTGGACAATGCTGTACAATGTAAATATCATAATTTCTCTCTGCTTCTAGTGAAATATATTAAAATGAGACTTGGATCTTTGACGAAGGTAGCACTACCAATGAAAGTAGTGACTAAGCATGCAATAGAAGATATGAGGCAGGAGAATAAGGATTAGGTAGTCAAGGATGTATAAAAGTTTTCAGACACGAGGGAAAAGCAAATGATTTTACAAACATGGGTAGGAGTAATCAAAGGAAATTTTCCAGATAATTGTTTGGTTTTAAAAGAACATTGTGTTGAAAGTGAAAGGAGATGAAGACATAATCGATAACTATAAATGAAGTATTAATACTAGAAAAACAAATGGGTGAACACTCAGTGGAAATGTCCTTCTTAGAAAGTAAAGGGAAGTCGAAAAAAGTAGCAGAGGCATTTCCTTTGGTCTAACAGTTTTGAACCTGGAAGTATTATCAATGTAATAAATGGGTCTAGGAAAATGATACACCAGATAGTAAAGGCAAATCAGCCTAATGTAAGCAGGGAGGTGATGCTCCATAAGGCAGGCTAACATTAATTTAAATGCTTCGAGGTGAATATTAAAAGCGGTCATCATAGAATTATTGATTGTTGAACTGTATTGCATGAGTAGTATTTGGGTGCGTTAATAGATTAAAGCTTTGTGGTTAACTTAAGGTACATTTTATTAAAGAAGCTGTGCCAGCTTGGGTGGGGAGTTAACTGAAGGATAGAAAAACAATAATGACTATGGATGTTTTTCAAAGTAGAAGGGTACTGCATTCCCTGCTCTGTAAGATTTGGTGTATTGCTATTCTCAATCTAGAGATTCCTTACTTCCACAAATCTATCTTCATTTCAGACTCATGACTATAATGTGTCTGTGGTTGGGACAAATAGTGTATGCAACATTTATTAAAAAATAGGTAGAATGGATCAAGAGGAAGACTATCCCTGACAATGAAGGATAATATAAGTTTATGTAGACTAACAACACTGATCACATTGTTGGACTGAGTAATAAACTATAAATAATTAGAGCTTGTAACAGAAGTACTAATAATAATCATACAGATGGGATAATATATACAACTGCAGTCTGGACGATGAAATTGTTGAAGGTTTTTGCCACAACTTCCAAGAACAATAGGTATGATCCCAGCTAATATTACTACCGGAAAGGTCAGATCCCAGACAGGACCCTGGCTTAATAGATTGTATTTTGATCTCTTTGGTTTTTTGGTCTCCTGCTGAAACATATAGAAGGCAAGACTGAAATGTTGCTTTAACAATAAAACAGAAATTAATTGGCACAAGAAATGAAGACAAAACAGAATGACCCGAACTATCTACTTAGAATACAAAGTCAAAGCTTTTTAAACAGACAGGAAACATGTAATCCCATTAGTCCCAAAAACCTCCTTTAGAAATTGAAAGGAAACAAAACCACTTTTGCAAAAGTATGCAAAATACCACTCGTACAGTACTCATACCAGAGTACCTTTATCTAACCGCTCAGTTGGTTTAAGTCAGTTGGGATTTCAGTTTTTAGACTGGAACTGGAGATGGTTTCTTCTCGGATCTATTATGCATCCGAGCTTAAATGTACTGAGCCTTAAGTGACCTCTTCAGGATTCTATTACAATGCTTTTGGTCTGGGGCAACACTAACTCCTCACTCTATGTAAACCTTGTTCACAATCTATCCTTCCCTTCTCAGGAGCACAGGTCTATACAACAGTGGCTATTCCAATGGCTTTATAAAATTGCCCCTCCCAAAATACAAGCTGAAACCCAAAAAGTTTCCTTAAGCTTAAAAACAAGTTCCAGAAATCTCTAACAGGCATTTAGCTCCCATTATTTAGCTTGCTGGATCAAAACATAATTTGAAATAAACTAAAATCCGTTAATGGTGCACAAAAACCATTCATTCTCAAGTTAGACCTCAAAACTTTTAAAAATAAGTCACCATGGCTAAAGATATACTTGGAAGTTAATAATTAACTTAAGACTTTCAGAAAACCCTCTGGTCACTAACTTAAACTAGACACCCATACTTAGAATAAGTAGTATTTATATCTATCCCAAATCACAGTACACTGTAGACTTTGGAACCCATGGGGACAAAGCTATTTCAGATCTACTGTTGTGTATTGTGGCAGGTTTACTTAGTAATCCCATAATGTATTCCTCCAGAGCACAAAATTACTTGTAATAATAGATCTGAATCCCAGATTAATGTTGGAATCAACATACTTCTGTCCAAAACAAGAATTTTAAATGTGCCAGTTATATGGGCTTGAGCAGAAAACTGGCAACATTTGATAAATCAACTTAGATATGGTAGTAGATAGCAGGGTGACATATTTTTAAAAACAAAATCAAAATGTTAAACAAAAATGCATTCCATTTTGAAAAAACTCTCCGAATGATCCATCCATAATTTACTAAGAAATTTATAGATGGTTCAAGATTAAATGAAGGTCTTGCAGTGATTTCAGGAAAAATTAAAAACCTGAATATCAGGGGTTTTTTAGAAGACAGTCAAGAGCAAGTAAAACATTGAAGCAAGGGGGAGAAATATCCAAAACTGTAATGTGATTTTAAGAGCTTTTTATATGCATGTAAAATGATGAGCTGCAGAACTAAACATCAGGCATCTTGGAAGCAGAAGCAGTATAATGATCTTGTAAAATGAGGATACGCTAGAGATGTCAAACAAATTTTTTGGCCATGATTTTCACTCCCGAGGTGGCTGCTTAAAGACAGGAAATCTCTTCAAGAGAAATCACCCTGAATGGTGGCATCTTTGTTTTGTGCTTGGATGCAGGATGGATCAGGTCTCCTGCACCAAGAAGCAGACTGGGGGCAGCCACAGGGGTTCCAAAATGTCAAAGTGATCTGATTAAAAGATCTGCCTCCGTTGTGTGGGACTTTGCCTCTGATTTTTTTTAAACATGACCTCAAGTTTCATACTTCCTTGCCTCACACAATGCCTCTGCCCATACATACCAACTTATCAATTAATGTCCCCCATATTCCCTTAGAGTCCCTATGCCAACTCATAACCCATCACCCTTTGCCTTTTCACCTTTAATGCAAATTCATCCTGTATCCACTATGGCCGGATCTCAGGAGCCATGCTGCAATAAAATAAAGTTTAAATATCTTTTACAAATTTCACCAAATTAAAAAACACAGTCATGAGGCCCAATCAATACATTTAACTCCACTTAAAACATTTCTAATTGTAATCCCATACCACAGATAGTTCATTGTTTCATAAGCTCTATGAGCTGTCAACCATACTGTGAACTTACACACCCCCACCTCCCCAAAAAATAAACTGGGTTGTGGAAAGCAGTCAAGCATCAATTATGCCATAATGAAAGCACTTTGAGTTATGTCAACAACAAGCTATTTAAATTGTTAGGAGAGATTGTTTTAACAGAGCCACAGACAATATCTTCCAATTTTTAAAGGACAGGTTATTTAAATAGCTTGAGCATTTCATAGATTTTATTCTCCCTTCATGAGCATTTATGTTAAACAATTTGAATCTTACTGAACAAAATTTGTTTAAATGCTGCACTGAGTTCAAATGGCTTGCTAAGTTTGAGTTTCCGATGTGCCGCACCCATACCCCTTTTGCCATTAGCTAAAAAATCTGATCTTTCAAAAATGGGCGTGGGTTAAGGTCTTATCGACTTTCTTTGTAAGTTCAACAAAAATCTAGTGTCTTAAAGGAAGGTCTGTCTCTGCAGCTGGGGTTAATATTGTTGTTGAGCTTCCCTGGCCTCCTTCTGTTTACATCCTCCACAAATCCCCCACACGACTACCATTTTAAGCAGCCACACATCCAGTCCTTTGTGTGCCTCACATGCATAAGGCACTATGTGCCAAGTCAACCCACCAATACACAACTGCTTAAACTGACCAATCAACACAGCCCAGACATTTTAGTGTCGGTGGAACATTTTCGGATTGGAATATTGTGACTAGTAAAGCGTCACATGAATTGGAGATGAAGCTTCAACCTCTGTAATTCATGTACAGGGTTCCCCTCCCATGCTGCAGCTTGGTGAACTCATGGAAGGAACATAAAGTTATCATGCAGTTACAGTGAGCAGTTAGGAAGGCATTGTGAATGCTTGCTTTTATTGCAGGGAGACAGGAGTGCAAGATCAAGGAAGTTTTATTCCAATTGTCTCGGTCATTGGTGAGACCACTTCTGCAGTGGTATGTAAAACTGTGGTCTCCATATACAAGGAAGATCGACTTGCCTTCGAGGTGATGAGTAATATTAACCAGCATGGTCTGAAGTTTAAAAAGATGAAAGATGACCCTATTGAAATATACAGATTCTGAAGGTGCTGACAGTAAGAGTCATACAGTCATAGACATGTACAGCACGGAAACAGACCCTTTGGTCCAACTTATCCATGCTGACCAGATATCCCAACCCAATCTAGTCTCATCTGCTGCACCTGGCCCATATCCCTCTGAACCCTTCCTATTCATATACCCATCCAGATGCCTTTTAAATGTTGCAATTGTACTAGCCTCCATCACTTCCTCTGGCAGCTCATTGCATACACGCACCACCCTCTGCATGAAAATGTTGCCCCTTAGGTCTCTTTTATATCTTTCCCCGCTCACCCTAAAACTATGCCCTCTAGTTCTGGACTCCCCCACACCAGGAAAAGACTTTGTCTATTTATCCTATCCATGCCCCTCATGATTTTACAAACCTCTATAAGATCACCCCTCAGCCTCCGATGCTCCAGGGAAACATCCGTAACCTAGTCAACCTCTCCCTATAGCTCAAATCCTCCATCCCTGGCAACATTCTTGTAAATCTTTTCTGAACCCTTTCAAGTTTCACAACATCTTTCCACACACAATATTCCAACAGTGGCCTAACCAATGTTCTGTACAGCCGCAACATCACCTCCCAACTCCTGTACTCAATACTCTGACCAATAAAGGAAAGCGTACCAAATGCCTTTTTCACTATCCTATCTACCTGTGACTCCACCTTCAAGGAGCTATGAACCTGCACTCCAAAGTCTCTTTGTTCATCAACACTCCCTAGGACCTTACCATTAAGTGTATAAGTCCTGCTAAGATTTGCTTTCCCAAAATGCAGCACCTCACATTTTGCTAAATTAAACTCCATCTGCCACTTCTCAGCCCATTGGCCCATCTGGTCAAGATGCTGTTGTAATCTGAGGTAACCTTATTCTCTGTCCACTACACCTCCAAGTTTGGTGTCATCTGCAAAATTATTAACTGTACCTCTTATGCTCGCATCCAAATCATTTATATAAATGATGAAAAGTAGTGGATCCAGCACCGATCCTTGTGGCACTCCACTGGTCATAGGCCTCCAGTCTGAAAAACAACCCTCCATCACCACCCTCTGTCCTCTACCTTTGAGCCAGTTCTGTATCCAAATGGCTAGTTCTCCCTGTATTCCATGAAATCTAATCTTGCTAATCAGTCTCCCATGGGAAAGCTTATCGAATGCCTTACTGAAGTCCATATAGATCACATCTACTGCTCTGCCCTCACCAATCCTCTTTATTACTTCTTCAAAAAACTCAATCAAGTTTGTGAGACATGATTTCCCATGCACAAAGCCATGTTGACTATCCCTAATCAGTCCTTGCTTTTCCAAATACATGTACATCTTGTCCCTCAGAATTCCCTCCAACAACTTGCCCACCACTGACATCAGGCTCAATGGTCTATAGTTCCCTGGCTTGTCCTTATACCCTTCTTAAACAGTGGCACAACGTTAGCCAACCTCACCTGCGACTATCGATGATACAAATATCTCGGTAAGAGGCCCAGCAATCATTCCCTAGCTTCCCACAGAATTCTAGGGTACACCTAATCATGTCCTGGGCATTTATCCACTTTTATGCATTTTAAGACATCAGAACTTCCTCCTCTGTAATATGGACATTTTTCAATTTGTCACCATCTACTTCCCCACATTCTATACCTTCCATGTCCTTTTCCACAGTAAATACTGATGCAAAAGGTTGGGAAATCTAGAACGCAAGGACACAAGAACATAAGGAGTTGATCATTTCAGATTGAGGTGAGGAGAATTTTTTTTCAGTTGGACGGTTATGAATTTTTGGAATTCTTAATGTCAAGAATATTGTCGCTGTTCCATTGTTAATTGTATTCAAGGTTGGAGTAGGTAAATTATTGATACCTTGGAAACATGGGAACTAGACCAGTAGAGTCATAACCATAGAAATGTACAGCATGGAAACAGACCCTTCGGTCCAACCCGTCCATGCTGACCAGATATCCCAACCTAATCTAGTCCCACCTGCCAGCACCCGGCCCATATCCCTCCAAACCCTTCCTATTCATATACCCATCCAAATGCCTCTTAAATGTTGCAATTGTACCAGCCTCCACCACTTCCTCTAGCAGCTCATTCCATACCCGTACCACCCTCTGTGTGAAAAAGTTGCCCCTTAGGTCTTTTTTTTATCTTTCCCCTCTCACCCTAAACCTATGCCCTCCAGTTCTGGACCCCAGGGAAAATACTTTGTCTATTTATCCTATCCATGCCCCTCAAAATTTTTGTAAACCTCTATAAGGTCACCCCTCAGCCTCCGACACTCCAGGGAAAGCAGCTCCAGCCTATTCAGCCTCTCCCTATAGCTCAAACCCTCCAATCCTGGCAACATCCTAGATGGAGTTGAAACCGAAGCTCAGTCACTTTAAGATTGCAGGATTAATGTGCCAAATATATTTTTATTTCTACGCTTGCTACTTCAATTTCTGTCACAATTTTTGATATTTATTTTCTGATGACATTTACCATTATAACCTGCTGTGTTAACAATTCCATTTAATGTCAGCTGCTGGAATGTAGTTACACCTTCAGGCCATAAGGTGACATTGAATTAAGTTTTTGGAGTGTCTCAATTTTGCTGCCATCTTTCATATTAAAAAGACTTGTATTCATCCGCAGATAATGGGTTGTGCCACAGATATTTTATTGGTGTGTGAGTATAGCAACGATCTGGAATAGAGTACAGAGGATATAATGTCAAGGTCTTCAGCCAAAACAAACAGAAGAGCAGGATTGCAAGTGACTTAAACAATGCCACAAGTTATTAGATAGGGCAGATAAGATGTTTAATTTGTTGCACAAAATGTGAGATGATACATTTGGTGGGGAAGAGAATAAGAAAAAATATATATTGAATTAAGCTTCAGTTGTAATGTCATATCCAGTATTGGGTACCTTGAAGGGACAAATGTATTTTGTTAAAAGAAAAGATTGGGACTATCTCTGTTTAATAAATCATAAAAGATTAATGATTTGGAGGAGCCGGTTTTGGACTGGGATTAAAAATCTCACAACACCAGATTATAGTCCAACAGGTTTATTTGGAGGCACTAGCTTTTGAAGCACTGTATCTTCATCAAGTGGTTGTGGAGCAGGACCAGAAGACACCAAACTTACAGCAAAAGGTTATTGAAAATGCTAAATTTTAGATAAACTGAAGACAGGTGAGAGGTTGTGTCATTAATTATTATTTCCAATTCGTGCATCAGCAACTAAAGGACTGAAACGTCCGCTTATTTTTGCAGAGGGATTTGGTAGGAATGATCTTGCAGGACCCATGCTGGAAACAAACTCAATAATAAATTTTATTAGATGATTGAATAAATGGAAACAGGAATTTCAACATCACTTTGCACATAATAAAAACATATAAAGATGCATTACAGGAGTGCTAGCAAACAAAACATTGACGCACAGCTCCATAAAGAGACATTAGACCGTATGACTAAAAGCTTGGTCAAAGAATTAGGTTTTAAGGAGCATCTTAAAGGAGGAACAAGGCAGAATGATTTTGTAGAGGGAATTTGAGTTTAGGGCCTCTCCAACACAAAGCATTAATGACAATGGTGGCACAATTGGAAAGGATTGATGGATTGAAGTGGCAAAGTGCAGAAATCTTTGGACGTTGTAAGCTTGGCAGAAGTTATTGAGGTAGGTTGGCATGAGACCATAAAGTTTGAAAATAAGGTTGAGAATTTTGAAATCGAAATGTTGCTTAACTGCAAATCCATATTGGTCAGCAAGCACAGGAGATATGGGAAAATGGGGCTCACTACAAGTGACCAGAGAATCACCTCGTTTGCAGAGTTTGGAAGTACAGAAGCTGGCTAGGCATGTTTTTGAATAGACAAGTCTGCAAACAATGAAAGCGTGGGAGGATGTTTCAGAAACAGATGAGCTGAGACACAAGTCAGGCAATATTAGGGAGATGAAAACTAATAGTCTTAGATATTTAGTGAAAAAATCATCTCTGGGTCAAACACCACTCTAAGGTTGCAGACATTTGGTTCAGTCTCAGACACTTGCCATCAAGAGGGGTGGGATCAGTGACAAAGAAGTGGTTTGGAATGAAAACCACAGACAATGGGTTTTTTTGAATATTTGGCAGTGAAGGATGGAGGAATAAAATTAAGTAGTAACTTTTTGTGGGATCCAACATTGATGTAACAAGTCAAATAACCATTTTGCATGCTGTAAAATTCAGTCATTTTTAGCTTGTAACTGATGTATGCTAAACTGAGCATAGGGTGTCGGCCCCCAAGCAGCTTTTTACTTGCCTACCCTGCTGTGATACAGTTATTTGGATAGCAGCTATTTGTATGTGAATGGTCCACTAAATAAATATTAGTAAGCTGTTGAACTTTGAAAAACATCACAAAATAATTTGATCCTGTTACCTTTCGCTGGGTCTTGGATACCAATCAGTAGTTTGAATCTTGGCTAACCATTCATTGCATAACTATGGTCCCAAAATTAATTGCAATTAACTGCAATGAGCAAATGTGGAAATCACATTTGTGCACATATGGGTCTTTATGGTTAGAAGATAGAAGCTTCTTTTGGAGGACTCCTCAGATATTTGCGATAAGATAGACGACAAAGCATGTAGTTGTAAACAGGTACAATATAATTGCAAATATAGAAACATGGTTGACGGTGACCAAGACTGGGAATTGAATGTCCAAGAGTGCTCAATATTTAGGAAGCACAGGAAAAAAAGGTGGTGAGGTGGAATTGTTAGTGAAGGATGGAATTGGTGTAATAATAAGAAAGGTTATTGGCTCAGAAAATCTTGATGTAGAGTCAGTCTGGTTTGAGCTAAAAAGCAACAAGGGTTGGAAAATATTAGTGGGAGTTGTCTACAGGCTTCCAAACAGTAATATTAAGGTTAGAGACATCATTAAACCGGAAATTAAAGAACATGTTAAAAGGATGCTACACTAATCATGAGTGATTTTAATCTACATATAGACTTGATAAACCATATTAGGACTTGAATTTCTGGAGTATGCAAAGGATTTTTTTGGACTAGTATGTTGAGGAATCAAATGGAAAAAAAGGTTTATCTCTCATTTGGTATTGAGCAATAAGACAGGGTTAATTAATACTCTTGTGTCAAATCCATTGAGAAGAGTGCCCATAACATGATGAAATTCTTGATTGGAATGAAGTTCAGTGCAAAATTTCATAACATAGGCAGTGTGCCCCACTGTTCCACAAACCATCACAAAAATGTATAACATCCCAATGTGACCACAAAAAGACCAACTTGTCTAACTGACTGTTATTCAGAACGAAAGCAGTTCTTACCAGGTTTCATCAATAACAGAAAATAACTATTGTAATACACTTGCCTTTAGAAAAAAAAAAGCAGAGGGGAACAAGGATTTCTAATCTGCAACCATGCAACCAAAACCATTCCCCTTAAAATCTCAAAAATGCACACACATATATAAACACTATCACTCAGTCAGGATTAAGACAAAAGGCAAAGGATTTAACACACACCTTACAGGTGGAAGTGAATATAGTCAGGGTAAACAAAGTTCCAAAGATCAAAAGTCAAGAGGAATCCTTTTGATTTTATCAGTAATAACTTGATGTTGTCTATAGGATGATGGCTGTTCCCAATTCAATTGTAAATCGGTAGACCCAAGCCTTTTCTGTTAGATTTCTTTTAAGCTTTTTTTTGTCCTTTTTCATAATGGTGAGAAAGAGAGATAAATGCTTTCGGTCTGCAACCTCTGGAAAACTATTGACCAAGTGCTAGGAAATAATGGTTAGGTGGTTGTTTTTGTCAGGTGCAGACTCGATTTGCCGAAGGACCTCTTTCTGTCCTCAATGACTAAGTTTCTCTTTCCCTCTGCACTTGCAGTTTTTTTAACATTTTGTAGTTTTTCCAATCAGGGAAATTTTTTTGGCAGAATTTCCTTAATTTGAAAATCTTGGTGCTACTCAGTCTCAAAATCTCCCTCTTATTGCTTTAAAAAGCAGCATTTTATTGCACAACTCAACAAATGCAACACGATCTTTTTACATTGCAAAGTTCTCCTGATATTTCAGTTATCATAGTCCAACTTCCATTTCAGTTTATAGTCCCAAAAAAAAGTAGTCTTTTACAGAAGGTAGAGTTGTAAATATAAACAAATAAATAAACTATGAAGGCAGGAGGAATGAGTTGGCTACGATAGATTGGGTAGCTTAATTAAAAGGTATGACAGTGCATTGGTGATGGCTAATATTTAAGGAATTAATGCGTGCACTTCAACAGTTAAATATTCATTTTTGGCATTGAAACATAACAGAAAAAGTGGTCCAATCTTGGCTAACCAAGGAAGTTAAGGATAGTATTAAATCCAAGTACAAAGTTATTTGAAAAAGTAACAAGTCTGAAGACTGGGAACAACTTCAAATTCAGCAAAGAAAGACCAAGAGATTGATGAGGGTGGAGAGAATGAGAGTAAAATTTGCAAGGGACATAAATGTGGCCTAAAAAAGCTTAATTATATAAAAATAAAATGATTAGTGAAGACAAATGTAGACCACTTACATTCTAAAATGAAACCATTGATAGTGGGTACAAGGACTGGCAGAGCAATTAAACAACTGATTTATGGAAAAGACACAATTAACTTTGTTGAGTAAGAAAGAGGAATTGAAGGAAATTAGTATTGGTTTTGAAAAAAAACTGTGGGTGAACTGATAATTGTATGCTGGCAAATGGTTAGCCTTTATTGCAAGAAGATTGAGTACAAAAGGAAGGAAGTCTTATTGCAGCTACACAGCTTGGTGAGACTATGCCTGGAGTATTCTGTGCAGTATTAGTCTCCTTACCAAAGAAAAGGTATAATTGCCAGAGAGGAAGTACAGCAAAGATTCACAAGACTGTTAGCTAGGCAGCGGGATTATAATTTGAGGAGTGATTGTGTCAACTATGTCTTTATTCACTAGAATTTGTAAGAATGACCGGGATCTCATTGAAAAATCTAAAATTCTGATAAGACGAGACAAACTGGACCAGGAACAATGCCTTCTTTACCCAATGAGAACAAGAGATGAAGGTCTCTAGATACAGGACAGGCCATTTTGGACTTCGGTACAGAGAAGTTTCTTATCTTACACAGCGAATCTATGGAATACCACAGAATGCTGTGGAGGACAAGTCACTGAATATATTTAACAAATAAGTACATTTCTAAACATAAGAATCATTGAGGTATGGAGAAGGAGCAGGAATTTGATGTTGAGATAGAGGATCTGTCATTAACACATTAAAATGATAGGACAGGCTGAATGAGCTACTTAAATTTCTCATAGAATATTGCTTGTACACTGCCAAGAATAGAAGTGTACATGACTCTTGATAAATCCCTGTACAGAGTTTGGCATGTTGGCATGTTTGATCCATCCCATTCTCCTTAAGGTCAGAATCATGGGTCAGCTGGAAAATTATTCTTGTCTATCCAGATATCATGACTGCATCTCCATTAATGATTTATCTTCCTTTCACTATGCAGTTGCCTCAAGAGTCAACACTAATCCAGTTTTGCTTCCTTTTCCTCATCCATATAGTAGTAATGTACTGAAATGACAGAGCTACCAGACAGTTAGACCATAAGACCATAATATACAGTAAAAGAATTAGGCTATTCAGCCCATCAAGACTACCATTTGATCATGCTGATGCATTTCGCAAACCCATTCTCCTGCCTTCTTGAGATAACCTTGATCCTCTTACCAATAAAGAACCTACCATTTCTGTCTTAATGACTCAATGACTTTGCAATGAGTTCCACAAATTAACTACCCTCTGGCCAAAAATATTCCTTCTCATCTCAGTTCTAAAGGTTTTCCCTTCACTCTGAGGCTGTCCTAGTGTTGGGTCCTAGTCTCTCCTAATAATTGTGAAAACATCCTCTCTGTGTTCAGTCTATCCAGGCCTCGCAGTATTCTATAAATTTCAAGCAGATCCACCCCCATGCTTCTAAACTGCATTGAATACTGACCTAGAGTCCTCAACACTTGTCATCTTTCTTCTCCAAGATCATTCTCGTAAATCTCCTGTGAACCGCCTCCAATGGCAGCGTATCCTTCCTGAGAAACAGGGCCCAAAGCGCTCGCAATATTCTAAATGCGGTTTGACAAGAACTTTACACAATCTCAGCAGTACATCCAGCAGAGGGCAACTGAGACGGAGCAGCATCACTTTGGCGTGTACTTCAGTGCAGGTGACTCCTTCCAGGCTCTAAAGAGTGGATTCTCAGGAGCCTGGTATCAAGGATTGCTTAAGCCCCAAACATATAGTGTTTCCCTCCTTCCACTAACCACAGAAAGGGCAGAAAGAGACATGCTTTTGAAAAATTTGGTAGCAGACTGAGTGGTAAGGCTTTGGCTCAAGAGGCTTCAGGGAGCAGCAGCTCAGCAAAAAATACTGTTGAGCTCTAGTATAGTCCTTTTAACTTTCTTCTTTAGTCTTAGAGCTGTGAGCTGGAGTTAGGGCAGTGGTGTGCTTCTCCTGCAGGATGTGAAAGCTCAGGGAGACTTCCCTTGTCTCTGATGACTATACCTGTGGGAAGTCCACCTTGCTGCAGCTCGTGGGAGACCGTGTTAGAGAGCTAGAGCTGGATGCACTCCGGATCATCCAAGATGCTGAGCGGATCATAGATAAAAGTTTTAAAGAGGTGGTCACATCTAAAGTGCAGGCAGAGAGTAGCTAGGTGACCACCAGGAAGGAAAGAGAGTAGGCAGAGAGAGCAGGAATCCCCTGTGGCCATTCCTCTTGTAAACATATGTGCCATTTTGGATACTGTTTGGGGGGGGGTGGGGGTGTTGATTATAGAGAGCTAAGAAAACAGTTAAAAGCCAGGACCTCAACAGTGATAATCTCCAGAATATTTCCAGTGCCATGTGCTAGTGAGGGTAAGAGCAGGAGGCTATGGCAGATGAATGTGTGGCTAAAGAACTGGTTTAGGGGACAGGGATTCAGATTCTTAGATCATTGGGATCTTTTCTGGGGCAGAGATGACCTGTTCGAGAGGGACAGGTTGCATCTGAACTGGAGGGGGTCTAATATCCTGGTAGGGAGAATTATTAGGGCTACAAGGAAGGGTTTAAACTAGATTGACACAGGGTTGGGATCCTCAATGGCAGGGAAGCATGTGTGAGGCTGAAAGGCGGTATAGTCAGTTGATCTGTAATGCGATGATTACGTTCTTGCACCACCCCATCTTTTAGCAAAATCGCACTTGAGAAACAGTGCTTAAAGTGTTGACGATGTAATCGCATTACAGTCAACAGACATTTTAAAAGTTCACATTTTAGAAACTGTGTCCCCAATTCATCAATCACGTTATAGCGAATTCCTATTGACAAATGGCAAGTTGAAGAGACAGATCAGGCTGGAACATGGGAGGGAGTGAGGAATGCCTGTTAGATTAAATTGCATTTATTTTAATGCTAGATGGCTGACAGGTAAGGCTAGCTCGGGGCATGGATAGTTACAGGTGACTGGAATATTACAGTCATTACAGAAACAACTAAGGGAGGGACAGGACTGGTAGCTTAATGTGCCAGGGCACAGGTACTTTAGGTGGGACAGATGTGGAGGAAAGAGGGGAGGGGAGTTGCATATTTGATTAAGGGGAGTATCACATCAGTAGTCAGAGATTAACTAACTGAGGGATCATCCAGTGAGGCTTTGGTGGAGCTAAGAAATAAGAAAAGGATGGTGACATTATTGGGGTTGTATATTGGCCCCCAAAAGAGTCAACGGGGATTAGAGGAACAAATATGCAGGGAGACTTGCAGGAGCAATAGGGTTGTCATAGGGGATTTTAATTTTCCTAACAGACCGGGACTGCCAGAGCATTAAGGACTTAAATGGGGTAGAATTTGTTAAGTGTGTTCAGGAAAGTTTCTTTAAACAATATATAGAGGGTCCTACTCGGGAAGGGGTAAGACTTGGCCTACTCTTGGGAAATAGGGCAGGACAGGTGACGGAGGTAACAGTGGAGGAGCACCTTGGTACCAGTGATCATAGTTCTATTAATTTTAAAATAGTTATGGAGAGGGACAAACTGCCCAAAGGTTTAAGTTCTAATTTGGGCAAGGTGAGTATTGATAGGATTAGACAGAAGCTTGCAGGGGTTGGTTGGGGTAGTTTGTTTGCAGGCAAAGGGACCTCCATCAAGTGGGAGGCCTTTAAAAGTGAGATAGCTAGAGTTCAAGGTCTGAATTTTCATGAAAGGGTGAAGGGCAATGTTGGCAGGAGTAGGGAATCGTGGATGATAAGAGAGAATAGACCCCTCAAGGACCAAAGTGGACATGTGTGTGGAACCACAAGAGATGGGTGAAATCCTCAATGAATATATCTCCTCTGTGTTTACTGTAGAAAAAGACATGAAGACTTGGGAACTTGAGAAAGTTAGAGATGATATCTTGGGACAGTCATATCACAATAGAGGAGGTGTTGGACATATTAGAATGTATGAAGGTGGATAAATCTCCTGGTCCTGATCATATATATCCAAGATTGCTGCAAGATGCTAGAGAAGAAATTGTAGAGGCAAAGATATCAGCCAGTGCATTATCGTCAGCCACGGGTGAGGTCCCGGAAAACTGGAGGGTAGTGAATATTGTGCCCTTATTCAAGAAGGACTGCAAAGAAACACCTGGGAACTATAGACCAGAAAGCCTAACATCTGTGGTAGGTGACTTACTTGAGAAAATTCTGAGGGATAAGATATACAGAGGGACCTCGATTATCCGAAGGACACAGGTGGGGAGTATTTCAGTTGGTTAATCGAATGCCAGATAACACAGTTTAGCCAAGCATTGGGACCTTGTGACCTTGCAACCTTGCCAGATAATCCGAAATTCGGATAATCGAATGCTGGATAATTGAGCTTCCTCTGTACGTGCATTTGGAAGGACAGGGTTTGATTAGGAATAGTCAGCATGTCTTTGTGCATGGGAGATCATGCTTCACAAATTTGTTACAGTTCTCTGGTGAAGTGATCAGGAAGGTTGATGAGGGCCGGGCGGCAAATGTAGACTATATAGATTTAAGTAAGTCCCTTGATAAGGCTCCGCTTGGCAGGCTGCTCTGGAAGGTTAGATCACATGGAATTCAGGAGGAGCTGGCAAATTGGATACACAATTGACTTGATGGTAGGAGGCAGGGGGTAATAGTGGAAGGATACTTGTCGGACTGGAGGCCTGAGACTAGTGGAGTGCCTCCGGGATCGGTGCTGTTATGTATATCAATGATTTAGATGAGAATGTACAGGGCATGATTAGTAAGTTTGCAGATGACACTAAAATGGGCGGTAGCGTGGACAGTGAGGAACGTTATCAAGCATTGCAGCAGAATCTTGATCAGCTCGGGAAGTGGGCCAAGAAATGGCAAATGTAGATAAGTATGAGGTGTTGCAGTTTGGAAAGTCAAATCAAGGTAGGAGTTTTATGGTGAATATTAGAGTCTTAAGGGGTGTAGTGGAACAGAGGGGCCTTGGTGTATAGATGCATGGTTCTCTGAAAGTGGAGTCACAGGTAGGTAGGGCAGTGAAGAAGGCTTTTGGCACACTGGCCTTCATCACTCAGAATGTTAAGTATCGAAGTTGAGAAGTTTTGTAGTTATATAGGATGTTGGTAAGACTGCACTTGGAGTATTGTGTTTAGTTTTGGTCACCGTGCTATACGAAGGATGTTATTAAACTGGAAAGCATGCTGAAGAAATTTGCAAGGATGTTGCCAGGACTCAAGAGATTGAGTTATAGGGAGAAGTTGGACAAGCTGGGTTTTTTTCTTTAGAGCGTTGGAGACTGAGGTGGAATCTTAGAGGTGTATAAGATCATGAGAGGGTGAATGCACTTTATCTTTTTCCCAGGATAGGGGAGTCGGGGACTAGCATATAAGGTAAGAGGGGAAAGAATACATGGGAGCCTGAGGGACAACGTTTTTTACACCGAGGGTGGTGCCCGTACAGAATGAGCTGACAGTGGAAGTAGTTGTGGTGGGTACTTTAACAACATTTATAAAGCATTTGAACAAATATATGATAGGAAAAAAGGTTTAGAAGGATATGGGCCAAGTGCAGGGAAATGGGGTTAGCATGGATGGACATTTTGGTTAGCATGGACCAGTTTGAGCTGAAGGGCCTATCTCCATGCTGTAGGACTCTGACTCTATCTTTCCTCTTCTATTCTAGCCCTTTTGAAATGAATGTTAATGTTATATTTGACTTCTTAACTGCCAATTGAACCTGCATGTTAACCTTTGAATCCTGAAATAGACCCAAGTTCCTTCATGCTTCAGATTTCTGAAGCCTTTCCCCATTTAGAGAATAGTCTATGCCTGTTCTTCCTAGCAAAGTGCATAACCTCTCAATTTCCTATATTCCTCAACATTACCTGTCCTTCCACTTATCTCTGTGACATCTGTGAACTTAGCAACAATGACCTCAGTTCCTTTGTCTAGATCATTAATGTATAGTGTGAATAGCCATCCCAACACTGTACACTATGGAACTCTACTAGTCACCAACTGCCATCCTGAAAAAGACACCTTTATTCCCACCTTCTGCCTGTGAGCCTCTCCTCTGTCCATGCCAGTACCTTACCCTAACACCAAAAGCTCTGTTGTTTTATATAGAATCCCCAGTGTGGAAGCAGGTCATTGGGCCCAACAAGTCCAAACCAACCCTCGAAGAGCATCCCACCCAGACCCATTGCCCTATTCTATCCCTGTAATCTTGTATTCCCATGACTAATGCCCCTAACCTATACACCCCTGACCCTAGGTAATTTAGCGTGGCCAATTCACCAGGCTTGCACATCTTTGGACTGTGGGAGGAACGGGACCACCAGGAGAAGCTCACACAGACACAGGGAGAACATGCAAGCTCCACACAGACAGTCACCTGAGGCTGGAATCGTACCCAGGTCCCTGGTGCTGTGAGCACTGCTAACCACTGAGCCACCATGCTGCCCTTAATTTATTTAGCAGCCTTCTATGCAGCAACTTGTCAAAGGCCTTCTGGAAATCCAAGTAGATAATGTCCACTGGTTCTTAGTCTAACTTGCTCATTAACCTCCTCAAAGAATGGTAACAAAGTTTTCAGACTTGACTTGAGCTTGACAAAGCTGTGCTGACTCAGCCCTATTTGACCATGCACTTCCAAGTATTCCGTGATGTCATCCTTAATAATAGACTCTACAATCTTACCAACGACCGAGATCAGGCTAATTGGCCTATAATTTCCTGTCTTCTGCCTTCATTCCTCCTTCAACAGGGGTGTTACATTATAAACCATCTTCTATTTTAGAAAAAAATGTACTGATAAGTTAGTGGTCGTTTATCTCAAGTGAACTGATGTAGAACTGGGGTAAGAACTATGTTATAGCAGTCCCAATCATTGGTATAATGATTCTCTGGGGACTCTGTTCTCCCAGAAAGATATTAAGATTAGGCCAATTGAAAATTTCTATTTCTGAGATTGATAAATTTGTTAGCAAAGAGTATTAAGGATTACAGCGCTAAAATGGGTGGATGAAGTTGCGATATACAGATTAACTATGATCTAATTGAATGGTGACAATTTAGGCCTAAGCCTGTTCCTTTCCGCATATGTGAGGTTAGCTTCCTTGATCTATACCAGATCCTTGAACTGTGTATAGTGTGGGACAATGTTTTGAAATTCACTTCTGGACAAATCACAGCTCTTCCAATTGAAAATTTGGAAATCTAAAGCTGTCGTCTCAAGTCTTCACCACCATCTCTTGTCTTTCCAACTAATCCTTCCCCCTGTAGGAACCTTATCTCAAATATGATTTATTACACAAACACAAGATTAAGAGGTGATTTAGTTGAAGTTTTCAAGATCTAGAGGACAATTAAAAGAATAGCTATTTCTGAAACTTGGAGAGTCTAAAACTAGTGTTATGATCAAAACATTTGGGCCAGACCTGCCCCTTTTCAGGGGAATTTTAAGAATTAATCCAGTATACAATGGATAATGAACACATGGAATTCCCTTCCTCTAGATCAGTTGTTAAATTTAAATCTAAGATTGATGGATATAAGGGATATGAATCAAAGGAAGACAAATGAAGTGATATCACATTAGCAATTATGATTTCATTGAATGGTGGAAAAGCTCAGGGTAAATTACCTAATCCTGCATTAGTTGCAATACTTCTGGAGTTAAGTTTTGGCAATGAGCATAGTTTCCTGTCTCATCCTTTCCAACACAAGCTATTTCTGTTGTTTACATTCACCTCTGCAACACATCTGTATCATTGAAACCATCATGCATGCCTCAATTTTAGACTGACTATTTCAAAATTCTATATCCTGGCCTCCCTTCTTCCACCAGATAAGTTCTAACTTGTGCAAAATTGCCACATGCATCCAGGTTTGCCCTGACCTCCATCACTGACCAATATTATCATCCCCTCCAACAATATGTTCCCTTCAAATATATTGTCTTTGTCTTAAAATTACTTCATTGTTGCTTCGCATCCCATTTCTGCAACTTTCTCCAGTAATAAAATCAATCCTAACCCTAGCTCTGCACCAAACATCATGTTCCTTTAACTAATCTTTTATGTGTTTTGACATTAATCCCAATACTAGTAACTAGTAAACCAGGTGTTTCCTAAATACATTTTTTAAAGAAAACATGTCTTTCACCAAAGCTTTGGTTGAACCTCCTTCAAGACTCTGGTTTTGCACCTAAGTGGGATACTTTTCAGCAAAAGATGCTGAAGTGAGTTGTAATTAGAGATTTACCAAGAATATTTGAATGTTAATATGTTACGTTATTTCTGTCCTCTTTGTAGTTTAATGTCAGTTTCTTGTTGCTAGAGGTTTAGATCATCATCTGTTTTAACTCAAGTGCCTCAAATAATTCAACAAGTCAGCAAATCTTATCCTGCCATTGTCTCCCCTCTCTTCCTTTCCTGCTCTCCTCTGTTTTACTGCCACCCAAACTTATCACCCTACTTGTCCCTTCCCTCAACTAAAGGTAGTAGACCTTTCTTGAGTATAGTTATGTGGCTGGCATTAAATACTCAAACTACTAGCTATTCCTCATGTCTATTGTTCATAGCTTTAGTATCTAATTTGACCCTGCGATGAGCTTCGATCCACATCCACATCCATATGACACTAAAACTGTCAATTTCTACCTCTAACATTCCCTAATTTTGCCTCTGCTTCAACTCATCTGCAGCTGAAACCATTTGTATCCTTGGTATATCACACTTGATTGTATCATTGGGCTCCTGGCTGGTCAATCTCATTCTATTCTTTGTAAACCCAAAATCATCAAAAATTCAACTATCGTTAAGGTCCATTCAATGATCAACATGACTGCTGACATCTTGACTCCAAATTAAACAAGACCTAATTTTGAAATTCTCAACTATGCTTTCAACACCCTCAATTGTCTCACCATTCCTTATCTTTTAATCTTCTCCAGCTGCATAACCCTCCTAAATACGTGTTTTTAATTTTGACCTCTTGAGTATCTCTGACTTTCATTGCTGTATCAGTGATGGCTATGCTTTCAACTCAGCTATAAAAACTTTGTGTTCCTTCCCTAAACTTCCACACTTCTGTTTCCTCCATTAAGGTGGTCCTTAAAGTCTACCTATTTAGCCCAGCTTTTGATCATCTCCTTATGGGCGTGGAGTCTAATTTTGCTTTATATTTTTCCTATTAAGTACCTTGAAAGATTTTATTATATTAAAGGTGCTCTGTTGATGCATGACGGTGGTGCAGGGGTCTATATCCCAAGTATTTACCACATCTCATCCTCATCCGATGCATTTCCCAACATAGGTCATTGATAATTATAGCTGAAAAATGTGTTGCTGGAAAAGTCAGGCAGCACCCAAGGAGCAGGAGAATCGACATTTCGGGCATAAGCCCTTCTTCAGGAATGAGGAGGGTGTGCCAAGCAGGCTAAGATAAAAGGTAGGGAGAAGGGACTTTAGGGAGGGGCGTTGGAAATGCGATAGGTGGAAGGAGATTAAGGTGAGGGTGATAGGCCGGAGAGGGGGTGGGGGCGATAGATCGGGAAGTCGGGAAGAAGATTGCAGGTCAAGAAGGTGGTGCTGAGTCTGAGAGTTGGGACTGAGATAAGGTGGGGGGAGGGGAAATGAGAAAGCTGGAGAAATCTGCATTCATCCCTTGTGGTTGGAGGGTTCCTAGGCGGAAGATGAGGTGCTCTTCCTCCAGGCGTCGTGTTGCCATGGTCTGGTGATGGAGGAGGCCAAGGACCTGCATGTCCTTGGCGGAGTGGGAGGGGGAGTTAAAGCGTTCAGCCACGGGATGGTTGAGTTGGTTGGTGCGGGTGTCCCAGAGGTGTTCTCAGAAACGTTCCGCAAGTAGGCGGCCTGTCTCCCCAATGTAGAGGAGGCCACATTGGGTGCAGCGGATGCAGTAAATGATGTGTGTGGAGGTGCAGGTGAATTTGTGACGGATATGGAAGGATCCCTTGGGGCCTTGGAGGGAAGTGAGGGGGGAGTGTGGGCACAAGTTTTGCATTTCTTGCGGTTGCAGGGGAAGGTGCCGGGAGTGGAGGTTGGGTTGGTGGGGGGTGTGGACCTGACGAGGGAGTCGCGGAGGGAGTGGTCTTTCCGGAACGCTGATAGGGGAGGGAAGGGAAATATATCCTTGGTGGTGGGGTCTGTTTGGAGGTGGCGGAAATGACGAAGGATGATACGATGTATCTGGAGGTTGGTGGGGTGGTAGGTGAGGACCAGTGGGGTTCTGTCCAGGTGGCGATTGGAGGGGTGGGGTTCAAGGGCGGAGGAGCGGGAAGTGGAGGAGATGCGGTGGAGGGCATCGTCAACCATGTCTATGGGGAAATTGCGGTCTTTGAAGAATGAGGCCATCTGGGTTGTTCGGTATTGGAACTGGTCCTCCTGGGAGCAGATGCGGCGGAGGTGAAGGAATTGGGAATATGGGATGGCATTTTTCCAGGGGGCAGGGTGGGAGGAGGTGTAATCTAGGTAGCTGTGGGAGTCAGTCGGTTTGTAGTAAACGTCCGTGTTGAGTCGGTCGCCCGAGATAGAAATGGGGAGGTCTCGGAAGGGGTGGGAGAAGTCTGATACGGTCCAGGTAAATTTGAGGTCGGGGTGGAAGATGTTAGTAAAGTGGATGAACTGTTCAACCTCCTCATGGGAGCACGAGGTAGCGCCGATACAGTCACCGATGTAGCGGAGGAAAAGGTGGGGGGTGGTGCCAGTGTAGCTGCGGAAGATGGACTGTTCCACATATCCAACGAAGAGGCAGACATAGCTGGGGCCCATGCGGGTGCCCATGGCTACTCCTTTGGTTTGGAGGAAGTGGGAGGATTGGAAAGAGAAGTTGTTCAGAGTGAGGACCAGTTCAGTCAGTCGAAGGAGGGTGTCAGTGGAAAGGTACTGGTTGGTTCGGCGGGAAAGGAAGAAGTGGAGGGCTTTGAGGCCTTCGTGATGGGGGAATGGAGGTGTATAGGGACTGGATGTCCATGGTGAAGATAAGGCGTTGGGGGCCAGGGAAGTGAAAATCTTGGACGTGGAGGGCGAGTGGTGTCCCGAACGTAGGTGGGGAGTTCTTGAACTAAGGGGGGCAGGACCGTGTCGAGGTATGTAGAGATGAGTTCGGTGGGGCAGGAGCAGGCAGAGACGATGGATTGGCCGGGGCAGTCAGGTTTGTGGATTTTGGGCAGGAGGTAGAAACGGGCGGTGCGGGGTTGTGGGACTGAAATTGGAGGCGGTGGATGGGAGATCCCCTGAGGTGATGAGGCTATGGATGGTCTGGGAGATGATGGTTTGGTTGTGGGAGGTGGGGTCATGGTCAAGGGGACAGTAGGAGGAAGTGTCCGCTAGCTGGCGTTTAGCCTCAGCAGTGTAAAGATCGGTGCACCAAACTACCACTGCGCCTCCCTTGTCTGCCAGTTTGATGGTGAGGTTGGGGTTGGAGCGGAGGGAGTGGAGGGCTGCATGTTGCGATAACAAGGATGGAAAATTAGCAGGCATATATATAAATCGCCTGGCAGGTAGCTTCAGAGTCAGCAGCAGGAACTGGCAGTTTGTGTGTTTGAGAAAGAATTTGAACATAGAGTCTCCTTCTCTCTCGAAAACATAACATTCCTTATTATTTAAAATCAGTTTATAAATCATATTTAAAAATAATTGCACGTTTTACTTTGCTAATATTCGTGTTAATATTTTGCATTTGTGTATGTAAAGGGTTAATGTCATTGTGTAATTGTAGATCAAACTTTCAGTTCCACCAGCCAAATAAAGTTGGTCTCTGAACCTCTCCTGTGCAAATGTTTGCATTGTCTTTCACACAAAAGATTATTGAGAAAATGAAGCGTGCTTTTGATTGCAACTTTGAAAATGCGTTAAGAAGCCTATTCATTTGAGGAAGGCAGAGAGAAATTGGGTGTGAAATTGATTTTGAACTGCTGAGGTTCAAGTAGACACCTGTTTTGTAAAGGTTCCTCTCTGGTTGTGGAGCTTTCAGCCTGCCATCTCAAATCTTGGCACTGATGATCAGGAATTGCACACCAGAAGGCTAACGACAATGGGTTATGGACGCTTCAAAGAGCCAGCGTGACCTCTGCATGCTTAGCATTCCTCACTGCTGTGTAAAGGTTGGGAGTTGACTCCCAGGGGTTCCCAAAGCGCGCTTTAAAGCAAAACTAACTCCAAAGTAGGTGGCCGACCTCTGCCACTTAAACTCCGAGATTGCCATGGCAATGGGAGGAGATCATTGGCAGATGGGGAGCGCTGAGTTCTCTCCCACATACCACCTGCACCGTGTTTACTGTGAAGAAAGACAGGTGAAATGATCTAAACAGGGCAAAAGGAGCCTGCAAAATACCCATGACTTTCGATATATAGGCAGCAAAGGAAATAGTGGAGGGGAGGAAAGCTCTTTTTTTAAAAAAAAACGCCGAATTTAATGTGATCCAGTGAAGAGCAGAGACACAATTCTCGGATGGTACAGATCTGATTAGTAATTCCACGCATTCCACTTGCCCGCAGAATGCAGGCAGGCAAATTGATGGGGAGGCGGGGGTGGTGGCTGAGCTAAATTCAATCAGAAGAAACCGGCTGTATTCCTCTTTCCGTTTCGCTCCCCCTCTGCTTACGGACTCCCTGGGGCTTTGTTCATCTAATTGACGTGCAACTCACATTGTCGGGAGCTGGACTCTGCCATTTCTTTTTTTCCCCCAGGCAGGGGGTGGAGCGGAGTGCAACTTAATCCATCTGCCAGACACAAGAATATGTTCATTGGAGAACAGATTCTCCAAGGCAAGCGTTCCTGTCTTCGCTCCCCCTTCTTTTCGTGCTTTTTACCTCCCTCCCTCCCTTAACGCCCCAGTGCAGATTTCTGTCTGAGAATTGGTGAGCCGCATTCGCTTTATAGATGGTGGTTTGCTCAGTAGTGGTGCACGCTTTCCTATCATTTTGACGTGTCTGAGCATGTCCATGTTGGGGACATCGCAGGATCTACCTGACGGAACATACTATCAGCAATCGGCAGCCGAACACGCAAGGATTTGAACCAGTTGTTAAAATGGGTTTCTACGGCACTTTAAAAATGATCTTTTTTAAAGTAAGTGTACCTTGCGCGGAGTCCAGCGAGCAAATGCAGCCAGATTATGGCTCGTTTTATCTGCATTTGTTAAAATTATTGATAATAACTCATTGGTATAAAATTAAGGTTGATTAATTAGTGGAAACCAAGGAACAATCCAGAATACAAAAACTTAAACAGTAATTGTGAATGTTGTAGTTTCTAGCAAAACCAATATAAATTGCACGTTTAAATATTGCTACCTGTTACCCAACATCTGTGGCTAATTTGTTTTAAAAGGGAATTGGGCATTGCCAATTGACTTCTGGAAATGAATTGATTTTAGCATGGCAACATCATTTGGGGCTGCCACGACAGATTTTATTTTGAAGTACTGATCTGTCACGCCGTGGCTTCAATGCAACATTAACGTTGGATAGAAGATTTATGAAAATGTTTGTTTTCTTGTTGGTGACCGAGGTTAATGTTTCTGTGATCATTATATATTTCGCGAATGTTTAAATAGTTGGTCACCTCAGACTTTATAGAAGCTCAGAAATAGTGTCGCAGCTTGGCGAATATTCACCCTGATAGTGTAACCACGGCGGCTGTTGGTGTTGTGAATATTACCTTGGTTTGTCCGCTTTTATTTTTGTGGCATTAGTAATAAATTTAGCAATTGGGTTTTGTTCTGAGCATGAAGGAATTATCGGTTACATCGATGCTGTGCAGTATTCCTCACTCTTTCCCCCCCCAACCCCCGCAGTGGTTTCATTCGGGTCACATGAAGCGGGAAGCATTTGCCAGCTATGAAAATGTCGATTTGCAACACAGTTATGAATGACTCACTTTTTTTGCGGCAGTCTATTTCACATTTCTGGGCTGTGATGATACATGCCAGTTTAATTCAATGTGTAAAACCTGAAGGTGTTTTTATCTCTCTTAAAGTATTAACATTTGCTAATCAGGTCAAATCAAATAAATCTATAACCAGCAAATAAACCCATTTTTGGCTCAAAAAATCCAAAGTGCAGGATCTTTAAATGTAAAACTTGAGTTATTAAATGACTAATACTGCCTAAAAAATTTAAGGTGGTTGATACAGTTTATGTTGTATGCAGAGTGGATCTGAGATCAGATGTAAACATGCAATGAATGAATAAACTGACTTGCAAAATGGTCTATGAAACGATATTTTAATATTTTCCCCAGGCTGCAGTGTGAACTGTTGAAGATTAATCTTGTAATCTGTGGTCAGTATGAGCAAGAATAATTTGCCTAATGTGGTAATCTTTTTAAGATGACTGAAGTTCAGTAAATAAATTGATGATAAATGCTTCACAGTACTAGAAAGAGCCTGGCTTCCTTGTTCAAATTTTTTTATTTTTAAATTTTTTTATTACAGTTTATGAAAGTTAGGGATGTACATAGTGCTGTTTCCCATTTTGGGGATCTGAAACTTCTCCAGAACACTGTGTTGAGATAACTATATTTAAAATTATTATTGAATTTTCCTTAGATGTACTGTTTAATAAATTGTGTTTAGAATCAAAGCAAAACAATTATTTGTAATTTGCAGAAAAAAAGACAAATGTTGCAATGTTCAAATCTGATTGTGTACAGTTCATCAAAGAACATTTATATGTTTTTGTAACAATGGACATTTAAATAACTTCTGAATTTACCATTCAGAATGCTAAAATAGCTGTCAAGTACTTAATCCGTGATGAGGCTGTTGTAACTAATATTCAGTTTCTTATAACGCCAGCTAACATAATACCTCCTACATTTCTTTACTATTGTAAGGATTAAGTTTTAATGCCACTAGTTAAATTTGAAAGTTCTTAGCTGGGGTAACTAAATCAAAGGTGTGTTTAGGTTTTTTTATTGTTAAGAGTCACTTTTTTTTTCCTCTTGCAGATGAAGAGAAAATTGGACCCTGGCCCTGAGGTCCGGTCTTTCTCTTCAGGGAAGAAACCTTGCAAAGGTTCAGAGTACAAAAGGTAAACAGTATTTCAGATACATTAACTATTTTGGGTCACTAGAATTTTTTTACACTGCAGTATTTCGTGCATCCTGTTAGAAAATTAACTGAACCTGGTCATTAATGACATGCTTGAATTTGAAAATGGACTTCATAGAATATGTACTCAACCCAATTATGTGTTGGCTGACTATTGCTTCGTTTTTGTATATTGTCTGTTCTTTGCTGGCATATAAAGAGAACTGGGATTGGCAGTTTCTTGGCATAAAATACAAAGCATGAAAATCAGACTAATTTTGGTCCAATTATAATCTGGTAGCATGGGCCGCAGGGTAGACTGCTTCATGCACATTAATAAGCAACTGCTACTAACATGGTAACAGATCCTAACTGGTAGCCATCAGACAAACCCTCACGGGAGATAGTTTTCCTGACTTGTTTTCTCAGACCCATACTAACACTTTCATTATTGGCAAACAAAATAGTCTGCTAATGTGTTAATGTTTTAGTCTATCACATCCTCGGCTGCCATGATCTTAAAGATAAAACCCTTCACTATAAATCATCGATTAAGCACTCAATATTTGGCAAATCCACAGCATGAAGTGGATTTATAGAATCATCATGATTTCTTCTCATGTCGTTTTCCTCCTTATTTAATGAGCACAAATACAAGTACAGTGTCAAATTTTGTGATTGTGGGCATTAATAACTCCATTTCTGTTAAATGGAAGTGATTCTAAATTGTATTTTAATTCTGAAGTCTTAAGCTGATAGCTAATAATAAAAAATGGTTTTTGAACTCTTTGAAATTATTCATTTCTAATTCTGAGAAGTTATACTAATTTTTAGTCAAAAGTTTTTTTTCTTACAAAACATCACGATCATGTCTAATTAATGCCTGAAAGTGACAATTTACAAGCTCATTTGTTAGTACTGGCTCAAGGAAGCCACATGATTTGACAGTAATATTGTAAAGTAGATATTTCAAAAGACCAGCTAATAGGTTAACTGATATTTAAATTGACTTATGCTTGTCCTTTGATGTACTGCAACATAACCTTCAAATTTGTGTTGTTGAAAATATGCCGTGCCTCCACAAGAAAACTCTACATCTTCCTCTGCAACCCCAACTCCACCCTTCACCCTCCCCTACCCTCCTGCAGTATTGTTATTAAAGCCTAAATTACTAAGGCAATTCAGTGCAGAAAACAGTGCAGGCTTTCAGCAGGATTCTCCCTAACTGATTGGCTGTGATGGCTGTTGTTCAGTCTCACACTTTCATTACTGCTCCCTGCACCATTTGGAATTATGGAGTTCATGGTTCAATAAGCACACTATGAAAATCATTTGAATGTGTAAGACACTTGACCCTGCAGAGAGGACTCTTTGGTGCTACTGAAGACTTTGGCATTGTGATTTCAAGTGGGCGGTCTTGCACGTGGGGGGCAACAATAGACTACAGGTTCTTTGCTGCAAGGACAAGAGTTATTCGTCAGTCTGTTATTTTGAAAACTGATTTGGCATTTTCAGTAATTTACACAATCTTTTGCTTGTGTTACCAAAATAACAGTACAGTAATCTGTTCCAGTGAGAAGATATATTTATAATTGGGGGGGGGGAAGTTAATCATTTAGTCCCTTTTATCTCACGTTTTTAGTGTGCGATTTTGTGTTCACATGTGACTGTGGATGTGTGTAAAATGGTAACTGGAGGACTATCCGTTAATCTGCAGTAAATAGGGTAATGTTGAATTGGTTGTCAAAAATCTGAGAGATTTTTGGAGGTTTTTTTAAGTTTGTTTTTAAACTGTCGCCCCCTCCTGTATCAAAAACATACCTTTCCAACATAGACAACCTAAAGGGCAGAACATTGATTTGATTACAGCACTGCTGTATAAGAGACCCCAGATAACTATCTACAGTATTGCAGGAATATCTGAAAACCCAATCTTTTCATGTTTTACTTTCCCAATGGCTTCTATTCAGTAGTTCTTATATTTGTGCAAGTCAGATTGAAATTCGCTGGAGAGTATATTGAGCCTCCACTCCAACAATCTTTAGTGCCATATTTTGATCCTGTTTAGGATGTCACAATCTCAGCAGCCATTTTTATAGACATTTGTAATACCATATAGCATTTCACTTTGCCGCTAAGGTAGAAGGTCAAGTTTTAATATGATTTTGAGTTGACAAGCCACCTTAGTACAACAGTGCAAGTTCCATCTTCTGTTTCAGTGGGATGAAGAGATCCTTTGATAGAATTCAAAAGATACACAAGGGATGTTTTCAAAACATTGTACCATGATTGAATTTTCAATTACCAATAATTTTTGAGATTTTTTTGGTGTAAGTTGGCTTTTGCCTTCAAAAAATATTATTTCTTGGTAGTGATGTCCTCTCTGACATTAAGCATATGAAAGCTTGGACATGCAAGTTTTCCTTTCTTCCCACCCTCCCTCATTTTAGGAATGACTTTGTCTTCTGTTTGTTAAAGTGGCTCCAGCTATGCACACGCTCTTAATATCCTAAAAACTTTATTGAGTGAGATTTACTGTTTTTCTATGTGCAGGAAACTGACTTATTGAATCTTCCAATACTTCGTCTGACTCCAACTTCATTCAATCCTTTAAGGGTCAAGTCATCCAAAACTCAGCTGGTCATAAATTTTGGATTCCTTAAGTGCATTTCACCCATCACTCTTGTCCTTGTTGGTTTATGTTGGGTCCTGATCCACTAACACATTCATTTAAAAATTCTTCTAATTGTGTTTTCACTCTGCAATGGCTTTGCCTCCACCTATTCTTATTTCTGTCATCTCTGATAGTCCCATGAAGTGCAATGAGACACTTTACCATGTTAAAGATATTATATAAACATAAGTTGATTTATCTGCCTGCACAAGACTTCAGGATGGTCTTTAGGTGCTGATCTGTGAATGCTTATAGTCATTGAAAGAGTTGTTTTTTGTTCTAAATCGAAGTTTGCTTTAGTAATTTTTTTTTCTTCAGCAGCACCACAGGGCTGGTTCCATGTTCAGCAACACCTACTACCTTTGGCGACCTGAGAGCTGCAAATGGACAAGGGCAACAGCGGCGTCGGCTCACAACTGTCCAGCCACCTCCAGAACTGCAAGATTGGCTCAAGACCTTTCAGGTTGAGTTGTGCTTTAGAAACAAGGGGATTTTTAGAAAGAAGAATTATTATCACAGAAACAAAATACATTGTCAAAGGACCTATGTTGGCCTTTAACTGCATTAGGTTATTGTTGAGGTTATAGTGATACTCAGTATATCCTGTAGAAGCCTGTAAATTTTTCAACGTAATGCTACTTTTAGCCCTTGCTTGAGAAAATATTTTATTGATAAATATTTGTGATTTGATATCTATGTTTTTGAATTAGTTTCAAGGATTATATTTTAAAGAATTTTGACAGCATTTTAAAAAATATGATTCCCTGATTTTGCTGAGAAAAGTAATGTCACGATGACATCAGCAATAAAAGCAGTGTACTGCAACTCTATTATTGCAGACGTGGAGCCAAATGTAAGAGCTGTCAAAACACAAATGGCTCCTAACGACATCGGATAAGATTCAGTGAGAATTAATTATCACAACTTCCTATTCCAGCCATTTTGTGAAACTATCCCTAGAATGAGTAATATACATGTCTGTAAAATCTGCGATTGACTTCAAGTTGTATCTGTGAAACTAGTTAACTCTATGTAATTTGTATGAAATGTTGCATAGCCCTGAAAAACATGTTTGCCTCTGATTTCCTACTTCACCAGAAACTGGTACAGCATTTTAAATTTGAGATATTCCAAGTAGTAAATCAATATTATTTGAATTATCATTAAACATCAGTGATTAAGCTAGTGTTCATACTACATTGGGGCCAAGGGTGTAAGATTTTTAAAAACTTTTAAAAATACACTGATCAAATGTGTTTTACAACACTACCATAATTGCTATCATTTAAGCTTAATATTTTTTGTGCCTCTTAAGTTTCTAATGGATAAATGAATTATGTGATGCAGTATCAAGCTACACGGATGAGGAAGTTCACTATACTAATCGTTTGTCTAGATGTTGTAAACAGACAAGCAAGTCCCTCTTATTTAATGATGGTATCCAATTCTACACCTCCGCCAGCTCTCTCAACATTAAGTACCAGCTAGACCCTATCCTAAATACCTTGATCCCTTGAATACGCAATGAGTCTGTGTTGAATAGACTCAATAGCTAAGTATCCACAACCCTCTAGGACAGATAATTTTAGAATTCACAAGTTGTTGAGAGAATAATTTCTGTTCATCTGTCTGAAATGGTACACCCTTTTCCCAAGATAATCTCTATTTCTAGACTCTCCAGCTCAGGAAAATAGCCTCCCAACATCTATCAACCTTCAAAGAATCTTGAATGTTTCAATGTGGTCATCTCATTGTGCACAACTCCAGATACTATAGACCTAGTCTACTAAATCTCTCCTCATAAAATAAGCCTTTTTGGAGTAAATCTGCTCCAAATTAAGTAAATTTGTCCAAGATAAAATAATCAAAACTATGGATAGTATTAATTCCTCACAACAAAGACCATAACATACAATGTTATCTTCCTAATTGATTGCTTAATTTCTCAGATGTGAAGCAGCACTGCTAGCTACTGTGCTAGCCTAAAAAAAAATTTTCATGACAAAAATTGTTCTTTGCGTTGATGTGATGCCGGATACATAGGCTATATGTTCTGAGGGCTGGCAGATTATGTGAAACAGCGTATCCCTTTGGCTGTTTGCTACCACCAAGGTACTAAACATTCCTAGCGAAAACACACTTGCAAAACCCACATTGCAGTGTCCAACATTGGATGTAATTCCAAGACTAGACAGTATTTTCTTATAATCCTGAACATGCAAAGAATTAGGCTGACAACCAATTTATAATAGTCAGTTGGACTCCGTGTAGCATAATGTACTGGAAGTTACTCTCAGTAATGCACAAGGCTCTGTTATTTGCAAAAAGAAAGAACATGTATGACTCTATGTGCAAACACTGCCCGTTTCAGCTCAACAAAATAAGTGATAGCCATCTCTCAGTGGTTAGTTCTTTAGGATAATACATTGACCATTCAGAATCCACCTACCTGGTTTAAAATTCAAATAAAGCTTGGCAGTTTACTCTAGCGTTATTAAGTTATGGATTCTCTAGCAATGTCTCTGCCTTTCAGAGTCCACTTGTCAACCAATCGACGCACTCTTCTGTGATGTAAATGTTGTTTTCATGTTATTTTGTATTCCTGTGATACATTCTGATTGCAAAATGAAAGATTTCAAGAAAATGTCTTTTTTCAGCAATACTCAAGTACTGTATTTATGTTGACTCTCTCCTTTTGTATATGCAAGGCACTCAAATCCCTCTAGTGCCCAGCATTTCTTAAACTCCCTTAATTTAAAAAAAAATGCTTTTCCATTCTTCCTATCAATTTTATGCTTGTTGCATAATATAAAGTATATATACAGTATACTTTATCTGCCATCTTGTTACCCATAATCATTTAACCTATGTATATCTCTTTGCAGTCTCTTGTAAAAATCCAAATATACTACCTCTGCTGGTCCCTGC
Organism: Chiloscyllium plagiosum; assembly: GCF_037043375.1. Taxonomy (NCBI): domain Eukaryota; kingdom Metazoa; phylum Chordata; class Chondrichthyes; order Orectolobiformes; family Hemiscylliidae; genus Chiloscyllium; species Chiloscyllium plagiosum. The sequence continues at coordinate 3,690,267 of NW_028270139.1, forward strand.
CATTTTTGCTACTTTTAGTCCCTCAAAAAGGCCCTTTTTGGTGTATGAAGCTGCAGATTCCCTTCTATAAATCTGTCCTAGCAACACTAAATCAGATTGTGATTTTTCCATAAGAACAAAAAAAAATGGGGGCAGGACTGATCCATTTAGTCTTCAAGCTTGCTGGACCATTCACTGAGATAATGGCTGATATTCTACATTAACACCTTTTTCCTGCACAGTCCATGTATCTAAACATTTTTAAGATGTAGAAAACTAACAGTCTCTGACTGAGCCTCCACAGCTATCTTGTGCCCAGGTGCCCATGTTCCTAATAGATTCACACATTTTGCCAATCGCTGATGTTAGGCTAACTGGTCTATTTTTCTCTGTTTGCTTGCTTTCTGAAAGAGCAGGGTTATCTTTGCTACCTTCCAATCCACAGGCACCATTGTGGATTCTAGAGAATTCTGGATGATCCCCACTATTTTTCCAGAAGCTCTGAAGTGACTTCCTTTAAAATCTCAGAATGGAGGCCAATAAATCTTAGGAAACTGTCAACTTTTTGCCCCATCAATTTCTCCAGTACTTCGTCTTTATTGATAATTATCATTGCCACTCTTAATAAATCATTTGTTTCCACAAGTTATGGAATATACTTATTTGTATCTTCACAGAAGATGACACAATTTTTTTTTGCCATTTCCATATTCCCCATTATAACTTTTCCTGCCTCACTGCTTCTGAGGAAGTTGTTTGTTTAAGGGCTGTATCCAGATGATAATGAGAAAGAGTGATGAGCCCAAAGAAGATGTTATTGAGTTGTGACAAGAAGCTGACCAATGGCAGAGTAATCATTGAGAGGAATGGTCGAAATTTCCAGTCTAGATGGAGCCAAAGAACAGTTAAGCTTCATTCTCCAACTGTCCTTCCTCCCAAAATTGTTAGATCCTGACAATCCAGTGAAACCTGCCCTTGCCTTCCAGGGCTCCTTCTTAAGGCATCATTCTCTTTGAAAGTCCAGAATTGTGACTTCAAGATCTCAAATGCCCCAGAGGTCACGGTCTCCCAAACCTTGGACCACCACTGTCATCTCCCATTCTTGAATGCTATGGACCTATCTCAGTGCTGAATTTATGCACATAATGCTATTTGAAGATTTTAATGTTTTCCAGTGTTCCCTTATTGAATAGTAGTTTAACTCTAAATGATCAGAGCCACCTTAATGATTAGTTTCTAGTCCTAGTGAGGTTTGATTCTATTGTAAAGTAATACATTGGGTAATTCATGGTTTAGCTGTCAACATCAAGGCATAACCACCTCAGAACAGTGTCCTACTCCACAGCATCTTCAGTTATTTTTTCATTTGATTTTTCTTCCATCAATAAGATTCAAGCTGTGATGTTTCATTCACATTCCTCAAGTAATAAAGGAGCCTATATCCACATGCAGCAAAACTTGAGCAACATAAAGGTTCGGTAGATAAGTGACACTACTTGATCTTGCAACTCACAGGTGACTAGCTCCCACAAGAAAGTGACTAATCACCTCTCCTTTAAAGCCAGTAACATTACCATAATCATGTAATTTTCCACACCATAAACATCCTGGAGGCAATGTTGGCTGGAAATAATACTGAACCAGCCATATGAATGCTGTGGCTTCAAAAGTAATCTGAGACTGGATATTCTGCATACAGCTTACTTCCTGATTCTCTAAAGCCTGTCCCCTACTTACAAAGCACAAATCAAAAATGTGATGGAGAAATGCAGCTCCTACAGTACATATTAATCACAACACTACTAAAGTCAAAACAGCCTGAATGACATCCATGACCTTAAGTATTCAGTTCATCCATCACTGGTGCATTGTGGCGGTAGAGTGTACCATATACAAGACGTACTGCAGCAATTCTCCTGACATCTATACAGGCACCTACAAAGCCTGCCACCTTCATTATTTGGAAAGATATGGGCAGTTACAACCCCCCATCCTGACTTATAATTGTAATCCACTTCCTTCATTGTTATTGAGTCAAATCTTGGAACTCCCTCCTTAACAGTATTAAGTATCTACATCACATGGACTCAAAAAAAAAATGACTGATCATATTGGAGGCAACCAGAGTGGACAATAAATGCTGATATTGCCAACCATGCCCACATGAGGTGGAGTATTTTTAAATGGTTAGTAGGCAGTTTATCAGCAATGTAACAATGATTGTCAGATTTTAGGTTAGATTTTCTGCAGTTATTCTCCCAATTACCTTCTGTAAATTCAGAAAATTGAGTAAAAAGATATTTTAAGGCATTTCTACAGGGCTTCCAGCAGAATTGTGTGCAAACTGGTATTCTGCCTTCAGTTGCCCAGTTTAGATGTCACAATTTAGTGCAAATGTACAATGGATTTAAATGTGGAGTGCTCATGAAACTGCCAGTGACATTACAATTTATCAAGTCTTCAACCAATTACAGAGATAAGCAAGGGAGGCAAATTGTAATTCTAGTCAGCATCCAACCCTGATTTGATGCCTGACATGCTATTTTGGACCTCACCACTCTAATTTATAGCCTCTCTTAAACATGCACCAAATGTGTTCAGCAACTCGAGACCCCTTCACCCAAGGAGGAATCATGAACAGCTTGAGAATAAGTAGTTTATCACTTTCTGCTGCATTTGAGCAAATACTGGAAATTTGGCGGAGACTAGAACAGTTGGTTAAGTCTGTAGTGAGTGGTAATGCATGTGGGAAGCAGTTGCTACTGCAAGAGCTGAGAATGCCACTCAATTAGAGGGCTACAGCGCAACACTCCTTCCCAGTATAAATTTGGGTTTGAGTGATAAGCAACAGAGATTAAAGCTTGCAGAGGAGCGGGGCTTTCAGCAGGATGTTTCATCCTCTGAGGGTCTTGCGTGAGTACTTCTACCTATATACATTAAAACCTCGATTATCTGTCATTTGATTATCCAAATTTCGGTTATCCGGCAAGATCACAAGATCCCGATGCTTGGCTCAACTGTGTTATCTGGCATTCGATTATCTGACAAACACACCCTGCCTGTGTTGTTTGGATAATTGAGGTTCCTCTGTACTAAGTCAGGATTAGTCTATTCAGTGGTTGCATTTCACCAAAACTATAGTAAAATGACTCTATCTTATCTTGGAAGTATACCTGCAATCTCAGCAGGATGAGAGTTGTGATACCTGGTGCCGGAGAGTTTTTAAAAATTGGATTTGTCCCAGCTGGAACTGGTGACTTGGCAAATATCATACTGTTCACTATATATTTTGTATCTGAGATGACAGACAAGTGGACTTCATTGCTTCTCTGTTCAGTGGAAGGACTTGGAGTATGCATGTGGCTTTGCCAAGTTGGCAAACTTATTAATTGTTAAAAGCCATCGCGTGCATATATGTGACTTTGCAGCAGGTATGTCTTAATAATAACTTGCCACTCAAAGGTTGCTACCCATTGTGCAGTTCATATGTGACCATGTTTAGAACATCATGTTAGATAACGATGCACTATTTGGCAGATGTACACATACTGTGCCAATCCTCAGCTCCAGGGTGGTTGCTCAGTGACAGCTTTACACCTAGCTGCTAACTCCCTTCTATAACACAGTTATTTGTTGCCAGCTCTCACTGGCTTCTGTAACCCCTTTATTAGACCATAAACCGATCAGCCAAGATCTTATTGAATGGACCAATTAGAATTCAATTGTTCCTATATTCCTACTTGGTCATGGAGTTATACAGCAAGGAAGCAGACTCTTCGGTCCAACTCATCCATGCTGACCAGATATCCCAAATTAATCTAGTATCATTTGCCAGCACTTGGCCTGTATTCCTCTAAACCCTTCCTTTTCATGTAGCCATCCAGATGCCTTTTGGGCAGCACGGTGACTCAGTAGTTAGCACTGCTGTCTTGCTGCGCCAAGGACCCAGGTTCAATTCCAGCCTCGGGCGACTATCTGTGTGGAGTTTGCACATTCTCCCCGTGTCTGGGGGGGTTTCCTCCCACAGTCCAAAGATGTGCAGGCCAGGTGAATTGGCCATTCTAAATTGCCCATAGGTGCATTAGTCAGAGGGAAATGAGTCGGGGTGGGTTGCTCTTCGGAGGGTCGGTGTGGACTTGTTGGGCCGAAGGGCCTGTTTCCACACTGTAGGGAATCTAATCTAATCTAAATGTTGTACCAGCCTCCACTACTTCCTCTGGCAGCTCATTCCATACATGCACCAGTCTTTGCATGGAAAAGTTGCCCCTTAGGTCCCTTTTAAATCTTTCCCCTTCCACCCTAAACCTATGCTCGCTAGTTCTGGACTCCCCTACCCTGGGAAAAGACCTTGTCTATTCATCCTGTCCATGCCCCTCATGATTTTAAAAACCTCTATTAAGTCACCCCTCAGCCTCCAACGCTCCAGGGAATACAGCCCCAGCCTATTCAGCCTCTCCTTATAGCTCAATCCCTCCTGCCCTAGCAACATCCTTGTGAATCCTTTCTGTACCCTTTCAAGTTTACTTGTTTACCTTGTACAGTGGCTAGGCAACATACCTGCCGTTCACTAACTATTCTTCATATGTAAGTCACAGTTTAACTCCGATACGAAGCCATCAATTTGAAAAAGTTGCAGCATATGGTAACACAATCAATGTGCAAACAATCTAAAATTACCTGGAGCCATAATCAACCAGACATAGCATTAAAGGAAAAGACTGGAATACCAAATAAAGTTTATCACAGTACTCTGAGCTATTCACGAGAATCCCACGAAATGTGTTAACATTTACTGCAACTTGAATAAATACTTCAGGAGCATTATTTCCAAGCTGCAAAACTCATTATGTGCATTTGAAATTCAGCACTGCTTTCTTTTGATCTATATGATCATCTTATTGTTGTATCTAGTTTTAATTTATCCAAGAATGTTCTTGATTTAATAAGTCAAATAATGACAATGGTTTCAATGCAAGTATTATCACTGTTCAACAAGGATTTTAATTTCACCTGAACCTAATATCCTTCATTGCCCACAAGTTTGTTGTTTTAAATATATGGATGAAGGCTAACAGGCTGGCAGTATTCAATGACCGTTTTAGTGGTCATTCTGACAATATTGCATGTCTCTTTAAGCAAATAGAAACCCAATAGAATATAACAATCTAATGGAGCAGGAAAGGTTGTGAAGTGCAATACCAGGGAAAATATGCATAAAATTATTCCAGTTTCAAATCATGTGTATAACCCTTAGCAATTTCAAAACAAATTTACAACTGGCTAAGCAATAGTGTAGCTTTAATGGAAATCTGTTAACTTTTAAATGGTGTATGAACAAAGTGCTCTATTTTGAAAAGATATTCTAAATGTGATGTTGACTGCCAAGGTCAATTTCAAGCTTATTCTTTGAAGGATCTTACTATTATGCATAAATCATAAGCACCCAGTAAACCAGTCAGAAAGGAGACTAAGGTGATTGGATTTGTGACCTGTTCCTTGAGAAAAATGAGTTTAAATTTTATTTGATTATTCTGGACTCAAATACATTGTTGCTATATGCACATTCTATATTGAATCTCTATAACCATCAGTCATCCAGTTTAATATCAATAATCTATAGATGAAAAACATTGCTGAAATCAGTTTACAGGCTCATAAACAGTTTTCTGGAAGTTTTCAAAAATTTTTTAAAAAAATAAGCCGGAATTCAGGAAATTTGAGCATCAGTTAGAGCAATTCAGTCTAAGGATTGAATTGACTTAATTGTAAATTTTTTAAAATATATATTCAGTTGATTTAGTAGACAATTCCTAAATTAATTTTTACGGCAACACCTGTGTCTTACTTTTCATTTCTTTGCCCTCTTTTGTTCTTTTTTAAAAAAATTCCCTTCTTTCCTGCTTGTTTATAGATTCTGTTGTTTTTCTTTATCACCTTATTGTACATGGGTGCTCATTTGCCACAAATTTTCATTTTATTTTGACCTTTAATTTTATTGCTTTTGCTTGCTCACTTTGCAAATCACTATATCTTTCTGATGTTTCTGTTGGCTCTTAGATTGTCTTCAAAATAATCATTAGCCTAATTATTAAAGTACAAATGCTGCAGCAACTTTGGACAAAGGCAGCAGTGAGGTTAAATGTGGAAATCCAAAGATTATGTCTGAAGTGTGCCACGCTATCATAAACTTTGAAAATCAACATCTTGTTTATTGACTCACCATGAAGTTGTGATATTTGCATGGTAGATGCACAGCAAACTCATGGTAGACAGCTCAGTCTTGTCCTGTGTGGTTCAATGTGATAGATACTCGTTACTGTCAGTCAACCACTCTGCCACTAATAATTAACATGTTAAAACTGTCTACTCCAACTCTCACATATGCAACTTTGTATGAGAAAAAAATTCAAAACACAAATGTACGAGGGCATCGGTAATGACATGCAGTTAGATACCCTTCCACTGCAAATTATAGCCCATTATCATGTTCTGCCTATGCTATATTCATCAAAACGGCAAGGAGTATTCACTAATTACTTCGAATCTTCCAATCCAATCTCATTTTTTGATCCTTCAAGTAGGATAACATTCATTTGTTCAACAGTATCAAGAAGGAACAATCCTCAATCTGATTTCCTCATGTCTCTCGAACCATAGCCCTATTCTGATTTTCAGTTGTCTCACAAATTGCTAGTAATTATTCATAGCCTCCTGTATCCCAGATGGAAACAGAGCAAAGATATCTGTTGAATCAAGGTTTTTATTCATTCACTAGCTCACCATTCATGTACACATCCAACTTATTGTCCATTCCTAATTGCTATTGCGTATAACTGCAGCTCTTGACCTTTTCAGTACATCTGCACAGCTGTCGAAAATGGAATTCCAGGATTTTGAGCCAGTGAACTACAATGATATAGTTCTAAGTAAGGATGGTGTGTAGCTTGGAGGGATATTTGAAGCTAAGTGTTTCCATGCATCTGATGCTCTCATCGTTCTAGTTGGTGGTGATCAAAGGCTTGGAAGGCGATGTTGGAGGAGACTTGAGAGCTGCTACAATGCATCTCACTGATAGAATACATTGCTGTTATTCTGTTGATGGTTTTGGGTTTGGATGCTCATGTTAGTGAATGGGTGCCATTCAACAATTATTTCATTTGTGTTGTTTTTGTTTCAGAGTTGGAGTGGACCAGAAAGATTACTTGCATTAGATGAATTGATTGACAGCTGCGAACCTACTCAAGTAAAGCACATGATGCAAGTTATAGAACCCCAGTTCCAACGAGATTTCATCTCATTGCTCCCAAAAGAGGTGAGGTGCTCTGAAAAACCAATATTCTGAGTTTGAGTTTTTTTTAAATAACTGCGTAATGTAGTATTGGCAGTTTAACACTTCAGCTGTTACATAAATGTTAATCAAATTGTTTCTGAAATGTGATGCAATAATACACAAAAAACAAGTATCCTATTGAAAAGCCATTCAAGCTTTGAAAGCTGAATTGTAAATTTATCACAATTATGTGTATAGTAAAGATGTAATGAATTAAATTCTGTTGCAAGTTTGTTGTATCAGCATCAGCTAACTTCCTCATACCTTACCTCCTACAGGGGTTCCGTCCCATTCTCCCAGTTTGTCCATCTTCGTCGCATCTATTCTAATGATGCCACCTTCCACCAAGTGACTCCAATATAACCTTTTTCCTAAACTGAGGATTCCCTCTTTGCTGTGGTTGTCCCAACTACCGCACCCCTTCCTGCCCTTCCCAGCACAACAATAGAGTTTCCATTGTCCTCACTTTTCACCATTCTAGTCTCCACATTCATCCTCAGCCATTTCCACCGGCATCCAGAAGGAGGCCACCACAAAACACATCATGGTCTCTCTCACACTGTCAGCATTGTACAGGGACAGTCCATCACTTCATTCCTAACACCACCTCAATCCCCCCATGGCGCCTTTCCATTGAATGACAGGAAATGTATTATTGTCTTTGCTCATAATGCAGTCCCCTTTACACTGGCAAGGTAAAACACAGACTGGGTGACCGCTTTGTAGCACTACCTGTAGGAATGACCCTGAAATTCCAGTTCCTTGCCATTTCAATAAACCACCTTGATCTTATGCTGATATTTCTGTTCTGGACCTGTTGAAAAGTTCCAATGAAGCAGAATGCAACCTCAAAGAACAACACCTCCTTTTCCTCTTAAGCACTTTACAGCTTCTAGGACTCAATATTGAACTCTGAAACTTCAGAGCTTGACAGCATGACATCTGTCCTCCATTTTTCTTACATTCTTCCCCTCCACCTCAATGGCTGTGTCTAATTTACTTTGTTCTCAGCAGAGAGGACCATTTTATCCCTTTCACAATCTAATTTACACCTAATTTTACATCTTTAATTCTTTTTCACTAAAATTAGCAACCTCTTTGTCTTTTGCGCAGGGTGTCCACACCACCTGTTCCCTTCTCTCCTCCTCTAACTATGTCAAAAGAATACCATTTTCTAACCCTTTCAATTTTGAAGAAGTATAATATTGGAGTCAAAATCTGTTAAGTCTGTTACTGTCTCCATAGATGCTATCAAACCTGCTGAGTTTCTCCATTTTTCTTTGTTTTCAGCTTTTCTGTTCATTTTTCTTCTTTGTTTATTTTTACCTTTTATTTGCAGTTTTTTTTATTTGAAAGAAATTTTCCCCATTGTGGAAAGGAAATAATTTATTTTCAACTTACACCTATCGCAGCTAGCCCTGTATGTTCTCTCATTCCTGGATCCCAAGGACTTGCTGCAGGCAGCACAGACCTGCCGCTACTGGAGGATACTGGCTGAAGACAACCTACTTTGGAGAGAGAAATGTAAAGAGGAAGGTGAGTACATTAAAAGAAACTTGGTGTGGGTATCCACAGCTTTGCAACAAGTGTTTCATTTACTCTGATTAGACAGTCTAATAGTGAGGGAACTTTTGACGTTTTCCTTTATTTGAAGAATTTTAATAAGCCTCTTCTTAAAAGTACATGAAATCTATCTTTCTCCAGGAATTGATGAGCCTGTATACATCAAAAGGAGAAAAGTGATCAAACCAGGCTTTGCTCACAGCCCTTGGAAAAGTGCTTATATCCGACAGCACAGAATAGATACTAACTGGCGCTGTGGAGATCTGAAGACCCCAAAGGTACTGTCTCAACAAGAATTTAGGTGTTTGAAACTTTGGGAACAATTACCTACTGTTTGTTAGTTTGTATAAATAGAGTATAAAGTATGTAAGCTTTCAGATGTTTCATCACCATACTAGGTAGGTCTGAAAACAAGCCTTCAAGCCTGGCAAGCTAACTTACATTCTTAACATCAGCCTGAGCTACAAATCTTCTCAGTGTTGATTAAGGAGATGATAAATTTTGATGAGATTCCAAAAATCATTTGGTCAAAGTCATTTGAAAACTTCAGTTTGCCGTAATGGGAAAGGAAACCACATTTTAATGACTCATTTTATTAAAAATATATAAAGCAAAAAAGAAATTACCTGAGCCATATAAGCCAGAAATCTCTGTGGTTCAGTCTCTAATTGTGCAACACAGTTGCAGTCAAAGCACTAATATTGGCTTAATTCTCTCTGATTTTATGTGGGGTTGCAGAATGAGATAGATTATGTAATCATTTGTGTTTGTTGTGGAATGATTTATTCTACAGGATCTATGAGTGCAGTTATGGTGCGGACTGAGTTGGATATATCTATGATCAATTAATCTCTTTAAGACTAACTGTCAAGACTTCCATGTGAAGAATTTGACTTTGGATATTGCAGAAACTGTTGTTTCAGGAGTGAAAATGTTAGAATAGTCAAAGCATTTTGATGATGAGAAATAGTTAACCCAAATTTGCCCTGCTCTGAGTGGTATTCTTTGATATTCTGCTATTCTTTCTCAGCAGGTGCTGAAAGGTCATGATGATCATGTGATCACGTGCCTACAGTTCTGCGGTAACCGAATTGTCAGTGGTTCTGATGACAACACACTGAAAGTGTGGTCAGCTGTCACAGGAAAGGTGAGTTTCTTCAGTTTTGCCCATATCCTGATGGCTCTGTAAAGCTGCTATTCCACAAGACAGAATAAATTGTGACAAAATGAGGGCATGTTTAAAAACAAAAGGCAGTACAGTAATCATGAGTGACTCTAATCTTCTTGTATCGTAATTCACAGGAACAAAAGTTGACCATTCAGCAAGATCATGACTGATGTGATAACTCTCGTCTCCATTTACCTGACTTTTCCCCATAACGCTTGATTCCTTTACTGATTAATTATCGGACTATCTCCGCCTTGAATATACTCAACATCCCAGCCTTGACAGCCCTGTGCAGTAAAGAATTCCACAGATTCCCTGCATCTTGAGTTAAGAAATTCCTCCTCATCTCTGTCTTAAAAGGGCAGCCTTTTATTCTGAGATTATACCCCTCTCTCCAATAAGGGGAAACAATCTCTCCACATCTCCTGTCAAGTTCGCTTAGCATCTTGCCTGTTTCATTAAGGTTGTCTCTCATTTTTCTAAATTTCAGTGAGGACAGGCTCATGCTACTTAACCTGTCCCTGTAAGACAGTCACTCCATATCTGGTATCAACCTAGTGAACTTTTTCTGAACTGCTTCCAATGCCACCAAAATTGATCTCAGTATTCCAGGTGTGGTCTGACTAGCACATTTTATAGTTTCAGCAAAATCTCTTAACTTTTATATTCTATTTCATTTGAAATAAAGGCCAGCATTCCATTTGCCTTCACTGTTAAGCACTGAACTTGCCTGCTAATGTTTTGGGATTCATGCACGAGGAATCCCCATTTTCTCTGTTCTCTAGCTTTCTGCTGTCTTTCTCCATTTAAATAATAATCAGTTCCTCTATTCTTAACCCAAAATACATAACCTTTCATTTTTCTATGTTAAATTCCATTTGCTAAGTTTCTTTACCCACTCACTTAACCTTTTTATATCACTCTGCATTCTCCTTGTGTCATCCTCACTACTTGCCTTCCCACTTGATCTGACTGTAATATAATTCACTCTCCTTGTTCAAGTCATTTATGTTGTAAATAATTGTGGCCCCAGCACTAATCCATGTGATACTCCACTAGTTACAGGTTGCATTCTGAGAATGCCCCTTATCCCAAGTCTTCAGTTAGGTAGCTAATCCTCTATCCATGCTAATTTACTACCTCCAACACATGGGGCTTATCCTCATAAAGTATCGCATGTTAAGCTACTTCATCAAACCCTTCGGAAAATCCAAAAATATCACATCCACTCTTTCCTCTTAATTTATTGTTAGTTGCCTCCTCAAATAATTGTATTAAATTTGTCTGACATGATTTCCCATTCATGAAGCCATGTTGATTCTGCTTGATTATATATATTTATAAATGCTCTGCAATTGCATCCTTTATGATCGACTTGAATATTTTCCCAACTGCAGACGTTAAGCTAACTGGCTATAGTACCTGTTCGTTTGCCATGTTTTCTTTTTAAACCTCTGGGACATCTTCAAAATCTAAGGATTCTTGGAAGATTATTACCTGTGCATTCACACTGTCTCTGTAGCCACTTCCTTTAATATCTTAGGGTGTATTCAGTCAGGTCTAGGGGACTTAGCAGTCTCTAACCCCATTAGTTTTTCTAGCAGTTTTTCTCTAGTGATAGATATTGCATTTATTTTGTTTTCTTACTTTCTCCCTTGATTATTTAATAATTTTGGAATGCTAATAGCATCATCTATGGCACAGTGGCTCAGTGGTTAGCACTGCTGCCTCACAGTGCCAGGGACCCGGGTTCAATTCCTGTTTGGACAACTGCCTGTGTGGAGTTTGCCCATTCTTCCCATGTCTGCGTGGGATTCCTCCGGGTGCTCCGGTTTCCTCCCACAGACCAAAGATGTGCAGGTCAGGTGAATTGGCCATGCTAAATTGCCCGTAGTGTTGGGTGAAGGGGTAGATGTAGGGGAATGGGTCTGGGTGGGTTGCTCTTTGGAGGGTCGGTGTGGACTTGTTGGGCCGAAGGGTCTGTTTCCACACTAAGTAATCTAATCTAAAAAAAAATTTGAAACTTCCCCAAGCCTGTGATTTACCATTAATATTTTCCACATTCTGTTTTTCTTTAGATTTGATGCTACCCTTAAGTTTGCTGGTTAACCTTGACTGGCTTACCCCCTTTCTAGAACCCTTCTTCCTCACCGGGACTTATCTTTACTGTGAGCTTTGAGTAATTTTCTTAAAAGTCTGCCATTGCTCCTCAACTTTCTTTGCTGCTGAATTCCTTTCCCATTCCACTCCAGGCAGCTCTGCCCTCATTGTTTTGTAAATGCCCTTATTTAAAGTCATACCAACCCAAGTTCCTCCCCTTCAAACTGAATGCTAGATTCTACTATGTTATGTCAACTTACCCAAGTGGTTCGTTTACTCTGACAAAACCAGCCACGTTACACATCACTGGATCCAAAGTAGCCTGATCACATTTTTAGCATCGCAAATAGTGGAGTGCCACGGACCAGAACTCGGGCCTCAATTATTTATCTTATATATGAACGACTTGGATTAGAGAAATGAATTTTCTACCGCCAGGTTTTGGATGACCCAAAATTGGTGGGAATGCCAGGAGAAAGGATGACATACAATCTACAGAGAATATAGACAGGTTAAGTGAGTGGGCATCCAAATTCAGCAGGTTGTAGAGAAGGCAAATTGATTGTTGGCTTCATTTCAAACAGAATGGAGTATAAAATTGTTCAAGACAGTAGTTAGACTTCACATGCTGAAAACAGAAAACAGTCCCCTTATCCCAAGAAAGATACACTCGTATTGGAGGCAGATCAGAGAAGGTTCATAGATTAATCCTGAGTATAGAGTGATTTTCTTAAGAGGAATGGTTGGGCAGATTGGGCTTGAACTCACTGGCATTGAGAAGAGTGGAAGGAGCACATAAGATTCTTAGGTTGCAGAGAGAAGTTGCTTCCTTTTGTCGGAGACTCTAGGACCAAAGGGTATAATGTCAGGTTATAGAGGTCATCCATTTAAGACACGGGTAAGGAGGAATTTTTTACTCTTGGTGGCAGTTACTCTGTAGAGATCCTTACTTGACAGTAGGCTGTCACGGCTGGGTTGTTAAGTATATTCCAGACTGAAGTTGACTTTTAATCATTAAGAGGATAAGGGGTTATGAGGAAAAGACGGGGAAGTGGAGTTGACGATATTCACATCTGGCATGATTTCATTCAATGGCATAGCAGACTTGATGGTCTAAATGCCTATTTCTCTTATGCTTTATGATCCTTCCTGAACCTAGGTTTAACAAAAGGAAATTATTTGAAAAATTAAAGCTAAAATTAGAATGGAGATTTGAACTATTCTACTTTCAGAAATTTAACTTTTTTTCCCTGTTGCTTGTAGCTAAGTGGCCACACCCTGTCTGTCAAAAAAAAAAGGTGTGGGTGAAACAAAAGGACATTTCTATTCAACATTTTGCAACCTGGTTAATGATTCTGCTTCCTGTACCCTCCTCTTGTCTAAAATAAATTCAAAGCAATTACTTGTCTTTTGTAAAAGCTAGATGCTGGACACACTTTACAGTAGTGCTTTCACCACCTTTGATCTGAACCTACAGTACACTTGTCCATTCCAAATCTGTTGTAAATTGAAATGTGTTAATTGGTAGTCACTGTGCATTTGGGCTGATTGATCTGAGGTCCATCAGTAAACAAAATGCTGCAATTAAATTTTGCCAAGAATGAAAGGAACAAGATTAGGATGAAATAATGAAATGCAAAAGAGAATAAAGTGATTTTTAAATAATCTCACTCAGACTTTTGAAGAAATACTTTAATGGGGATGTTCTGAACTGAATGATAAAGGAGATTTAAGTGAGAGCATTTCAACAGAACATCTATGAATTGATGCAATGAACATCTAAAAATTTAGAAAATTAAAACCTCACTTTGAAATTAATCTTTCACAGCAGTGTAGTACGTTGGTCTACCAATTCCTGGAATTGATCAGCAGGGTAAATTCCTGATTTTATTCCAGTCTGGTAGATTCAAAGGGCTTTGTCTGGTTGCCAGTCAACATTAACCACATCTGGAAATATATTGCAACTTTTCTTTCAATCAAAAATACAGTGTCAAGACACTGCATATGACATTCAATTCCAGCAGTTCTTATCAGAGAAAGTTTTGAATATATCATGGTGCTGCTGTTTATTAATTTTGCTGATTTGAACAATTAGTGGTAATTGAAATAACTCCACAGAAGCTGATATCCAGTCACCAAGTCCCTCTTTATTTACATGTGGAGAGTCCTTGCCACTGATCCAACTCCCTCAGAGCCAGCTCTCAGAGTGAACAGAACCTCCTGTTTATATCTATCAACCAGGCTCCCTGACTGCACCAGGTTAACAGCCACAATCAGGGAACTTATATTTTGAGGTCCACTTACTTGACTTTATTACAATTACTACGGTAGCACGGATTCTAAAGTTCATATTATAGCTCTGCAATGAGTGAAAATATCAGCTAAAACTTCCATTTCTGCGCACTATGAATTAGCTTCTGTAGTGTACAGGCGGTTCTGAAATAGTTCCTTTCCCATGTGATCTTGTGTTATTTTTAAAAATTGCATAATAACAGTGCCATTTAAACTAATGGGACCAGATCAGGAAAGGTCAGGAAAATGAGGTGAGTCTGCAAGTACCATGATGTTTCTAAATGGTTGAGCAGGGTCAAAAGGCCAAAATGACTTCCTCCTACTCCATAGTCTTATATTCCTAAACATTTCAGGTTAATGACCATACCTCAAAACCTACACATTACTCTTTCAACGAAATTGAGCAATTGATCAGGAGCTGTGACAACATGACTGCTGGTCTTAAAGGAAGCTACTCACGAAAATTTAACAAACTCTAGCATTGATTTTCCTATTCTCCAATGTTACTATCAGGTGGGATCAGAGTAAAGGAGCGTTCTTTGCAGTACTAAAGCTTATTGAATTAAGAGGGATCTGTAAATCTTTAAAAGTGCATAGAGATACTGAACATTAAAACAGGAAGATTTTGTGAAGGAAAGTGTATGATTGGGATTTCAAAATGACCTTGACTTGTCACCAAGACTTCTGTGAAAATAGAAAATATAACAGTGGATTATTTGAAATTTTTGTCTAAGGCTAAACTGAGAGTGTTAGTGGATAAATTGCAGGTGAAAATAAAAGCAGAATTTTGTAAAGATGAGATGCTTAAAGAAGTTAGAATTAAAAGGAGGACATGAAATTGATGTAATTATTTGAATTGGCTAAGATTCCCTTAGGAGTGAAGTAACTTGAAAGAAAAACAGAATAGAAGGCAAGATTGACCTTAGTGAATGGCACAGTGGTTAGCACTGCTGCCTCACAGCGCCAGAAACCTGGGTTCAATTCCCGCCTCAGGCGACTGACTGTGTGGAGTTTGCACATTCTCCCCGTGTCTGCGTGGGTTTTCTCCCACAGTCCAAAGGTGTGCAGGTCAGGTGAATTGGCCGTAGTATTAGGTGAAGGGGTGAATGTAGGGGAATGGGTCTGGGTGGGTTGCGCTTTGGTGGGTCGGTGTGGACTTGTTGGGCTGAAGGGCCTGTTTCCACACTGTAAGTAATGTAAACCAAGTAGCCTTTCCCAAAAATTGGCAGTGGGTTTCATGGTTATCATTAGATGCTTAATTTCAGATTTTGACACGGTGGCTCAGTGGTTAGCACTGCTGCTTCACAGTGCCAGGGACCTGGGTTCGATTCCAGCCTCAGGTGACTATCTGTGTGGAGTTTGCACATTCTCCCTATGTCTGCGTGGGTTTACTCTGGGTGCTCCAGTTTGGGCGGCACGGTGGCACAGTGGTTAGCACTGCTGCTTCACAGCGCTGGAGACCCGGGTTCAATTCCTGCCTCAGGCGACTAACTGTGTGGAGTTTGCACGTTCTCCCCGTGTCTGCGTGGGTTTCCTCCGGGTGCTCCGGTTTCCTCCCACAGTCCAAAGATGTGCAGGTCAGGTGAATTGGCCATGCTAAATTGCCCATAGTGTTAGGTAAGGGGTAAATGTATGGGTGGGTTGCGCTTCGGCGGGTCGGTGTGGACTTGTTGGTCCGAAGGGCCTGTTTCCGCACTGTAATGTAATCTAATCTAATCTAATTTGGAGGTGCCGGTGTTGTACAAAGTTAAAAGTCTCACAATACCAGGTTATAGTCCAACAAGTTTATTTGGAAGCACTAGCTTTTGGAGCATTGCTCCTTCATCAGGTGGTTATCTGATGATGAAGGAGAAGCACTCCGAAAATTAGTGCTTCCAAATAAACCTATGGGACCATAACCTGGTGTTGTATGATTTTTAACAGAATAGAAGAGAAATGGAAAGAGAAGAGAGAGAAGAAAAGACAAATGGAAAGGGGAATAGAATTTAAAAAGCTTGAACTCCATGCAAAACTCTGGAATGTGCATATATTGGGAGTACAGTGTTTTCAATAACAGCTACCATTTTTTATTTTCCCATTTATTTGCAGTGTTTAAGAACATTAGTAGGACATACGGGTGGTGTCTGGTCATCCCAGATGAGAGGCAATATCATTATAAGTGGATCCACTGACCGAACATTGAAAGTATGGAATGCAGACTCTGGCGAATGTATTCACACACTCTATGGTCATACCTCTACTGTGCGCTGCATGCATCTCCATGAAAATCGGTAGGATTATGTCTGTACTTAATAAAATGACAGTATTCCTGGAGAAAACACAAACTATATTGATATTAAATAATTGAGCAATCAGAAGATCTTGCTTTATCAAATTGTTATCATTTGACACAAGTGGATATACATCTCTATTTGGCCAGTTAGTTTTTGTTATGCACTAATTTGGATGGTCTTGGTTAATATTACAGGGTTGTGAGTGGGTCTCGAGATGCTACTCTTCGTATCTGGGATATTGAAACAGGACAGTGTTTACATGTGTTGATGGGTCATGTTGCAGCTGTGCGATGTGTACAGTATGATGGAAGAAGAGTTGTTAGTGGGGCATATGATTTCATGGTTAAGGTGTGGGACCCTGAAACGGAAACCTGTCTGCATACATTACAGGGACACACCAACAGGGTCTATTCATTACAGGTAAGAGACTAAAGTAATTGTCCATGACATTTTTGTTTTCAAATCCTTTTCTATGTGCAAAGTCATGTATAGATTTATATGTTTTTAGAGGAACTTTTTAGCAAATAGTTATCTTGGAGTTAACATGGTGTGTTATATTGCACTTGGTCCCATATTGCTCAGTACAATTGATAGACACATGCTTTACTGTGCATTATAGGTTGCCAAATCCATGGCAACTATTAGTTACTTGAAGTGTTTAGTGATCTTGCCTTTCAAGGCTACACTTCTATGTAGGAGATAAATTCTTCCAAATAGTATGCAATCTCAAAAAATAAAATAGCAAACAAATTATCCTGGGCACCTCCCAGGTCCAACCACAGTCTCATCCAATCAATCTGGATCAAAATCTAGAGGCTTATTTTCATGCTCTGTCTTATTATGCTGCCTTTGATGCCCATATTAAAATACTGCTTCCAAGTTCTGTTTGAACTAAGAAACCAGCATGGTACAGCTGGGGTTTTTTTTGGCATCAAACAGTGCATTAGGGATGAATATAACTTTTTAAATGGTTGAACAATTAGCAAATTGTTCAAGTTGAGGTCACATAAAAAGGCCAGTTCAGTGTTGGATCCCAATTAAATGGCAAATGGTTCTTCAAGGGTGTGTCTTTTTTAGTTGAATGTCCTGGCTCCCGGAAGCATCCCAAAATTATTTTTAGAAACCTGCTGTGTCATATGCTGGTGCAGATGTTAAAGAGATGTATGCTTCTGCTAAAATATGTGAGAGCATTGTTTAATCAAAAATAACCTGTAGTCTGCATTCTAAAACATAGACATATAATTAAGCTTTGCCGTATTTTGTGTGTGGCGTAACTGATCAATGTAAGTAGCTGAGATGATTTATTGTGGATCTTCCCACATTTATTTCATTGCTATGTTTTTGTAATGTAAATTTACAGTACATGTTTTGTAAAATATTCCACATTAGTACATAAACCCAGAATAATCTTTAATGACATTATTAAACCTAGTTTTAAAAATGGGAGGAGTTTGTTGAATAAGGCTATTGCTGTCTCTGTAAATCAGAAGCCATTCCCTGCACTACTAAAGTCAGATTCATGTTCTTTTTTAGGTATTCTTTATGAATCTATGGAGTGAGTTAAAGTCAGTAACCCAGATCTTTTATGCATGGCTGGAACATTTAGTGAAATTAGTCAAAGTCCAATGAAGATTTTCATTCTTTTTCTAATTAACATAGCTCAAGTTACAGATCCCTAGAAATCGAGGGAAGCATCAGAATACAAACAAGTATGCAAGTGAAATTCTAAAATAGTGATGCAGAAAATTAAAGATAGGTGTTACCTAAGTGCAACACTTAAGATCATCTACAGACACCTTCATCTCAAAGGACAGGGGATAACATACAGGTAAAATTAATAGTAAAGAAAACCCTAGTTGTAGTCGTACATGAGAAGACAACTGACATGAGAGCCCTGGCACAATCGTTTGTTCAGTGGCTGAAGTGAAAGAGTATTGTACAGATAACTGTCCTAAAAGCTATTTCACTCAAAATTTTCATAAGCCATTGCTATAGCAGGATGGCAAGGAGTTGCAGCTAAATTTTGGATTAACCGTTATTGTCACATTAATTTACATTTATATAGCACCTTTTAACCCTTAAAGCACTGTGGTAGTTCAAAAAGGCATTATAAAACAAAACATGCCACTGAGCCACAAAGAATGATGTTAAGTAAAATGACTAAAGATTAATCAATGATGAATATAAAATACTGTAGAGGTCAAGAATCTAAAATAATAAAAAATACTGGAAATACTCAACAGTCTATCCAGAACTTTGGACAGAGAATAAGAGTTAATGTTTCAGGTCAGTTATCTTTAATCTCTAATTCTGTTTCTGCATGGATGCTCCCTAACCTTGGTCAAAGAGGTATGTGCTGAGAATGGAAGGAAAGTGGTACAAAGGTGGAGAGATTCAGAGAGGAAATTATAATGCTTGGGACTGAGGCAATGGAAGGCACATCCACCAGTGGGTGGAGCTTTAAATTTGGAATACTCAAACAGCTGGCATTTGAGGAGCGTAGACATCTTGGATGCTTGTAGGTATAGAGAGATAGAGCAGGCCACTACTGAGGTATTGGGAAACAAGGAATAGAATTACAAAATCAAAGTGTTGCTCAATTGAGAGCCATTGTTAATCAGCAAGTGTGGGGCAGTGGGCAAGCAGTATTTGGTACAACATAGGGCATAAATGGTAAAGTATTTTATTAACTCAAGTTTACAGAGGCTGGAATGTAAATGACTACTTTAACAAAATCTTGGTCATGTCTGGAAGTAATAAAGATTATTGGTGAGGATTTCAGCAAAAGAGCTGAGGTAGGGTTGGAAGCTGGCAAAATTATGGAGGTGTAAATAGCCACGATCCACGAAGGACCACAGGCATCTCTGTCCATTACAGAGAGACAATTGGTTATAAATAGCTTGGCTGGCATCACTGTAAATATGAAGAAAGGCAAGTAAGCAAACAAACACGCACTACCACAGCTGCACGGGGATTGAAGCTGCACCACTGCTATCATTCTGCTTTACCGTATAGCCATCTAGCCAGCTGAGCTCCCTGACATTGTGGAGAATGGTTGAAAACTCGTCTTGGGCTCAAATATGTCACTAATGTTGCAAAAGGTCTGATTCAGTATCAAGACACTTACTGGGGCAAGGGATGAAATCGGTTATGGTGGAGACAAAAAACAATGTCTTCAATCTTTCCAGTATTTAAGTCAAGGAAATTTCTGCTGATCCAGTACTGCCTGTAGATAAGCAGTTTGATAATTTAGAGACAGTGGAGAGCAAGTCGAGAGTGAAGTGAGGTAGAGACAGAAAATGCTGGAAAAACTTCGCAGCTTTAGCAGCATCTGCAACAATGTAGATGAGAAATAGGAGGAATCCAAAGATGACTCCTTGGAGGACTCCAGTAGTTAGTTACCTTTGTGGTTAGTCATTGAGCATGTACCCAAGACACTTTCAATATTCATTAGTAAATTAACACAAAATAATGACACAAAAATCAAGTTATACATAATTCAACTTAGAACAGTCTTATTGTATACAGCAAAACAAAGTTCTAACGGGTTTACCAGCAATACTATTTAGATATAGTCTCACCAGGGAAGTGTCACTACTATTCTGACTCTGCTATTGTATTGTTTATAATAGGATTTCTGATTTTCCTAATTACATGTTAAACTAACTAGCCTATTTTTTTTTTGGGCCTCCTTCCCTTTTCAGTAAAGGTGTTGCATTGGCAGTCTTGCAGTCCTCGGGGACTTTTACAGATGCATTCATTATCTCTGTAGCTGCTTCTTTAAGTATCCTGGAATGCATCTGCCAGGTCCAGGGGACTTACTGGTCTTTATCCCCATTTCGTTTCAAAAGTATTTTTTTCTCTATGTTTCTCATGTTTATTTCCTCTTATCCTTTTACCCTTCCATTACTTAGTAATTTTTGAATGCTCTGCATATCTTTTATTGTGAAGACTGATGCAAATCCTATACCATTTCTCTGTTCTCCTTCATTATTTCCCCAACCTCATTCTGTGAGAGGTCAATGTTAATTTTGATCTCCCTCTTCCTTGCCATTCCTATAAAAAAAGCTGTTGCTGTCCATTCTGATATTACTTGCAAATGTATCCTGAAAGTTTCTCTTCTCTCTATTTATTATTTTTGTGGTCATCTTTTGTTGGTTTTCAAAACTTCCTGAATCCTCCGAGTTTACTACTAATTTTGGGGTTTTTTTTCTTTCAGTCTGAACCTATACTTAATGTTAACCATGGTTAGCTTATCCCCTTTCTAGAATCCTTTTTGGGACATACCTGTGTTATGAGCCATGAACTATTTTCTTCATGTCTGTCATTGTTCCTCAACTGTGCTGCTGAGCTGTTTTCACCACTCACTGCAGTTAGCTCTGCCCTCATTCCTTTCTAATTACCCTTATTTAAGCTTTGCACATTTGCTTCCAAACCAAGTTCCTCCTTCTCAAAACTGAATGCTAAGCTCTGTTGTGTTATG
Organism: Chiloscyllium plagiosum; assembly: GCF_037043375.1. Classification (NCBI taxonomy): domain Eukaryota; kingdom Metazoa; phylum Chordata; class Chondrichthyes; order Orectolobiformes; family Hemiscylliidae; genus Chiloscyllium; species Chiloscyllium plagiosum. The sequence continues at coordinate 3,711,455 of NW_028270139.1, forward strand.
AGCACTGTCTCCAACGGGATAAATTAATCTAGCATAATTTCTTTAAAAGATTAGCTCTCTTCCAGTTAGGTGGACACATACAACCAGATGGAATTATGGATTGTAAGAGGCTGCAAAAATGTTTCAAGAGGATTTGTAGAGGCTTATTGGGCAAAAGAAAATGGTAGATAGAGTATAATGTCAAGAAATATACAGGTTTCCACTTCGGTAGGAAAAGAGAAATACAGAATATTATTTGATGAGAGGCTAAGAGTATTGATGAATCACTGAAAATTAATGTGCAATTATAGCAAACAATTAAGCAGGCAAATGTTATGTTTGTCTTTCATGGAAGAGTACTGAGTATAGAAGTAAGCATGTCTTGCTGTACTTATATTGTGCCTGGGTGAGGCTACATCTGAGGTATTGTGCACAGTTTAGGTCTCTTCACTTAAGGAAAGATATGGAGGGGGTGCAACAAAGCTTCACCAAACTAATTCCTGAGATGGAGGGATGGTCCTATGAAGAAAGGACTGGTCCTGTATTTGGTGGAATTGAGAAGAGTGAGAAGTGATGTCATTCAGATAAACAAAATTCTTAGAGGGATCAACAGGGTAGTTGCAGTAAGGATATCCACTGACTGCGGATCTTGAACCAGGGAGTACAATCTCAGAATAATGAGCAGGCCTTTGTGGACTGGACGTAGAGGAATCTCTTCTCATAGAGGGTGGGGAATCGTTGAAATTCTTTGCCCCAGTGGACTGTGGAGGCTCGGTCATTAAAATGCTGTTTACTGCTATTTCTTTTCTAATCTGCTGTTTCCCTTCTATTCTAAAAGATGATGATGTATTTCTTTTTTCCTTCAACATTGTAGTTTGATGGTATCCATGTAGTAAGTGGTTCACTTGATACCTCTATTCGTGTATGGGATGTGGAGACTGGGAATTGTATTCACACGCTAACAGGGCATCAGTCATTAACAAGTGGAATGGAATTGAAGGACAACACACTCGTTTCTGGAAATGCAGATTCCACAGTAAAAATCTGGGACATCAAAACAGGACAGTGTTTACAAACATTACAAGGTGAGTTTCTACACAAGACCTATTGTATTTAACCAGTCTTAAATATTAAAGTTTTCTTGTGGTGGTAAAACCTGTTCAGATTTCATGAGCGTGTCTTCAGATTCTTATTTTGAGCAAAGGCAGAGAGTTATTTTCAATCCATGTGATTAATATTGATTCCTGTAACATTGTCAAAGGCAGTAATAAGTTATGCTCATGTGTAATAAAGCATCCCAAGATGTTTCACAGGAGCATTATAAAACAAAATATTCTGGATGTAAGTTAGCTCACTGAGCTGGAAGGTTATTTTCAGATGTTTTGTCACCATACTAGATAACTTCATTGAGAGCTTCCGGTGAAGCACTGGTGGTATGTCCCACCTTGCTATTTACAGTTCTTTGTTTCTTAAGGTGTGTGATGTCATTTGCGGTTCTATTTTTTTTCTCAAGGCAAGGTAGATAGGATCTAAATTGATGTGTTTATTTGATGGGTTTCTGGTTAGAATGCCCATGCCTCGAAGAATTCTCATGCATGTCTTTGTTTCACCTGTTCTAGGATGTGTGAGGAGACATTGGTCAGATGACCAAAGGCTTAGTCAGAGGTAAAGGTTTTAAACAGTATCTTAAAGTAGGAAAGCAAAGTATGGAGCTGAAGATCTGTCAAGCGGGTGAGAAGGTTATAATAAGCTAGAGGTAACAAGGCCAGGAGTGAGATTGTCAGCAGCAGGTCATAACAAACAGGTGCAGGAGTTAGCCACTCCGGCCTATCACCCTCACCTTGACCTCCTTCCACCTATCGCATTTCCAACGCCCCTCCCCCAAGTCCCTCCTCCCTACCTTTTATCTTAGCCTGCTGGACACACTTTCCTCATTCCTGAAGAAGGGCTCATGCCCGAAATGTCGATTCTCCTGCTCCTTGGATGCTGCCTGACTTGTGTTTTTCCAGCAATACATTTTCAGCTCTGATCTCCAGCATCTGCAGTCCTCACTTTCTCCTCGAAGATTCATGTGCAAGGACTCCTGCAATGCAATATTCAGTGTTTTTTTGTTCCATTTATTATAATATTGTGTGTTTGTTTTTCTCACCAAATGCAGACAACCTCACATTTTCCCATTTGAGACTCCATCTGTGAAAACTTTGCCCATTATCTTAGCCTATCTATATTTCTTTGCAAAATCACTTTCGTACTTCACAACTGACCTTCCTACCCATCTTTATGTCATCAGCAAGTTTGGCTACAATACAGTTAGTCCCTTCACACAAGATCATAAGTGGTTGAGGCACCAGCACTGATCCCTGTGGCACTCCACTAGCTACAGTCTGTCAGCCTGAAAATAACTTATTTCACCACATCCTATTCATTAGCCAATTCTCCATCCATGCTAATGTATCACCCCCAACACTACAAGCTCATTCTTTTGTGAAGTGACCTTTTATGTGACATGTAATCTAATGTTTGTGCATCTCAAAGAATTTTAATAAATGTGTCAAGGGTGATTTCTGTTTCACAGCACTTTTCACTCTGGTTGTGTTTTGAATTAAATGTCTTGCTACTAGATTCTAGCATTTTTGCAACAGCAAGTGTTTAAATTAATTAGCCTATAATTTTCTGCTTTTTGACCCCCCCTCCTTCCTTAAATAGAGATGTGGAAAACTGTGAATATAACAATGTACTTAGACATCCTCAGATGATCTGAGGCAGGGTGAAGTGGGGTGATCTTACATAAATGGAAATAAGCAGTCTTAGTGATGACATGACTGAGTTCAGAAGTACATCTTGCAGTCAATTATGAAACCAAGGCTGCAGCACACTATAGCCAGGGAGTGGCATGGAAGCAGTAATTAGAGAAAAGAGTCTGGACAGAGGACTGAAAAATAATGGCTTCAGTGTATTCAATTTTTTTACCCAAAGTCAGATCAAATTGCAGTTTATGGAAGCTTTGTTTTCACAAATGTGGTACCACATTTGCTCTTCCAAATGTGACTACAATTTAAAAGTATTTATTGGCTGCTTTCATGTACCCTCTGGTTATGAAAGATTAAGGAATATTCCCAGAAAGTAAACTAACAAAATCATGGATTACCCTGTATCCTTTCGTAAACTAAGATAGTGGACATGAAAAAAATCTGTAAGAGCTGTTCCTTTTTGAGCTATTTTCAGTGTTAGAGCTGATTTCCTTGAATTCTAAGAGCAGTAATTACTGTTTTATAAGCTATTGCATTGTTTTGAAACTTTGAATAAAAATCAAAATGAAGGCAGTGACCACATGGGAAGTGATTCAAGTGCACAAAGAAACCCACACTGCTGTCTGACCCAGCAGTAACCTGCACAGCCGCTGTCTTTACTGTCTGTTTTCAAGTATCTCTGGACAACCAAGTTCATTCTTAAAAAAAACAAACCATGAAATTCACAGCTGACCTTGGAGAAACGCAGCTAAGTGGTTTGTTAAAGTGTAATCTTAACTATGTTTTTTGTAAATTTACAGCTGTGAGTAGTATGGGGTCTTTTAGGTTGTATGTTGTTATTGAGATCTGTCTCTTGATTAAACTTTAAAAATATAAAAACATAGGTTCTAAGCTAGCTTGGAGCAGTATTTTCAGAGCAGTAAGACTGCTGTTTTCTGGACCTGTAGGTTGTTAAGGTGCAAAGATGGCCCTTAGTAGAATGATGTGCTCTTCCTGTTACTGACGATTGTATCTGCAGGCAGTGTCTTTGTTTGCAAATCCTAGCAAATTGCATGGATTGGTTGGAGCAGCAGCTAGGGGCAATGAAGAATTTGCAAGAGTTAAGGGATGTGATGGATGGCAATTGAAGGAGGGGAGACAAACTGAAGATACAATCAGGTAGATGGGTGAACTCCAGAAAAGCTAGGAGAGGGAGGCAGGAGTCACTGGAGACTCCTGCATTATTCATATCTCGCACAAATAGGCTGTTTTGGAAAATGTAGGGGCTGATGGGCCCTCAGGGGAATGTAGCACTGACAGCCAGATTTCTGGTACTAAGACTGGCTCTAATGTAATGAAGGGTACACTAGTTCCAAATGATCGATTGTGATAAAGGACCAACTAGTCAGAGGCACAAATAGATGATTCCGCTGCCGACAGCGAGACATCAGAATGGTGCGTTGACTCCCTGGAGCCAGGATCAATGATATCTTGGAGAGGGTGCAGAGTATTCTCAAAGGGGAGAGGGACCAGCAGGAGATAGTTGTACACATTGGAACAAACCACATAGGAGGAGAAAAGGGTGAGATTCTGAGGAGAGAATATAGGCAGTTAGGCAGGAATTTAAATGGTAGGACCTCAGGGGGTAGTAATATGAGAGAAAGTGAAGACTACAGATGCTGGAGATCAGAGTCAAAAAGTGTGGCACTGGAAAAGCACAGCCAGTCAAGCAGCATCCGAGAAGCAGGAGAGTTGACATTTTGGGCATAAGCCCTTCATCAGGAATGTCTACATTTGGTAGTAATAAGGTAGTAATATGTGGATTACTCCGTGCCACAAGCTAGTGAGAGTAGGAATAGAAGGATAGAGCAGATGAATCGTGGCTGAGGAAATGGTGTGGGGGAGAAGGATTCACATTTTTAGATAATGGAATGTCTTTTGGGGTAGAGGTGACCTGCATAAGAAGGACAGATTGCAGTTGAATTAAAAGGGGATTAATATACTGGCAGGGAGATTTGCAAGAGCTGCTTAGGAAGATTTAAAGTAGTGTTGGGGGCAGGAGCAGCAGCAGGGAGATAGTGAAGAAAGAAATCACTTTGAAACTGGTACAGTTGGGAGAAGGAGTAGGTCAAACAGACAGGACAGGGAGGAACATAGTAGAGAGTGAGGTAGGACTGATAAATTAAACTGCATTTATTTCAGTGCAAGAGGCCTAACAGGGAAGGCAGGTGAACTTGGCATGTTTGGGAACTTGGGACAGGGATATCATAGCAATTTCAGAAATGTGGCTCAAAGATAATCAAGACGGCAACTTAATGTTTCAGTGTATAAATGCTATGGGAGGATCAAATGGGGGGCAAGAGAGGAGGGTGACAACTTGTTGGGCCAAATCACATTTTTCCACACTGTAAGGATTCTATATTCTGTGTTCTATCTCCGTTATCTATAAGAATAATAGGGTGTTTATGATACGAAAATGTAACTTTTTAAACAAAGATTGGAACTGCCATAGTGTTAAGGGCTTAAACGGAGAGACATTTAAGTATGTATAGGAAAACTTTCTGATTCAGTATGTGGATGCACCTACTAGAGAATGTGCAAATCTTGGCAGGGCAAGTGACTAAGGTGTCAGTGAGGGAGCACATTGGAGCCAGTGACCGAAATCCTACTAGTTTTAAAATAGTGATGGAAGAGGATAAACTGGGTGTAAAAGTTAAAGTTCTAAATTGGAGGAAGGCCAATTTTGATGGTATTAGACAAGACTTTCAAAGGGTGATTGGAGGTGGATATTCACAGGTAAAGGGATAGCTGTGAAAATGGGAGGCCTTCAATAATGAGATAACAAGAGTCCAGATATAGTATTTTCCTGTTAGGGTGAAGGGCAAGGCTAGTAGATGTAGGGAATGTTAGATGACTAGAGAAATTGAGGTTTTGGTTAGGAATAAGAAGGAAGCATATGTCAAATGCAGACAGCAGAAATTAATTGATTCCCTAGAAGAGTATAAAGGCAGTAGGGGTATACTTAAGACTGATGTCAGGAGAGCAAAAAGCTTTGGCAAACAGGAGAATCAAAGGGATTCTACAAATACATTAAGGAAAAAATGGTAACTAGGCGCCTATTGTGGAACTGCAGGAGGTGAGGAAGATACTAAATGAGTATTTAGCAGCAGTGTTTACTGTGGAGAAGGATGTGGAAGATAGAGAATGTGGGAAAATAAATAACAACATCTTGAAAAATATCCATATTACAGAGGTGGTGGTTCTGGAGGTCTTAAAATGCATAAAGGTGGATAAATTCCTGGGACCTGATCAGATGTACCCAAGAACTCTGTGGGAAGCTAGGGAAATGATTGTTGTGCCCCTTGCTGAGATATTTATGTCATCAATAGCCACAGGTGAGGTGCTGGAAGTTGCCACTATTTAAGAAAGGTGATAAGGAAAAGCCTGGGAGCTACACAGTGAGCCTGACATCGATGATGGGAAAATTGGTGGAGGGAGTCCTGAGGGACAGGATTTACATGTATTTGGAAAGGCAAGGACTGATTAGGGATAATCAACATGGCTTTGTGCATGGGATATCGTGTCTCATGAACTTGATATGAGTTTTTTGAAGAAGTAACACAGAAGATTGATGAAGTCAGAATGATGGACGTGACCTGTATGGACATCAGTAAAATGTTCAACAACGTTCCTCATAATAGACTGGTTAGCAAGGTTAGATGTCTCAAAATAGAGGGAGAAGTAGCTGTTTGGATACAGAACTAGCTTGAAAGTAGAAGACGGGGTGGTGGTGGAGGGTTGTTTTTCAGGCTAGAGGCCTGTGTCTGGTGGTGTGCTACAAGAATCAGTGCTGGGTTCATTTTTTTTTTGTCATTTTCTTTAAATGATGAGGAGGTGAACACAGGTATTGTTAGTAAGTTTCAGATGACACCAAAATTGGAGGTGTAGTGGATAGCGAAGAAGGTTACCTCAGATTACAACAGGATCTTGATCAGATGGGCCAATGGGGCGAGGAGTGGCAGATGGAGTTTAATTTAGATAAATGCGAGGTACTGCATTTTGGAAAGGCAAATCAGGGCAGGACTTTTACACTTAATGGTAAGGTCCTGGGGAGTGTTGCTGAACAAAGAGACCTTGGAGTGCAGGTTCATAGCTCCTTGAAAGTGAAGTCACAGGTAGATAGGATAGTGAAGAAGGCGTTTGGTATGCTTTCCTTTATTGGTCAGTGAGTATAGGAGTTAGGAGGTCATGCTGCGGCTGTACAGGACATTGGTTAGGCAATTTTTTATAATACGGCTTGCAATTCTGGTCTCCCTGTTATAGAAAGGAAGTTGTGAAACTTGAAAGGGTTCAGAAAAGATTTAGAAAGATGTTCCAGCATTGGGAGACTTGAGCTATAGGGAGAGGAAAAATAGACTGGGGCTATTCTCCCTGGAGTGTCGGGGGCTGAGAGGTTTATAAAATCATGAGGGGCATGGATAGGGTAAATAGACTAGATCTTTTCTCTGGGATGGGGGAGTCCAAAACTAGAGCGCATAGGTTTTGCGTGAGGGGGGAAGATTTAAAAGGGACCTAAGCAGTAACTTTTTCACACAGAGGGTGGTACGTGTATGGAATGAGCTGCCAGAGGAAGTGATGGAGGCTGGCACAATTACAACATTTAAAAGGTATCTAGATAGATATATGAATTGGAAGGGTTTGATGGAACATGGGCCAAATACTGGCAAATAAGATTATACTTATTTAGGATATCTGATCGACATGGACAAGTTGGACTGAAGGTTCTGTTTCTGTGCTGTGTATTTCTATGACTCTAGTTAGAAGTGTAATGTCAAATGCATAGACTGTAAGCAGCACATATGACAGGCAATGAATCTGAATTCATACATATCACCTGTAATCATGTGTAAATGCATTTTTTTTTAAGTTTGAAGATTTAACTCAAAAGAGTCGAGAAACTAATTTGAGGAAGCCTGATACGCACATTGTAAGGTTGGAGGAGAGATAGAAGTATAGTATCACTTAATATCCATTTACTTGAACACTGTACAGTATTTACACCATCAAAGCATAAGTTGCTTTATTTAATGTAACCTTCAAATATATAGTGTACTTTAAGTTTTTGAATATAATCTTATTTGGCATTTTAATGTAACTTAATGCTAGACATGCAACCAATTGCAAATGTGGTTTTGTTAAATAGAAGGGAGAATCTTCCATGAGTTGTAAATATACTAAATATTTTCACAATGTCTGGGTGGGTACGTGGATTGAACATTGTTTTCCCCAGCCCTGCCTGGCATGGAGTTCCCAATTTTATCTTTGCTCTAATTCAATTGTGGAGTATTGTGTACCTGATCAAAAATCACCGGTTGAGAGAATAATGAGCCACTGATACTAACAAGGTTCAATATTTACATCTGTATGAAAGATTTCATTAAAATAAACTCAAATAAGCCTTGAGCTTCATGTTTACACAACCTGTATTACCATATTGGGCTAATACAGTCAGCCCAAACTGTCAGCAGCTGGTTAGTATATCTTGAACTATGTAAGAAAGGTTCCCTTTAAAGTAAACTAACAAAAGCTCAGTTTGCAATTGGAAGTATTATGTCATTTGCATAGCCTGCAAATAGCACATAATGAGAGAGAATGAATCTGAATTCAAACATATCATCTGTAAACATGTCAAAGATATGCTGAGATTAGCACACTGTTCTTCACTTCTTCTTTAATGGTCATTTGTAGCAAATACATTATACTCTGTAAAGAGTGAATTGATTTGCACTGCTCCACTCTTAGTGTCACTTGATTTTCGTGGATGAACTGTATTTGAATATTATTTGTCCATTAAGCTCACCATAGAAAATTAACCTTAACAACATAGGTGCACCTTTTAAACAACATTTTAATTGGTTAATATTTTGCCCAGGATGTGAACAGTTGTAAGTGAATTGTTTTAGGTTATTTTAAGAATGTAAAATCTACACTTTTAGAGTCATAAAGTCATACAACACAAACAGATCTTCAGTCCAACTTGTCCACACCAACCAGACATCCAAATCTGACCTTGTCCCATTTGCCAGCATTTCACTCACATCCCTGTAAACCTTCCTATTCATATACCCACCCAGGTGCCTTTTGATTGTTGTAATTATACTTTCCTCTACCACTTCCTCTGGCAGTTCCATACATGGACCATCCTCTGCATGAAAACGTTACTGCTCAGGTCCTTTTCAAATCTTTCCCCCCTCACTTTAAACCAATGCCCTCTAAGTTTGGACTCCCCGCCCTAGGAAAAACACCTTGGCTAATCACTCTATCCATTCTGCTTATTTTACAAACTTCTATAAAGTCACCTGTCAGCCTCCATCCTCCTCAACTTTTTTTCTTCAGTACAATCTTTTTGATTTCCCATCTCTCTTTCAGTTTGAAATTGTGGTCATGAAGATGATTATTCAAGATTACAAAGGAATCTTGATCAATTGGGTCAATGGGCTAAGGAGTGGCAGATGGACTTTAATTTGGATACATTTTGATAAGGGTAGGGCTTATTCAGTTAATAGTAGGGTTCTGGGTAATGTTGTCGAACAGAGAGACCTACAGGGTTCAGGTACATAGTTCTTTGAAAGTTGCGTCATAGGTAGACGGGATGATTTAGAAGGCATTTAGCACACACCTGCATTGAGTATAGGAGTTGGGATATCATGTTGCGATTGTACAGCTGTTGATGAAGCCATGTTTGGAGTAATGTGTCAAGTTCTGGTCACCCAGCTATAGGAAGGATATTATCAAATTGGAAAAGATTTATCAAGATGTTGCCAGGACTGGAGGGTTTGAGTTATAAGGATAGGCTGGGACTTTTTTTCACTGCAGGTAGGAGGTTGAGGGGTGATCTTTTAGAGATTTCTAAAATCATGAGGGGTATATTTAAGTGAATAGCAATGGTCATTTCCCTAAGGTGGGTAAGTCCAAAACTAGAGGGCATAGGTTTAAGGTGAGAGGAGAAAAAATTACAAAGGACCCGAGAGACAACTTTTTCACACAGAGGGCAGTTTAGTTTGGGAAACTTGATCAGCATGTACAAGTTGGGACGAATGGTCTGTTTCCATTTTGTATGACTGATGCCTTGTGAGTTCATTTATTTCTCAATCTTTTATTATTATCGGTTAAGGAAACCTACTGTTTCTCCTGATATTCACAATAGTCCCAGAAGGCCTGTCACATCCATTGTACTGTTTTCAACACTTACGTCTAACAACTATGTTGGTAAATTGCTGTAAAATATAAACCATTCAGGATCAGGTCAATGTGCGTTGCTCCATCAAAATCTGGACCATGCTTCTTTTAAACTAGCATATGATTAATTTTGTGATCTTGAAGGACAGTGCACAATCTGAAATGTTGTCTGTTACTGACTACAATATTTATCAATAATCACTAGCTTTTTTTTAGATAACTGAATGGAAATCCCCATTTTTTATTCCAAGTACATTAAATTGTCCTTTATCTGTTGGCAAATGTATACAATTTACCAACTTTCACAATCAAAAGGCATTGTTAACTTAAAATACTTTTGAATTTGTCAGTCTTAGAAATGAAGCATTTTGATACTAATCTGATTGGAAAGCATGTTATACCACTGTGTACTGTAACTGAGCACAATACCTGTCAGCAATTAAAACCAGCTTGGCTAGTTAATCAGCTGAAGGCAAAGAAACTCTGGAGGAAGGGAGCACTTGAAGTGAATCTCTCTTACTAGATTTAATAGACGCCCAAGAGACTTCTGTCAACTCATCAGATTTTTGGAATCATGGAAGTAGTTACAACACTTATTTGGCCTATTGTACCATACCGGCACATAAGATAGTCTCAGGTTCCTTGACGTCCTGCAAATGTTTCTCTGTCAGTTGCTTATCCATTTCTCTTTTGAAAGCATGGCTGAATTTACTTCCATTATCAGCTCTGTCAGTGTGTTCCAGATCTTAACCACTTGTCGTGTTTAAAAGAAAAGCATTTCATTGTCTCTGGTCCTTCTGTCAGCCCCCTTAAATAAATGTCCTTCCTCCAATGGGAGCAGTTTTTCTCTATCTACTTTGTCTAAATCCCTCATGGTTTTGATCAAAATTCCTCTCACCCTTCTCATCTGCAAAGAAATAATCTCCAGTTTTGCCAATCTGTTCAAGTCACTGCAGTCACTAATTTCTGTAACCATTCTTACAAATCTTCTTTGCACCTCCGGTATTCGGAATTGGACTTAAAGCTTTCTAGTTGAGGCCATTCTGTTATTTTATAAAGATTCATGATAATGTTTTTGCTTTGCACTCTTTGTAAATCCCTGAATCTTTAATTGAGAGTTTGACTATCGGTCTTTTCTTCCATCCTGGTTTGTAAGGATTGCTGCATAGCTTCCATTGGATTGGTCTGCGCTTATGGGTAAAACACTACAGAAGTTTGCCATTGATCATTGCCATCTGCAGTTTGATTGAGAAAACTGTCCCACTCTTGCTGCCTGTTGTCAGGCACAGGCAAAGTTTTATAGGCTGACAATTAACCAGCATGGTCACATTACACCTGCACCTTTCAATGCCAACAAGGCCTAGCATGGGAATTGAAGCTGACACTTCAGACACAGTTTCAGACATTACCACTTTGTCACAAGATCCTCTGGAAGGATTGATAATTTTACATGTAAGTATGATAATGAGTTTGTTTATGAAGGAGGAGCCGTCTCATTCAGTTCAATTGTTTGAAAATATGTGTAGGTTGCAAAGTATTTCAGTACCCTGATTTATTTTCTTAATTTCCAAAGAATGGATTTAGGAAAATAAATGATTTAGAAAAATGTAGAATTATTAGTAATGAGTAAAAACAAGGAAAATAGTGTTTTCCAACCTATTTAGCAGCATAAAATTTAGGGTGACATCATGCAACAACAAAATAATGAGCAACATAGTATATAATTATAAAAAATTTGCAAATTATAGATTATTATATAAAATCCTGCATAAATTGAAAAAGTCTATCTTAAAAGCATTTTGTAAAATTGCATCTACTGATCAGACCATTACTTATCTGAGTCACTGCAGCTTATTGACAATGGCCCAGAAACACAGCGAGCACAGTTTGTGTGTGCCAACATCAAACATGTTGGAAGCCTGCTCTTTCCATGGCACTTGGGTGACTTTTGGGCTCAGAAAAGCCCACAGTCTGTAGGAGGGGGATTGTGGTTGAGAGGAGAAAGTGAGGACTCAAGATGCTGGAGAGTATAAGTTGAAGAGCGTGGCGCTGGAAAAGCACAGCAGGTTAGGCAGCATCCGAGGAGCAGGAAAATTGACAATTCGGGCAGGAGCCCTTCATCAGGAATGTATTTGACATTATGCTTTTAGACTCCAAAATGGCCACAGGCAGGAGCCATGGCCTCACAAGAAAGGAGGTTCAAGAAGCAAGTAGAGCAAGACATGGCTTGGATCTCTGTGCCAGTGCAGTGTTACAGACTAGAAGGAGGAACAGCTCAGCCAAAGCTTCATGTCCCCTCTGTTCAAGAGTTAAATAACATCACAGATGGTTTCAGAGTCTTATCTTTTTGAGAACACTCACTGAATTCTTACACAGTCATGAAAAAGTGAACACATTCTGGATGAGTGTTGATACATTCACTCTTTACCTGTAGCTTATTAAATAAAACTAATGCAGTTGTAACCATAAAAAACGTTACCATCCCCAGTAATTTCTCTCAACCCAGTATCTCAGAATTGTTAACACATGGAGAAAAGGCCATTTGGCCTTATTAGTGTTCTGTCACCTCAATTGTGATTGTGACTCCTGGTTGTGGGGGTGGGGGGTGGGGAGTATCAGGTGTTACTAGATTTCCTTGGTTTCTGTGGCAAGTTCTGCAGTTTGGCAGAATGAAGTATCTTAGTTGCATGTAATAAGAGTAAAATAATTTGTGTCATATAATGCCTTTCATGATAACATGAAATCCCAAAACATTTTACGGACCAGGAAGAATTTTCTGCAGAGTAGCAATATTATTAAGTACCAAGCATGGCCAGATAGAACAGTCTAATTCTGCACAGCAATGTGATAAAGATGGTGATTCTTTCTGTGATCTTGAATGCAAGATAAATATTGGCCAGGGCACGTTACATTCCAAAGTCTGGCTCCCTCAGTGCTGCACTGCAGTGTTACTTTTTAGTATATGTGCTCAAGTCCTGGAGTAGAACTTACACCCACCACTTTGTGACTCAGAGATGAGAGTGCTACTGACTGAGCCACAGCTTAAACCCTTTGCACATAAAGAAGATGGAGGCACCAATTTGAAGTTTTTAATTCTTTTTCCTGTCAGTAATATATTAAAGTTATGTTTTTTACCTAGCTGGTGTTGTACAAGGATATGTAGAGTTTTGAGGAATGGCTTGTTGATTCACCCCATTTTTTGTTTTCTTCACTAGGGCCTAACAAACATCAGAGTGCTGTGACATGCCTCCAGTTCAACAAGAACTTTGTGATAACTAGCTCAGATGATGGGACTGTAAAACTTTGGGACCTGAAAACAGGGGAGTTCATTCGAAATTTGGTTACACTGGAAAGTGGAGGAAGTGGAGGTGTTGTCTGGAGAATCAGAGCATCGAATACAAAGCTTGTGTGTGCAGTTGGAAGCAGAAATGGGACTGAAGAAACAAAGTTGCTTGTATTGGACTTTGATGTGGACATGAAGTGAAGAAATGGAATAAGAATTTGCCTATTAGTTCAGTGTACATCACCCTGCCATTGGTGGGTACAGGATGTTGGTTCAGGGCAACAGGATGCATGATGAAGACACAAAGACCTATGGATCACCGGGAAAGGGAGTAAGGGAGGACATGTTATAACTGACAAAATTTGACTTGGTCAGATGCACATATTGTCTTGTTATATCTGCCTTCCCTTTTGACTCTGGGCAGTTTTTGTGTAGAAAGAATTGATACAAAGCAGAGTGCAATGATTATTTTTTTAAAGATTCTCAGCAGCAAGGCATAAAAAAAATTATTTGAAATGTTATGTTTTAAACAAGCTGCTTATCAGGCCAAGAGCTGGTTTTCTTAAAGACTTGGTTGTTTAAATGTCTCAGTTTTGTTTTTCCAGGTTTCAACATTTGGAACCTTACTGTGAATTTTGTACAATTTTTATATATATATATAAATATATATATATATATATATATATGCCTAATATTGCCAACAAACGGTCACAGTATTAACATATATTTCTCTATTTATTCACCACTGCTTCCAGATTCTTTTAATGAGGGTTTATATAGTTCTTTAGAGGCAAATTATCCTGAGTGATCTAAGTACTTAAAAGGACTCAAAGCTGGAAGAGTTCTTAAGGTTGTTAATTGAATGAGTCTTTGGACTTGTTAAAGGTGTCCCATCCCTGTACTGTAATCCCAGTGGCCAAATAACTTGCTGCTAAGTTGTCTTTTGTGACATTTCACATCCAGATACTAGTTCTAAACTTGATCTAGTATGGATGATTTTTGAGTTTTAAAAAGGCATTTGCCACTGAAACTTGAGCCAACTGTGCCTCTGAGAGGCTGAAAGAAGGAAGGAGACGCAGACTGTCATTGTGTGATTTGCTTGCAAGAAGGAAATTGAGAAGTGTTATGTGCTACATTGGATTTCTTTTTCCAAACAATGTTGAACACATTCCTTCAGATGGGAGCTCTTTCAGCCTGTATTGTGGAGAATTTCATTGTGAGGATTATAGTGGAACAGTCAAAAACACAATTAAGATTACTGACATAATGCAAAAGAACAAAAAGTTTAAGTGAAACGTGCATAAAATAAGAAGTGTCATTGCTGGTCAGTCCTTAGTGTAAACAGTATTGAAATATCCAATTGTTACAGTTATTGCTGTGAGCCACTGACGAAACAATACCAAATGTTTTGTACTGAATGCGGCACAGGCAAAAACAGTTAAATTGTTTGCCTAATTATTATTCAAGATCCACAACGCAACATGAACTGTGAAAGTGGTTTAACACTGTATACTAAACAATCTTGAGTTCGATACTTTGTTTTTCTTTTTATTTTCCTGTTAATTTATAGTCTGGTTTTTAAAACAAAACAGAAAAATCAGATTTCAGATTTTTTTTACTTTACAGTATGTAACTGCCTGACATGATGGAGAAACGTTAAAGGGATTGTGTCTATGGTTTGATTCACTTAGAATTTTTATTTTCTTATAACTTAAGTGCAATAAAATGTGCTTTTTCATTTGAAATTGTGTTTAGCTTTTGTGTTGTACTATTTGGTTTATATTGACTGCATATTCCTATCATTCAGTAGTATTTTGTACAATATGGACTGCTATCACTTATATTCCCACTACAAAAATTATAACAACTTAAAATCCTGAGTTCTCACAAGCACTCATTTTATCATTAAGCTTTTTTCTTTTCAATGCAATCACTTAGAAGGCAAATGTGTCTGAGTGCAATGAGCTTTTTTAATGGGAAAATGCTCAGTTTTGATTTACTGAGTTTTGAATTGTTTCCTTCTTCGGAAGTGTGTAAATGAGAAGAAAGCAGTAAAACCTTTTTTGGCACTAAGTAAAAAATCACACAACACCAAGTTATAGTCCAACAGGTTTATTTGGAAGCACGAGCTTTCAGAGCACTGCTCCTTCATCAGGTAGCTGTGGAGCAGGATCATAAAGCACAATGTACAGCAAAAGATCACAGTGTCATGCAACTGAAATGATATATTGAACAAACCTAGATTGCTGTTAAGTCTTTCATCTTTTTGAATGGGTTGCAGGTTTCAGTTCATTAATATGTAAATTCCAGAATATTTTTAAGTCACATTCTCCAGATAACTTAAGGTTTTATTTTAAAAAGAAGTGACCTCTCAACTCAGACAATGCATTAAAGGTTTAAAGTTAGAGTCATTCTGTATCCCAGTCTTAGTGTAGCATCAACAACACCTAAGATTTCAACTGGTGAGGGTTAACAACCCTAGTTCATCAATGAAAATTAAGCAACAACCATAGTTAGATAACTGCATTTAATGAGGAACATAATATCTGTATGAATACACAAATAGTTTATCCATTTCACATAATCTCACAATACAATTAGCAATCAAATAGTGGCCAATATTTCACAATGTTGTTCATGTGATTAAAGGGTCTAATATATTGTGGACCTTACACAACCAAATGACTCCAAAGGAAATGTAGCATACGAAAGCTAACGCATCTCAGGAAATTCACTCAAATACTGTTAAATTCTTCAATCTGTTTTTCAGCTGCTAAGTTATTAAACTGATGTGTAACTTGGCTTAGTCACAAATACTCAAATCAGAATCACTCCAGAATCTTCATTAGTGTTCAAAAGCAGTCTATTTGACCCATCAGTCCCATTCCAGCTTTCTATAAAATAAATCCATTCAACTGTTTATCTGTGGGTCTACAATGTCTTCCCCCTTCATGAATTCAGCTAATTCCTTTTTGAAAAAGATGTAATTGAATCTGCTTTAACCATCCTTGCAGGCAGGTAACCCAGGTCATATAGACACTGCTTTAAAAAATGGTTTGCTTTGTATTGCCTTTGACACTTTTGCCAGTCACCTTAAATCTGTGCTCTCTGGTTAATGGGAACAGTGTCTCCTTATCGACTGTACAGGCTACTCAATGTTGAGCAATTGTGTCAAATCTCTTAACCTTTCAAAAGAACATTTTTCTTATCTATCAATTTTATTGAAGTCTTTCAGCCGTGGAACTATTCTCATAAGTCTTTTTTTCTGCAGCCTCAGGTCTTAGTATCTTGCTTAAAGTCTCAATACTCCAGCTGTGATTAAGTCAATTTCCTTAATTCACACTTGTCTTAAGGGACTGTTTTAATTTTGCTCTGAATTATTGTTTTTCAAAAACCTTTGGAGTAGCACTGGGTAGAAAAAGAAGAATTAGAGAGCTTGACCTAAAGGTACAGTGTTGGGGTCGAGGGTGGGTAATCTAACTATAGACTGGAAAAATCAGATGGGGAAAAAAATAATATAGATGACAGCATATGTGACCAACCCCACAGAGAGATGACACTAGACTTGGTATTGACCGATTAGATAGTGTTACTAATGACCTCATCGTGAACATGCCTCTAAGCAGTATGGTTGAATCTTACATATAGTTTGAGGGAGAGAAGTTTAGGTCTAATACCAGAATTTAAAACTTACATGAGGACAATTATGGGTGCATGAAAACAGAGCTAGTGAAAGTAAATTAGCAATATAGGTTAACAGGTAGAGACACAGTGGTAGACATCTTAGGGAATATTTCAGAATGCAGAGAGTAGGTGTGTCCCAAAGAAAATGAAACATTCCAATGGGAGGATCCAGAATGTGTTTAACTAAAAAGTTAACCATCATATTAAATTTAAAGAAAGAGCATGTTGTGCAAAGGTGGGTGGTGGATCAGAAAAATTGAACAGAATATGTAAAGTAGCAAAGAATACCTCAAAGATTAATGAGTGAAACAGAGTACAAGAGAAAGCCAGCTAAAAATAAAGACAGATAGAGTTTTTGCAGCCATTTAAAACAAGTTAACAAAGTGAGCATCAGCCCTATAGAAAATGACTCTGGACAATTAGTAATGCAAAATAAGGTGAGAGCAGATGAATTGAACATATAAATTTATATTGGTCTTCATGCTAGAGAATACAAGTAATATCGCAGACATGGAAGTCAGTCAGGAATTGAAACTGAAGGAGGGATTTTAAAAAATTGCAATAACCAATAAAGTAGTACATCGCAACTTGCTGGAATTGTGTTTGACTGATGCCCTGGTCCAAGTCTTTTGCATCCTAGAATCTTACAATAAGTGTTTAATGAGATAGTTGATGTGTTGGTTTTAAATTTTCAACATTCATCAGATTTGAGAAAGGTTCCATTAGATTGGAAAGTAGTTAATGTAATTCCTTTGTTTCGAAAGGGAGCAAGACCAAGCAGCATAGATCAGCTAGTTTAACATAGGGAAAATATTACAGATATCATATCAGGAAACTTGGATAGATATAAAGCAATCAGATTTGGCATGGTTTTATGAAAAGGCAATCATGTTTAAGAAATTTATTTGAATGATTTGAAGTAACATACTGTCAATAAAGTGGAACCAGTGGATATAAAGTACTCATGTTCAGACAGTATTTGATAAGGTGCTGCTTTAATGATTATGGTGAAAAATAAAGGCTTGTGGTGAGGGGTTAATATATTGGCTGGCATACATAGGAGATTGACTTGCTTACAAGAAAGTGGGTAGAAATGGGTCATATTCTCATTGGCGAGGCATTCCATTTTGTGTGCTAAAGGGATCAGCTCTGCAATTTGTGTTAATAATTTGGGTAAAAGGAATGAAGATATGGTAGCTAAATTTTCTGATGACACGAAGATTGGTTGGAAAGTAAATTGTTAAAAGGGAGGCTGTAAAAGGACTTCTTAAGGTTAGGGAAATGGGCAAAGATGGCAAATGCAGTATTAAATGAAAAAATATGAAATTGCCCATTTTGGCAGGAACAATAAAATAAAACAAGCTTATCTCAATGGTGAGAGATTGCAGACCTCTAATACACAGAGAGATCCAAATATACTAGTGCATGAACTGCAAAGTATGCAGCTAATAACTAGGAAATCAAATAGAATATTATTGTTTATTGCAAGCAGAATTTCATATAAAAGGTTATACGTACATCAGTTATACAGGACATTGGTGAGACCATATCTAGAGCACTATATATATGGTCTCCCTATTTACCAAAGGATGTATATGTTTTGGAAGCAAGTCAGGGAAGTTTCACTAGAACAGCACTGGGAATAAGCAAAATATTTTATAAGATAGATTCTTGACATGCAAAGGGGTAAAATGTTATTGTGGTTAGGCAGGAATGCCAAGTTAAGGTTAAAATCAGATCTTATTGAATGGCCAAACAAGGACCAAATCTTGCTCCTAATTCCTATGTGTATATGTAAACTGATTGGCCTGTAGTTGCTTAGTTTTTTTAATACTTATATAGTTATTTTTCCCTAGCTTTTTTTTTGACAAGGTATTATATTTACAATTCTCCAGGCTCCTGCTACCAACCTTATATCTCAGGAGATTGGAAAGATTATGGCTAGTACCTCCATATTTTCCACCCACACGTCCCTCAGATGCATCCCATCTAGACCCCATTATTGGCCCAACCAATATCTCAGTCACCTTGCCTTTTATTGTGATTTTGGCAACATTATCTTGACAAATGTAAAGTACTCATTTAGAATCTTAACATCTGTGGTATTTAAGTTACTTGAGAAGATTCTGAGGAATAAGAACATGCATTTAGAAAGACAGGGTTTGATAAGGAATAGAGTTTAGATCAGATGGTGCTGGAAAAGCACAGCAGGTCAGGCAGCACCCTAGGAGCAGGAAAATTGACGTTTCGGGCAAAAGCCCTTCATCAGTAATAGAGGCAGGAAGCCTCCAGGGTGGAGAGAGAAAAATAGTCAGCATAGCTTTGTGAGTGGGAGATCATGCCTCTTAAATTTGTTAGAGTTCTTTGATGAAGTGACCAGGACGGTTGACGAGGGCAGGGCAGTAGACATAGTCTCTCTAGATTTAGGGGTTTAGATAGGGTTGACCATGAGAACCTTTTTCCACGTATGGAGTCAGCTATTACAAGGGGACATAGCTTTAAATTAAGGGGTGGTAGGTATAGGACGGATGTTAGGGGTAGATTCTTTACTCAACGAGTCGTGAGTTCATGGAATGCCCTGCCAGTAGCAGTGGTGGACTCTCCCTCTTTATGGGCATTTAAACCGGCATTGGATAGGCATATGGAGGATAGTGGGCTAGTGTAGGTTAGGTGGGCTTGGATCGGCGCAACATCGAGGGCCAAAGGGCCTGTACTGCGCTGTATTCTTCTATGTTCTATTTCAGTAAGGCTTTTGATAAGGTTACACATGGAGGGCTGCTTGGAAGGTTAGATCGCGTGGAATCCAGGTGAGCTGGCAAATTAGATACAAAATTGACTTGATAGGAGGAAGCAGAGGGTAATAGTAGAAGGATGCTTGTCGGACTGGAGGCCTGTGACTAGTGAAGTGCCTCGAGTTGGTGCTGGGTCCATTGCTGTTTGTTATCAATATCAATGATTTGGATGAGAATTTTGGGTGGCACGTGGCTCAGTGGTTAACACTGATGCCTCACAGCACCAAAGACCCAGGTTCAATTTCCTCCTTGGGGCACTATCTGTGTGGAGTTTGATGGGAGATAAGGAAATAGCTGAAGAACTTAATATGTACTTTGTGTCAGTCTTCATGGTGGAAGACATGAGTAATATCCCAACAATTAAGAGTCGGGGGCAGAGTTGAGTATGGTAGCCATTACAAAAGACAAAGTGCTAGAAAAGATAAAAGGTCTAAAAATTGATAAGTCTCCTGGCCAGGATGGGCCCTCAGTTCTGAGGGAGGCGGCTGAAGAAATAGCGGAGGCATTGATTGTAATCTTTCAAAAATTACTGGAGTCAGGGAAAGTCCCGGATGATTGGAAGATCGCTGTTGTAACCCCCTTGTTTAAGAAAGGATCAAGACAAAAGATGGAAAATTATAGGCCAATTAGCCTAACCTCGGTTGTTGGTAAAATTCTAGAATCCATCGTTATGAATGAGATTTCTAAATTCTTGGAAGTGCAGGGTCAGATTAAAACAAGTCAACATGGATTTAGTAAGGGGAGGTTATGCCTGGCAAACCTGTTAGAATTCTTTGAAGTGGTAACAAGTAGGTTAGACCAGGGAAACCCAGTGGATGTTATCTATCCAGACTTCCAAAAGGCCTTTGTTAAGGCGCCTCACGGGAGGCTGCTGAGTAAGGTGAGAGCCCATGAGCTCCGAGATGAGCTACTGGTGTGGATTGAGGATTGGCTGTTTGACAGAAGGCAGAGAGTTGGGGTCAAAGGTTATTTTTCGGAATGGCAGCCGGTGACAAGTGGTGTCCCGCAGTGTTCAGTGTTGGGGCAGCAGCTGTTCACATTATATATTAATGATCTGGATGAAGGGACTGGGACGTTCTGGCGAAGTTTGCTGATGATCTGAAGTTAGTACTGAGGAGGTGGGGAGGCTACAGAAAAATTTAGACAGTTTAGGAGAGTGGTCCAGGAAATGGCTGATGAAATTCAATGTGAGCAAATGCAAGGTCTTGCACTTTGGAAAAAAGAATATAGGCATGGACTATTTTCTAAATGGTGAGAAAATTCATAAAGTCAAAATACAAAGGGATCTGGGAGTGCTAGTCCAGGATTCTCTAAAACTTGGAGGTTGAGTCCGTGGTTAAGAAAGCAAATGTAATGTTGTCATTTATCTCGAGGATAACTTGGAGGTTGAGTCCGTGGTTAAGAAAGCAAATGTAATGTTGTCATTTATCTCGAGGGTTGGAATATAAAAGCAGTGATGTGCTTCTGAGACTTTATACAGCTCTAGTTAGGCCCCATTTAGAATACTGTATCCAAATTTAGGTCCCACGCCTCAGGAAGGACATACTGGCACTGGAGCGTGTCCAGTGGAGATTTACACGGATGATCCCTGGAATGGTAGGCCTAACATATGATGAACGGCTGAGGATCCTGGGATTGTATTTATTCAAGTTTAGAAGGTTAATCCAATAGAAACTTACAAATAATGCATGGCTTAGAAAGGGTGGACGCTGGAAATTTGTTTCCGTTAGGCGGGGAGTCTAGGACCTGTGGGCATAGCCTTAGAATTAGAAGGAGTCAATTTAGAATGGAAATGAGACATTTGTTCAGCCAGAGAGTGGTGGGCCTGTGGAATTCATTGCCACGGAGTGCAGTGGAGACCGGGATGTTAAATGCCTTCAAGGCAGAGATTGATAAATTCTTGATCTCGCAAGGAATTAAGGGCTACGGGGAGAGTGTGGGTAAGTGGCATAGAAATGCCCATCAGCCATGAATGGTGGAGTGAACTCGATGGGCTGAATGGCCTTTCTTCCACTCCTATGTCTTATGGTCTTCCAAGGACTCCACAATCTCAACTTTAATAATAGACTTTAAAATCTTACCAATGACCAGGGTTCGGATAACCGGCCTATAGTTTCCTGTTTTCTGCCTCTCTCCCTTCTTAAATAGGGATGTTACATTAGTCATTTTGCAGTCGTCTGGGACACTCCCTGACTCCAGTGATTCTTGAAAGATTACCATCAAATACCCCTATATCTGGGAAATAGTTCATTTGGTCCAAATTTCAGCTTCACCAGCAGCTCTTAGTGATGGCCACTATACTCACCTGTGTCCCTTGACTCCATTGAAGTTCTGGTAAACTGCTGGTGTCTTCCACCATGAAAACTGATGCAAAGTGTCAATTCAGTTCCTCTGCCATTTCTTTGTACCCATTATTACTTCCCAACCGCATTTTCTAGAAGCCCAATGTCTATTCTTGCCTCTCCTCACGTTTTATATACCTAAGAAAACTTGCAATCTTATTTGATATTATGAGCTAGCTTACCCTCATATTTAACCTTCTCCCCTCTTATTGTATTTTGAATTACCCTTTGTTGATTTTTTTTAAACATTTCCCTATTTTTTGGTATCCCACTAATGTTCATCATATTATATGCTTTTTCCTTTTGGTGTTATGCAGTCCCAGACTTCCCATGTCAGCCATGGTTGCCTCATCTTCCCCATTCTGCGCAAAGGAGCTCACTGAGGCCCAAGCTCTTCAATTCCAAAGGTCACCACTTATTAGCATCTCGAGCTACACTTCCTTCCTGTACAGAAACTGTTCACTGTGGGCTCGATAAAACATTAAAATGGAACCCAGGTTTCTGATTCAAGTGAGTGCAAAAGATCTCATTGAGGTGCTGGGAGTCTGTCCATTTGTTTTCTTGAGAAGGAAAAAGCAGTAAATTTAATCAATTGGTGTTTGTGAGATGTTGCTTCATGCAATCGATAGAATTAAATGATGGCACAAACAATAGCCTGCCACATCTATTCATGAATGATAGTGTCAATTAAACAACTAACCAGAGGAAGATGCTCTGTCAATGTCCCCTATTCCTAACAATGGGCGATCCCAACAATTCAGTACAAAAGAGAAGGCTGAAGGATTTACAGTTAAATCCTTCTGAGGGGTGACCTTGCAGAGATTTATAAAATCGTAAGGGGCATGGATAGGGTAAATAGGCAAGATCTTTTCACTGTGATAGGGGAGTCCAAAACTAGAGGCTGTATGGTTTGAGGTGAGAGGGGAAAGATATAAAAGGGACCTAAGGGGCAACTTCTTCAAACAGAGAGTGGTGCATGTACAGAATAAGTTGCCAGAGGAAGTGGTGGAGGCTGGTACAATTACAACATTTAAAAGGTACCTAGATGGGCAAATGAATAGGAAGGGTTTAAAGTGATAAGTGGGACAAGATTTATTTAGGATATCTGGTTGACATGGATGACTTGGATCAAAGGGTTTGCTTCAGAACTGTATATTTCTATGACTCTATGATCTGAGAGAGTTGCTCTGAGGCGCAAGTCTGGGGTTAATTAAAGAGTTATTCAGGAGTTAGGTTGGGTATAAAATAGTCTATCTTTGCCTCAGTAAGTTTATTGGAACCCTCTGAATTCTCTGATTTAAATGGAGACTTTCTGAGTTTTCACAACAGAAACTTCAACTTCCAGGAAATTCCTTCAGAGTGGAGATGGATTCCGCAGGATTCTCTTATGCTGGAATAATAACTGTCTGCCGATCGAAAGTCCAGGCCAGGAATATCATTTGCTTTTTGGTACCAATATTGAATTGTCCTTTTTCAATTTTGAGCATTCATTGAGAATGATTCAAGCCCAAACCTGTTGATGGCCTCAAAAACATCCAAGGTCAGTTTGATTAACCAACTGCAACCTGCTCAAGACTGACACTTTAATCTTTAATGCAGATAATATACTGACAATGCGACCGTGAGAGCTGACCAGCTCCTTCTGGTTAACAGGAACTGGAAGCCAACTAGGAATATTACAGGAGTTTGGTTCTTGGTATTTAAGCATGTAGACACCAGTCATTCCTTCAGATCAGTGGAATTGTGTTATTTTGCGACATAAATTGTCTCCTTAGTAAACTTAACTTACCATTCCAGATACCTGCAACTTGCATTGTTCAGTAAGTTGCAGTGATATTTTTCTCTTTGGAATTGACCCAAGAATCCCAAGTGGTTTCACGAAACTGTGGTACAATGTGTAAACACAGCAAGTATTGTTTAATGTGATTATGAAATTCAGGAGACTGAGTGCTTGCCCTTGGGGTTGAGTTGTGGTATCTTTACTCACAATGTGTTTCCTGTTAAATGTAAAGATCTGACTCATTTACCGCCAGTGGCATTCAGTTCACCATCAACTGCAGTTTGATGCTTGTAGTTTGTTCCCAGACTCTGCAGCTACCTGAGGGGCAGGTCAGGGAGCAGTCATCTGATGGGTCCTAGCATCAGCAGTGTCTTTCTTAGACTGCCAATGCCGGCAATCACACACCCAATCCCAGTAATCACATTCCCAATCCCAGCAATCATACTCCCGATACCAACAATCACACTGCCAATCCTGGCAATCACAATCCCGATCCCAGTAATCACACAACCGGTCCCAGTAATCACGTTCCCAATCCCAGGAATCATACTCCCAATCCCAGTAATGACACTGCCAATCCCGGCAATCACATTCCCGATCCCAGTAATCACACTGCCGGTTCCAGTATTCACACTGCCAAACCCAGTAATGACACTGCCAATCCCAGTAAACACACTCCCAATCCCAGTAATCACACTGCCAATCCCGGCAATCACATTCCGATTCCAGTAATCACACTGCCAATCGCAGAAATCACACTGCCAATCGAGGCAATCACATTCCCGATCCCAGTAATCACACTACTGGTCCCAGTAATCACATACCCATTCCCACTAATCACACTGCCAATCCCAGTAATCACACTGCCGGTCCCAGTAATCACACTCCCAGTCCCAGTAATCACACTGCCAATCCGAGTAATCACACTGCCAATCCCAGTAATGACACTACCAATACCAGTAATCACACTTGCAATCCCAGTAATCACACGCAATCCCAGTAATCACACTGCCAGTCCCAGTAATCACACTGCCAAACCCAGTAATCATACTGCCAAACCCAGAAATGACACTGCCAGTCCCAGTAATCGCATTGCCAGTCCCGGTAATCACAATGCCAATCCCAGGAATCACACTGCCAGACCCAGTAATCACACTGCCAATCCCAGTAATCACACTGCCAAACCGGTAATCACACTGCCATTCCCAGTAATCGCACTGCCAATCCCGGTAATCACACTGCCATTCCCAGTAATCACACTGCCAATCCCAGTAACCATGCTGCCATTCCCAGTAATCACGCTGCAAAACCCAGTAATCACACTGCCAATCCCAGTAATCACGCTGCCATTCCCAGTAATCACGCTGCGAAACCCAGTAATCACACTGCCAGTCCCAGTAATCACACTCCCAATCCTGGTAATCACACTGTCGGTTCCAATAATCATTTTCCCATTCCCACTAATCACACTGCAGGCGCCAGTAATCAGAATGCCAATCTCAGTAATCACACTGCCGGTCCCAGTAATCACACTGCCAGTCCCAGTAATCACACTGCCAATCCCAGTAATCACACTGCCATTCCCAGTAATCACACTGCCGGTCCCAGTAATCACACTGCCAAACTCAGTAATCACACTGCCGGTCCCAGTAATCACACTGCCAGTCCCAGTAATCACACTGTCAAACCCAGTAATCACACTGCCAATCCCAGTAATCACACTGCCAAACCCAGTAATCACACTGCCAAACCCAGTAATGACACTGCCCATCCCAGTAATCACACTGCCAAACCCAGTAATCACACTGCCATTCCCAATAATCACACTGCCAATCCCAGTAATCACAATGCCAGTCCCAGTAACCAGACTCCCAATCCTGGTAATCACACTGTCGGTTCCAATAATCATTTTCCCATTCCCACTAATCACACTGCAGGCGCCAGTAATCAGAATGCCAATCTCAGTAATCACACTGCCGGTCCCAGTAATCACACTGCCAGTCCCAGTAATCACACTGCCAATCCCAGTAATCACACTGCCATTCCCAGTAATCACACTGCCGGTCCCAGTAATCACACTGCCAAACTCAGTAATCACACTGTCGGTCCCAGTAATCACATTGCCAAACCCAGTAATGACACTGCCATTCCCAGTAATCGCACTGCCAATCCCGGTAATCACATTGCCATTCCCAGTAATCACACTGCCAATCCCAGTAATCACGCTGCGAAACCCAGTAATCACACTGCCAATCCCAGTAATCACACTGCCATTCCCAGTAATCACAATGCCCGATCCAGTTATCACACTGCCAATCCCAGTAATCACACTGCCAGTCCCAGTAATCACACTGTCAAACCCAGTAATCACACTGCCGGTCCCAGTAATCACACTGTCAAACCCAGTAATCACACTGCCAATCCCAGTAATCATACTGCCAAACCCAGTAATCACACTGCCAAACCCAGTAATGACACTGCCCGTCCCAGTAATCACACTGCCAAACCCAGTAATCACACTGCCATTCCCAATAATCACACTGCCAATCCCAGTAATCACGCTCCCATTCCCAGTAATTACACTGCCAAACCCAAAAATCACTGCCAATCCCAGTAATCACACTCCCAATCCTGGTAATCACACTTCCGGTTCCAGTAATCATTTTCCTATTCCCACTAATCACACTGCAGGCCCCAGTAATCAGAATGCCAATCTCAGTAATCACACTGCCAAACCCAGTAAGCACAATGCCCGATCCAGTTATCACACTGCCAATCCCAGTAATCACAATGCCAGTCCCAGTAATCACACTGCCGGTCCCAGTAATCACACTGCCGGTCCCAGTAATCCCACTGCTAATCCGAGTAATCACACTGCCGGTCCCAATAATCACACTGCCAATACCAGTAATCACACTTGCAATCCCTGTAATCACACTGCCACACCCAGTAATCACACTGCCAATCCCAGTAATCACACTGCCAGTCCCAGTAATCACACTATCAAACCCAGTAATCACACTGCCAATCCCAGTAATCACACTGCCAAACCCAGAAATGACACTGCCCGTCCCAGGAATCACACTGCCAAACCCAGTAATCACACTGCCATTCCCAATAATCACACTGCCAATCCCAGTAATCACGCTGCCATTCCCAGTAATCACACTGCGAAACGCAGTAATCACTCTGCCAATCCCAGTAATCCCACTCCCAATCCTGGTAATCACACTGCCGGTTCCAGTAATCATTTTCCCATTCCCACTAATCACACTGCAGGCCCCAGTAATCAGAATGCCAATCTCAGTAATCACACTGCCGGTCCCAGTAATCACACTGCCAAACCCAGTAATCACAATGCCCATTCCAGTTATCTCACTGCCAGTCCCTGTAATCACAGTGCCCGATCCAGTTATCACACTGCCAATCCCAGTAATTACAATGCCAGTCCCAGTAATCACACTGCCGGTCCGAGTAATCACACTGCCAAACCCAGTAATCACACTGCCAAACCCAGTAATGACACTGCCAATACGAGTAATCACACTTGCAATCCCAGTAATCACACTGCCCATCCCAGTAATCGCACTGCCAAACCCAATAATCACACTGCCATTCCCAATAATCACACTGCCAATCCCGGTAATCACACTGCCATTCCCAGTAATCACACTGCCAGTCCCAGTATTCACACTCCCAATCCTGGTAATCACACTGTCGGTTCCAGTAATCATTTTCCCATTCCCACTAATCACACTGCAGGCCCCAGTAATCAGAATGCCAATCTCAGTAATCACACTGCCAGTCCCAGTAATCACACTGCCGGTCCCAGTAATCACACTGCTAATCCCAGTAATCACAATGCCAGCTCCAGTTATCACACTGCCAATCCCTGTAATCACACTGTTAAACCCAGTAATCACACTGCCAATCCCAGTAATCACACTGCCAATCCCAGTAATCACATTTGAAAACCCAGAAATAACACTGCCAATCCCAGTAATCACGCTGCCATTCCCAGTAATCACACTGCGAAACCCAGTAATCACTCTGCCAATCCCAGTAATCACATTCCCAATCCTGGTAATCACACTGTCGGTTCCAGTAATCATTTTCCCATTCCCACTAATCACACTGCAGGCCCCAGTAATCAGAATGCCAATCTCAGAAATCACACTGCCGGTCCCAGTAATCACACTGCCAAACCCAGTAATCACACTGCCAAACCCAGTAATCACACTGCCATTCCCAGTAATCACACGGTCAATCCCAGTAATCACACTCCCAATCCTGGTAATCACACTGCCGGTTCCAGTAATCACAATGCCCGCTCCAGTTATCACACTGCCAGTCCCAGTAATCACACTCCCAATCCCAGTAATCACACTTGCAAACCCAGAAATGACACTGCCAGTCCCAGTAATCACACTGCCATTCCCAATAATCACACTGCCAAACCCAGTAATCACACTTGCAAACCCAGAAATGACACTGCCAGTTCCAGTAATCGCATTGCCAGTCCCGGCAATCACACTGCCAATCCCAGTATTCACACTGCCAAACACAGTAATCACACTGCCGGTCCCAAAAATCACACTGGCAATCCCGGTAATCACACTGCAGGGCCCAGTAATCACAATGCCAATCCCAGGAATCGCACTGCCAATCCCGGTAATCACACTGCCATTCCCAATAATCACACTGCCAAACCCAGTAATCACACTGCAGGGCCCAGTAATCACAATGCCAATCCCAGGAATCACAGTGCCAAACCCAGTAAACACACTGCTAATCCCGGTAATCACACTGCCAGTCCCAGTTATCACACTGCCATTCCCTGTAATCACACTGCCAAACCCAGTAATCACACTGCCATTCCCAGTAATCACACGGTCAATCCCAGTAATCACACTCCCAATCCTGGTAATCACACTGCCGGTTCCAGTAATCATTTTCCCATTCCCACTAATCACACTGCAGGCGCCAGTAATCAGAATGCCCGGTCCAGTTATCACACTGCCAGTCCCTGTAATCACACTGCCAATCCCAGTAATCACAGTGCCAATCTCAGAAGTCACACTGCTGGTCCCAGTAATCACAATGCCCGCTCCAGTTATCACACTGCCAGTCCCTGTAATCACACTGCCAATCCCAGTAATCACACTGCTGGTCCCAGTAATCACACTGCCAATCTCAGTAATCACACTGCCGGTCCCAGTAATCACACTGCCAATCCCAGTAATCACACTGCCGGTCCCAGTAATCACACTGCCAATCTCAGTAATCACACTGCCAGTCCCAGTAATCAGACTGCCAGTCCCTGTAATCACACTGCCACACCCAGTAATCACACTGCCAATCCCAGTAATCACACTGCCAATCCCAGTAATCTCACTGCCAGTCCCAGTAATCACACTGCCATTCCCAATAATCACACTGCCAAACCCAGTAATCACACTGCCAAACCCAGTAATCACACTGCCATTCCCAATAATCACACTGCCAATCCCAGTAATCACGCTGCAATTCCCAGTAATCACGCTGCCATTCCCAGTAATCACACTGCCAGTCCCAGTAATCACACTCCCAATCCTGGTAATCACACTGCCGGTTCCAGTAATCATTTTCCCATTCCCAATAATCACACTGCAGGCCCCAGTAATCAGAATGCCAATCTCAGTAATCACACTGCCAAACCCAGTAATCACAATGCCCGCTCCAGTTATCACACTGCCAGTCCCTGTAATCACAATGCCCGATCCAGTTATCACACTGCTAAACCCAGTAATCACAATGCCAGTCCCAGTAATCACAATGCCGGTCCCAGTAATCACACTGCTAATCCCAGTAATCACACTGCCAGTCCCAGTAATCACACTGCCGGTCCCAGTAATCACACTGTCAAACCCAGTAATCACACTGCCAATCCCAGTAATCACACTGCCAAACCCAGTAATCACACTGCCAATACCAGTAATCACACTACCGGTCCCAGTAATCACACTGTCAAACCCAGTAATGACACTGCCAATACCAGTAATCACACTTGCAATCCCAGTAATCACACTGCCAGTCCCAGTAATCGCACTGCCAAACCCAATAATCACACTGCCATTCCCAATAATCACACTGCCAATCCCGGTAATCACACTGCCATTCCCAGTAATCACACTGCCAATCCCAGTAATCACACTACGAAACCCAGTAATCACAGTGCCAGTCCCAGTATTCACACTCCCAATCCTGGTAATCACGCTGTCGGTTCCAGTAATCATTTACCCATTCCCACTAATCACACTGCAGGCCCCAGTAGTCAGAATGCCAATCTCAGTAATCACACTGCCAGTCCCAGTAATCACACTGCCAATCCCAGTAATCTCACTGCCAGTCCCTATAATCACAGTGGTAAACCCAGTAATCACACTGCCAATCCCAGTAATCACACTGCCAATCCCAGTAATCACACTTGCAAACCCAGAAATAACACTGCCCGTCCCAGTAATCACACTGCCAATCCCAGTAATCACGCTGCCATTCCCTGTAATCACACTGCGAAACCCAGTAATCACTCTGCCAATCCCAGTAATCACACTCCCAATCCTGGTAATCACAATGCTGGTTCCAGTAATCATTTTCCCATTCCCACTAATCACACTGCAGGCCCCAGTAATCAGAATGCCAATCTCAGTAATCACACTGCCAAACCCAGTAATCACAATGCCCGCTCCAGTTATCACACTGCCAATCCCAGTAATCACACTGTCAAACCCAGTAATCACACTGCCAATCCCAGTAATCACACTGCCAAACCCAGAAATGACACTGCCGGTCCCAGTAATCACACTGTCAGTCCCAGTAGTCACACTGCCAATTCCAGTAATCATAATGCCAATCCCAGTATTCACACTGCCAATCCCAGTAATCACACTGCCAGTCCCAGTACTCTCCTTTCCAGTCCCAGTAATCACACTGCCAATCCCAGTAATCACACTGCCAATCCCAGTAATCAGAATGCGAATCCCAGTATTCACACTGCCAAACCCAGTAATCACACTGCCAAACCCAGTAATCACAATGCCGCTCCCAGTAATCACAATGCCGCTCCCAGTAATCACACTGCCAGTCCCAGTACTCTCATTGCCAGTCCCAGTAATCACATGCCAATCCCAGTAATCACACTGCCAAACCTAGTAATCACACTGCCAAGCCCAGTAATCACACTGCCCGTCCCAGTAATCACACTGCCCATTCCAGTAATCACCCCTCATCCGGTCCCAGTAATCACACTGCCAATACCAGTCATGACACTGCCAGTCCCAGTAATCACACTGCCAAACCCTGTAATCACACTGCCTGTCACAGTAATCACACTGCCAATCACAGTCATCACACTGCCGGTCCCAGTAATAAGACTGGCAATCTCAGTAATCACACTGCCAATCCCAGTAATAACACTGCCAAACCCAGTAATGACACTGCCAATACCAGTAATCACACTTGCAATCCCAGTAATCACACTGCCAAACCCAGTAATCACAATGCCAGCTCCAGTTATCACACTGCCAGTCGCTGTAATCACACTGCCACACCCAGTAATCATGCTGCCAATTCCAGTAATCACAATGCCAGTCCCAGTAATCACACTGCCAATCCCAGTAATCACACTGCCAGTCCCAGTAATCACACTGTTAAACCTAGTAATCACACTGCCAATCCCAGTAATCACTCTGCCATTCCCAATAATCACACTGCCATTCCCAGTAATCACACTGCCAATCCCAGTAAAAACGCTGCCATTCCCAGTAGTCACACTGCGAAACCCAGTTATCACTCTGCCAATCCCAGTAATCACACTCCCAATCCTGGTAATCACACTGCCGGTTCCAGTAATCATTTTACCATTCCCACTAATCACACTGCAGGCCCCAGTAATCAGAATGCCAATCTCAGTAATCACACTGCCAAACCCAGTAATCACAATGCCCACTCCAGTTATCACACTTCCAATCCCAGTAATCACACTGTGAACCCCAGTAATCACACTGCCAATCCCAGTAATCACACTGCCAAACCAAGTAATCACACTGCCAAACCCAGAAATGACACTGCCGGTCCCAGTAATCACACTGTCAGTCCCAGTAGTCACACTGCCAATCCCAGAAATCAGAATGCCAATCCCAGTATTCACACTGCCAATCCCAGTAATCACACTGCTAGTCCCAGTACTCTCCTTGCCAGTCCCAGTAATCACACTGCCACACCCAGTAATCACACTGCCAATCCCAGTAATCAGAATGCGAATCCCAGTATTCACACTGCCAAACCCAGTAATCACACTGCCAAACCCAGTAATCACAATGCCACTCCCAGTAATCACAATGCCGCTCCCAGTAATGACACTGCCAGTCCCAGTACTCTCCTTGCCAGTCCCAGTAATCACACTGCCACACCCAGTAATCACACTGCCAATCCCAGTAATCACACTGCCAGTCCCAGTACTCTCATTGCCAGTCCCAGTAATCACACTGCCAAACCCAGTAATCTCACTGCCAATCCCAGTAATCACACTGCCAGTCCCAGTAATCACACTGCCAAACCCAGTAATCACACTGCCAATCCGAGTAATCACACTGCCAAACCCAGTAATCACACTGCCAATCCCAGTAATCACACTGCCAATACCAGTAATCACACTGCCAGTCCCAGTACTCTCATTGCCAGTCCCAGTAATCACACTGCCAAACCCAGTAATCTCACTGCCAATCCCAGTAATCACACTGCCAGTCCCAGTAATCACACTGCCAAACCCAGTAATCACACTGCCAACCCGGGTAATCACACTGCCAAACCCAGTAATTCCACTGCCAATCCCAGTAATCACACTGCCAAACCCAGTAATCACACTGCCAAACCCAGTAATCACACTGCCAATCCCAGGAATCACAATGCCGCTCCCAGTAATCACACTGCCAAACCGAGTAATCACACTGCCAATCCCAGGAATCACACTGCCAAACCCAGTAATCACAATGCCCGCTCCAGTTATCACACTGCCAATCCCAGTAATCACAATGCCAGTCCCAGTATTCACACTGCCGGTCCCAGTAATCACACTGCCATTCCCAATAATCACACTGCCAGTCCCAGTAATCAGAATGCCAATCCCAGTATTCACACTGCCAATCCCAGTAATCACATTCCCATTCCCAGTAATCACACTGCCAAACGCAGTAATCACACTGCCTGTCCCAGTTATCACACTGCCAATCCCAGTAATCAGAATGCCAATCCCAGTATTCACACTGCCAAACCCAGTAATCACACTGCCAATCCCAGTAATCACAATGCTGCTCCCAGTAATCACACTGCCAATCCCAGTAATCACACTGCCAATCCCAGTAATCACACTGCCAGTCCCAGTACTCTCATTGCCACTCCCAGTAATCACACTGCCATTCCCAGTAATCACACTGCCAAACCCAGTAATCTCACTGCCTGTCCCAGTAATCACAATGCTGCTCCCAGTAATCACACTGCCAGTCCCAGTAATCACTTTGCCAGTCCCAGTAATCACACTGCCAGTCCCACTACTCTCATTGCCACTCCCAGTAATCACACTGCCAATCCCAGTAATCACACTGCCAATCCCAGTAATCACATTCCCATTCCCAGTAACCACAATGCCAAACCCAGTAATCACACTGCCTGTCCCAGTTATCACACTGACAATCCCAGTAATCAGAATGCCAATCCCAGTATTCACACTGCCAAACCCAGTAATCACACTGCCAATCCCAGTAATCACAATGCTGCTCCCAGTAATCACGCTGCCAATCCCAATAATCACACTGCCAGTCCCAGTACTCTCATTGCCACTCCCAGTAATCACACTGCCATTCCCAGTAATCACACTGCCAAACCCAGTAATCTCACTGCCTGTCCCAGTAATCACAATGCTGCTCCCAGTAATCACACTGCCTGTCCCAGTTATCACACTGTCAGTCCCAGTAATCACACTGCCAAACCCAGTAATCACACTGCCAATACCAGTAATCACACTGCCGTTCCCAGTAATCACAATGCCAGTCCCAGTAATCACACTTGCAATCCCAATAATCACACTGCCAGTCCCAGTAATCACACTCCCAATCCCAGTAATCACACTACTAATCCCAGTAATCACATTCCCAATCCCAGTAATCACACTGCCGGTCCCGGTAATCACATTCCCATTGCCACTAATCACACAGCCAGTCCAAGTAATCACACTGCCAATACCAGTAATCACACTGCCAGTCCCAGAATTCACAGTGCCAAACCCAGTAATCACACGCCAATCCCAGTAATCACACTGCCAGCGCCGGTAATCACACTGCCAATCCCAGTAATCAGAATGCCAATCCCAGTATTCACACTGCCAAACCCAGTAATCACACTGCCAATCCCAGTAATCACAATGCTGCTCCCAGTAATCACACTGCCAATCCCAGTAATCACACTGCCAATCCCAGTAATCACACTGCCAGTCCCAGTACTCTCATTGCCACTCCCAGTAATCACACTGCCATTCCCAGTAATCACACTGCCAAACCCAGTAATCTCACTGCCTGTCCCAGTAATCACAATGCTGCTCCCAGTAATCACACTGCCAGTCCCAGTAATCACTTTGCCAGTCCCAGTAATCACACTGCCAGTCCCAGTACTCTCATTGCCACTCCCAGTAATCACACTGCCAATCCCAGTAATCACACTGCCAATCCCAGTAATCACATTCCCATTCCCAGTAATCACACTGCCAAACCCAGTAATCACACTGCCTGTCCCAGTTATCACACTGACAATCCCAGTAATCAGAATGCCAATCCCAGTATTCACACTGCCAAACCCAGTAATCACACTGCCAATCCCAGTAATCACAATGCTGCTCCCAGTAATCACACTGCCAATCCCAGTAATCACACTGCCAGTCCCAGTACTCTCATTGCCACTCCCAGTAATCACACTGCCATTCCCAGTAATCACACTGCCAAACCCAGTAATCTCACTGCCTGTCCCAGTAATCATAATGCTGCTCCCAGTAATCACACTGCCTGTCCCAGTTATCACACTGTCAGTCCCAGTAATCACACTGCCAAACCCAGTAATCACACTGCCAATACCAGTAATCACACTGCCGTTCCCAGTAATCACAATGCCAAACCCATTAATGACACTGCCAATACCAGTAATCACACTTGCAATCCCAATAATCACACTGCCGTTCCCAGTAATCACAATGCCAAACCCATTAATGACACTGCCAGTCCCAGTAATCACACTGCCACACCCAGTAATCACACTTGCAATCCCAATAATCACACTGCCAGTCCCAGTAATCACACTACCAATCCCAATAATCACACTGCCAGTCCCAGTAATCACACTCCCAATCCCAGTAATCACACTACTAATCCCAGTAATCACATTCCCAATCCCAGTAATCACACTGCCGGTCCCGGTAATCACATTCCCATTGCCACTAATCACACAGCCAGTCCAAGTAATCACACTGCCAATACCAGTAATCACACTGCCAGTCCCAGTAATCACACTGCCAGTCCCAGAATTCACATTGCCCGTCCCAGTAATCACACTGCCAAACCCAGTAAACACATTGCCAGTCCCAGTAATCACACTGCCAGTCCCAGTAATCACACTGCCAAACCTAGTAATCACACTGCCAAACCCAGAAATGACAATGCCAGTCCCAGTAATCGCATTTCCAGTCCCGGTAATCACAATGCCAATCCCAGGAATCACACTACCAAGCCCAGTAATCACACTGCCCGTCCCAGTAATCACGCTGCCCATCCCAGTAATCACCCCTCATCCGGTCCGAGTAATCACACTGCCAATACCAGTCATGACACTGCCAGTCCCAGTAATCACACTGCCAAACCCTGTACTCACACTGCCTGTCACAGTAATCACACTGCCAGTCCCAGTAATCACACTGCCAATCCCAGTAATCACACTGCCGGTCCCAGTAATCACACACACAATCCCAGTAATCATACTGCCAATCCCAGTAAACTCACTGCCAATCTCAGTAATCACACTGCCCGTCCCAGTAATGACACTGCCCATCCCAGTAATCACCCCTATGCCAGTCCCAGTCATCACACTGCCAATACCAGTCCTGATACTGCCAGTCCCAGTAATCACTTTGCCAGTCCCAGAAATCACACTGCCAGTCCCAGTACTCTCATTGCCACTCCCAGTAATCACACTGCCAATCCCAGTAATCACACTGCCAAACCCAGTAATCACCCTGCCAATCCCAGTAATCACATTCCCATTCCCAGTAATCACACTGCCAAACCCAGTAATCACACTGCCTGTCCCAGTTATCACACTGCCAATCCCAGTAATCAGAATGCCAATCCCAGTATTCACACTGCCAAACCCAGTAATCACACTGCCAATCCCAGTAATCACAATGCTGCTCCCAGTAATCACACTGCCAATCCCAGTAATCACACTGCCAATCCCAATAATCACACTGCCAGTCCCAGTACTCTCATTGCCACTCCCAGTAATCACACTGCCATTCCCAGTAATCACACTGCCAAACCTAGTAATCACACTGCCTGTCCCAGTTATCACACTGTCAGTCCCAGTAATCACACTGCCAAACCCAGTAATCACACTGCCAATACCAGTAATCACACTGCCAATACCAGTAATCACACTGCCGTTCCCAGTAATCACAATGCCAAATCCAGTAATCACACTGCCAATACCAGTAATCACACTTGCAATCCCAATAATCACACTGCCAGTCCCAGTAATCACACTCCCAATCCCAGTAATCACTCTACTAATCCCAGTAATCACATTCCCAATCCCAGTAATCACACTGCCAAACCTAGTAATCACACTGCCTGTCCCAGTTATCACACTGTCAGTCCCAGTAATCACACTGCCAAACCCAGTAATCACACTGCCAATACCATTAATCACACTGCCGTTCCCAGTAATCACAATGCCAAACCCAGTAATGACACTGCCAATACCAGTAATCACACTTGCAATCCCAATAATCACACTGCCAGTCCCAGTAATCACACTACCAATCCCAATAATCACACTGCCAGTCCCAGTAATCACACTGCCAAACCTAGTAATCACACTGCCTGTCCCAGTTATCACACTGTCAGTCCCAGTAATCAGAATGCCAATCCCAGTATTCACACTGCCAAACCCAGTAATCACACTGCCAATCCCAAAATCACAATGCTGCTCCCAGTACTCTCATTGCCACTCCCAGTAATCACACTGCCATTCCCAGTAATCACACTGCCAAACCCAGTAATCACCCTGCCAATCCCAGTAATCACATTCCCATTCCCAGTAATCACACTGCCAAACCCAGTAATCACACTGCCTGTCCCAGTTATCACACTGCCAATCCCAGTAATCAGAATGCCAATCCCAGTATTCACACTGCCAAACCCAGTAATCACACTGCCAATCCCAGTAATCACAATGCTGCTCCCAGTAATCACACTGCCAATCCCAGTAATCACACTGCCAATCCCAATAATCACACTGCCAGTCCCAGTACTCTCATTGCCACTCCCAGTAATCACACTGCCATTCCCAGTAATCACACTGCCAAACCTAGTAATCACACTGCCTGTCCCAGTTATCACACTGTCAGTCCCAGTAATCACACTGCCAAACCCAGTAATCACACTGCCAATACTAGTAATCACACTGCCAATACCAGTAATCACACTGCCGTTCCCAGTAATCACAATGCCAAATCCAGTAATGACACTGCCAATACCAGTAATCACACTTGCAATCCCAATAATCACACTGCCAGTCCCAGTAATCACACTCCCAATCCCAGTAATCACTCTACTAATCCCAGTAATCACATTCCCAATCCCAGTAATCACACTGCCAAACCTAGTAATCACACTGCCTGTCCCAGTTATCACACTGTCAGTCCCAGTAATCACACTGCCAAACCCAGTAATCACACTGCCAATACCATTAATCACACTGCCGTTCCCAGTAATCACAATGCCAAACCCAGTAATGACACTGCCAATACCAGTAATCACACTTGCAATCCCAATAATCACACTGCCAGTCCCAGTAATCACACTACCAATCCCAATAATCACACTGCCAGTCCCAGTAATCACACTGCCAAACCTAGTAATCACACTGCCTGTCCCAGTTATCACACTGTCAGTCCCAGTAATCAGAATGCCAATCCCAGTATTCACACTGCCAAACCCAGTAATCACACTGCCAATCCCAAAATCACAATGCTGCTCCCAGTACTCTCATTGCCACTCCCAGTAATCACACTGCCATTCCCAGTAATCACACTGCCAGTCCCTGTAATCACACTGCCAAACCCAGTAATGACACTGCCAATACCTGTAATCACACTGCCAAACCCAGTAATCACACTGCCGGTCCCAGTAATCACACTGCCAATCCCAGTATTCACACTCCAATCCCGGTAAACACACTGCCATTCCCGGTAATCACACGGCCAATCCCAGAAATCACACTGCCAATCCCAGTAATCACAGTGCCAAACACATTAAGCACACTGCCGGTACCAGTAATCACACTACCAGTCCCAGTGATCACACTGCCAGTCCCTGTAATCACACTGCCAATCCCAGTAATCACACTGCCAATCCCAGGAATCACAATGCCGCTCCCAGTAATCACAATGCCGCTCCCAGTAATCACACTGCCAATCCCAGTAATCACACTGCCAATCCCAGTAATCAGAATGCCAATCCCAGTAATCACACTGCCAAACCCAGTAATCACAATGCCCGCTCCAGTTATCACACTGCCAATCCCAGTAATCACAATGCCAGTCCCAGTAATCACACTGCCGGTCCCAGTAATCACACTGCCAATACCAGTAATCACACTTGCAATCCCAGTAATCACACTGCCAGTCCCAGTAATCACACTGCCAATCCCA
Source organism: Chiloscyllium plagiosum (assembly GCF_037043375.1). Classification (NCBI taxonomy): domain Eukaryota; kingdom Metazoa; phylum Chordata; class Chondrichthyes; order Orectolobiformes; family Hemiscylliidae; genus Chiloscyllium; species Chiloscyllium plagiosum. The sequence goes on from NW_028270139.1 coordinate 3,750,290, forward strand.
GGAATCACAATGCCGCTCCCAGTAATCACAATGCCGCTCCCAGTAACCACACTGCCAATCCCAGTAATCACACTGCCAATCCCAGTAATCACACTGCCAATCCCAGTAATCAGAATTCCATTCCCAGTAATCACACTGCCAAACCCAGTAATCACAATGCCCGCTCCAGTTATCACACTGCCAATCCCAGTAATCACACTGCCAATCCCAGTAATCACACTGCCAATCCCAGTAATCAGAATGCCATTCCCAGTAATCACACTGCCAAACCCAGTAATCACAATGCCCGCTCCAGTTATCACACTGCCAATCCCAGTAATCACAATGCCAGTCCCAGTAATCACACTGCCGGTCCCAGTAATCACACTGCCAATCCCAGTAATCAGAATGCCAATCCCAGTATTCACACTGCCAAACCCAGTCATCACACTGCCAATCCCTGTAATCACAATGCCAGTCCCAGTAATCACACTGCCAATCCCAGTAATTACACTGTCAAACCCAGTAATCATACTGCCAATCCCAGTAATCACACTGCCAAATCCAGTAATCACACTGCCAAACCCAGAAATGACACTGCCCAGCCCAGTAATCACACTGTCAGTCCCAGTAATCACACTGCCAATCCCAGTAATCACACTGCCAAACCCAGTAATCACACTGCCAAACCCAGAAATGACACTACCCGTCCCAGTAATAACACTGTCATTACCAGTAGTCTCACTGCCAATCCCAGTATTCACACTGCCAATCCCAGTAATCAGAATGCCAATCCCAGTATTCACACTGCCAAACCCAGTCATCACACTGCCAAACCCAGTAATCACAATGCCCGCTCCAGTTATCACACTGCCAATCCCTGTAATCACAATGCCAGTCCCAGTAATCACACTGCCAATCTCAGTAATTACACTGTCAAATCCAGTAATCATACTGCCAATCCCAGTAATCACACTGCCAAATCCAGTAATCACACTGCCAAACCCAGAAATGACACTGCCCAGCCCAGTAATCACACTGTCAGTCCCAGTAATCACACTGCCAATACCAGTAATCACACTGCCAAACCCAGTAATCACACTGCCAAACCCAGAAATGACACTACCCATCCCAGTAATCACACTGTCATTACCAGTAGTCTCACTGCCAATCCCAGTATTCACAATGCCAATCCCAGTATTCACACTGTCAAACCCAGTAATCACACTGCCAATCCCAGTAATCACAATGCTGCTCCCAGTAATCACACTGCCAATCCCAGTAATCACACTGCCAAACCCAGTAATCACACTGCCAGTCCCAGTACTCTCATTGCCACTCTCAGTAATCACACAGCCAATCCCAGTAATCACACTGCCAATCCCAGTAATCACATTCCCATTCCCAGTAATCACACTGCCAAACCCAGTAAACACACTGCCTGTCCCAGTTATCACACTGCCAATCCCAGTAATCAGAATGCCAATCCCAGTATTCACACTGCCAATCCCAGTAATCACATTCCCATTCCCAGTAATCACACTGCCAAACGCAGTAATCACACTGCCTGTCCCAGTTATCACACTGCTAATCCCAGTAATCAGAATGCCAATCCCAGTATTCACACTGCCAAACCCAGTAATCACACTGCCAATCCCAGTAATCACAATGCTGCTCCCAGTAATCACACTGCCAATCCCAGTAATCACACTGCCAATCCCAGTAATCACACTGCCAGTCCCAGTACTCTCATTGCCACTCCCAGTAATCACACTGCCATTCCCAGTAATCACACTGCCAAACCCAGTAATCTCACTGCCTGTCCCAGTAATCACAATGCTGCTCCCAGTAATCACACTGCCAGTCCCAGTAATCACTTTGCCAGTCCCAGTAATCACACTGCCTGTCCCAGTACTCTCATTGCCACTCCCAGTAATCACACTGCCAATCCCAGTAATCACACTGCCAAACCCAGTAATCACACTGCCAATCCCAGTAATCACATTCCCATTCCCAGTAATCACACTGCCAAACCCAGTAATCACACTGCCTGTCCCAGTTATCACACTGCCAATCCCAGTAATCAGAATGCCAATCCCAGTATTCACACTGCCAATCCTAGTAATCACAATGCTGCTCCCAGTAATCACACTGCCAATCCCAGTAATCACACTGCCAATCCCAATAATCACACTGCCAGTCCCAGTACTCTCATTGCCACTCCCAGTAATCACACTGCCATTCCCAGTAATCACACTGCCAAACCTAGTAATCACACTGCCTGTCCCAGTTATCACACTGTCAGTCCCAGTAATCACACTGCCAAACCCAGTAATCACACTGCCAATACCAGTAATCACACTGCCGTTCCCAGTAATCACAATGCCAAACCCAGTAATCACACTGCCAATACCAGTAATCACACTTGCAATCCCAATAATCACACTGCCAGTCCCAGTAATCACACTACCAATCCCAATAATCACACTGCCAGTCCCAGTAATCACACTCCCAATCCCAGTAATCACACTACTAATCCCAGTAATCACATTCCCAATCCCAGTAATCACACTGCCGGTCCCGGTAATCACATTCCCATTGCCACTAATCACACAGCCAGTCCAAGTAATCACACTGCCAATACCAGTAATCACATTGCCAGTCCCAGAATTCACAGTGCCAAACCCAGTAATCACACGCCAATCCCAGTAATCACACTGCCAGCGCCGGTAATCACACTGCCAGCCCCGGTAATCACACTGCCAGTCCCAGTAATCACATTGCCCGCCCCAGTAATCACACTGCCAAACCCAGTAAACACATTGCCAGTCCCAGTAATCACACTGCCAGTCCCAGTAATCACACTGCCAAACCTAGTAATCACACTGCCAAACCCAGAAATGACAATGCCAGTCCCAGTAATCGCATTTCCAGTCCCAGTAATCACACTGCCCGTCCCAATAATCACACTGCCCATCCCAGTAATCACCCCTCATCCGGTCCGAGTAATCACACTGCCAATACCAGTCATGACACTGCCAGTCCCAGTAATCACACTGCCAAACCCTCTACTCACACTGCCTGTCACAGTAATCACACTGCCAGTCCCAGTGATCACACTGCCAATCCCAGTAATCACACTGCCGGTCCCAGTAATCACACTACCAATCCCAGTAATTACACTGCCGGTCCCAGTAATCACACTACCAATCCCAGTAATGACACTGCCAATCCCATTAATCACACTGCCATTCCCAGTAATCACCCTGCCAAACCTAGTAATCACACTGCCTGTCCCAGTTATCACACTGTCAGTCCCAGTAATCACACTGCCAAACCCAGTAATCACACTGCCAATACCAGTAATCACACTCCCAATCCCAGTAATCACAATGCCAAACCCAGTAATGACACTGCCAATACCAGTAATCACACTTGCAATCCCAATAATCACACTGCCAGTCCAAGTAATCACACTACCAATCCCAATAATCACACTGCCAGTCCCAGTAATCACACTCCCAATCCCAGTAATCACACTACTAATCCCAGTAATCACATTCCCAATCCCAGTAATCACACTGCCGGTCCCGGTAATCACATTCCCATTGCCACTAATCACACAGCCAGTCCAAGTAATCACACTGCCAATACCAGTAATCACATTGCCAGTCCCAGAATTCACAGTGCCAAACCCAGTAATCACACGCCAATCCCAGTAATCACACTGCCAGCGCCGGTAATCACACTGCCAGCCCCGGTAATCACACTGCCAGTCCCAGTAATCACATTGCCCGCCCCAGTAATCACACTGCCAAACCCAGTAAACACATTGCCAGTCCCAGTAATCACACTGCCAGTCCCAGTAATCACACTGCCAAACCTAGTAATCACACTGCCAAACCCAGAAATGACAATGCCAGTCCCAGTAATCGCATTTCCAGTCCCAGTAATCACACTGCCCGTCCCAGTAATCACACTGCCCATCCCAGTAATCACCCCTCATCCGGTCCGAGTAATCACACTGCCAATATCAGTCATGACACTGCCAGTCCCAGTAATCACACTGCCAAACCCTGTACTCACACTGCCTGTCACAGTAATCACACTGCCAGTCCCAGTGATCACACTGCCAATCCCAGTAATCACACTGCCGGTCCCAGTAATCACACACACAATCCCAGTAATCATACTGCCAATCCCAGTAAACTCACTGCCAATCTCAGTAATCACACTGCCCGTCCCAGTAATGACACTGCCCATCCCAGTAATCACCCCTATGCCAGTCCCAGTCATCACACTGCCAATACCAGTCCTGATACTGCCAGTCCCAGTAATCACTTTGCCAGTCCCAGAAATGACACTGCCAGTCCCAGTACTCTCATTGCCACTCCCAGTAATCACACTGCCAATCCCAGTAATCACACTGCCAAACCCAGTAATCACACTGCCAAGCCCAGTAATCACACTGCCAGTCCCAGTAATCACACTGCCAAACCCAGTAATCACACTGCCTGTCCCAGTTATCACACTGCCAATCCCAGTAATCAGAATGCCAATCCCAGTATTCACACTGCCAAACCCAGTAATCACACTGCCAATCCCAGTAATCACAATGCTGCTCCCAGTAATCACACTGCCAATCCCAGTAATCACACTGCCAATCCCAGTAATCACACTGCCAATCCCAATAATCACACTGCCAGTCCCAGTACTCTCATTGCCACTCCCAGTAATCACACTGCCATTCCCAGTAATCACACTGCCAAACCTAGTAATCACACTGCCTGTCCCAGTTATCACACTGTCAGTCCCAGTAATCACACTACTAATCCCAGTAATCACACTGCCAATACCAGTAATCACACTGCCGTTCCCAGTAATCACAATGCCAAACCCAGTAATGACACTGCCAATACCAGTAATCACACTTGCAATCCCAATAATCACACTGCCAGTCCCAGTAATCACACTACCAATCCCAATAATCACACTGCCAGTCCCAGTAATCACACTCCCAATCCCAGTAATCACATTCCCAATCCCAGTAATCACACTGCCATTCCCAGTAATCACACTGCCAAACCGAGTAATCACACTGCCTGTCCCAGTTATCACACTGTCAGTCCCAGTAATCACACTGCCAAACCCAGTAATCACACTGCCGGTCCCGGGAATCACACTGCCGGTCCCGGGAATCACATTCCCATTGCCACTAATCACACAGCCAGTCCAAGTAATCACACTGCCAATACCAGTAATCACACTGCCAGTCCCAGTAATCACACTGCCAGTCCCAGTAATCACACTGCCAAACCCTGTACTCACACTGCCTGTCACAGTAATCACACTGCCAGTCCCAGTAATCACACTGCCAATCCCAGTAATCACACTGCCGGTCCCAGTAATCACACACACAATCCCAGTAATCATACTGCCAATCCCAGTAAACTCACTGCCAATCTCAGTAATCACACTGCCCGTCCCAGTAATGACACTGCCCATCCCAGTAATCACCCCTCTGCCTGTCCCAGTCATCACACTGCCAATACCAGTCCTGATACTGCCAGTCCCAGTAATCACTTTGCCAGTCCCAGAAATCACACTGCCAGTCCCAGTACTCTCATTGCCACTCCCAGTAATCACACTGCCAATCCCAGTAATCACACTGCCAAACCCAGTAATCACCCTGCCAAGCCCAGTAATCACACTGCCAGTCCCAGTAATCACACTGCCAAACCCAGTAATCACACTGCCTGTCCCAGTTATCACACTGCCAATCCCAGTAATCAGAATGCCAATCCCAGTATTCACACTGCCAAACTCAGTAATCACACTGCCAATCCCAGTAATCACAATGCTGCTCCCAGTAATCTCACTGCCAATCCCAGTAATCACACTGCCAATCCCAATAATCACACTGCCAGTCCCAGTACTCTCATTGCCACTCCCAGTAATCACACTGCCATTCCCAGTAATCACACTGCCAAACCTAGTAATCACACTGCCTGTCCCAGTTATCACACTGCCGTTCCCAGTAATCACAATGCCAAACCCAGTAATGACACTGCCAATCCCAGTAATCACACTTGCAATCCCAATAATCACACTGCCAGTCCCAGTAATCACACTACCAATCCCAATAATCACACTGCCAGTCCCAGTAATCACACTCCCAATCCCAGTAATCACTCTACCAATCCCAGTAATCACATTCCCAATCCCAGTAATCACACTGCCATTCCCAGTAATCACACTGCCAAACCTAGTAATCACACTGCCTGTCCCAGTTATCACACTGTCAGTCCCAGTAATCACACTGCCAAACCCAGTAATCACACTGCCAATCCCAGTAATCACACTGCCGGTCCCGGTAATCACATTCCCATTGCCACTAATCACACAGCCAGTCCAAGTAATCACACTGCCAATACCAGTAATCACACTGCCAGTCCCAGTAATCACACAGCCAGTCCCAGTATTCACCGTGCCAAACCCAGTAATCACACGCCAATCCCAGTAATCACACTGCCAGCGCCGGTAATCACACTGCCAGCCCCGGTAATCACACTGCCAGTCCCAGTAATCACATTGCCCGCCCCAGTAATCACACTGCCAAACCCAGTAAACACATTGCCAGTCCCAGTAATCACACTGCCAGTCCCAGTAATCACACTGCCAAACCTAGTAATCACACTGCCAAACCCAGAAATGACAATGCCAGTCCAGTAATCGCATTTCCAGTCCCAGTAATCACAATGCCAATCCCAGGAATCACACTACCAAGCCCAGTAATCACACTGCCCGTCCCAGTAATCACACTGCCCATCCCAGTAATCACCCCTCATCCGGTCCGAGTAATCACACTGCCAATACCAGTCATGACACTGCCAGTCCCAGTAATCACACTGCCAAACCCTGTACTCACACTGCCTGTCACAGTAATCACACTGCCAGTCCCAGTAATCACACTGCCAATCCCAGTAATCACACTGCCGGTCCCAGTAATAACACTGGCAATCCCAGTAATCACACTGCCAGTCCCAGTAATAACACTGCCAGTCCGAGTAATCACACTGCCAATACCAGTAATCACACTTGCAATCCCAGTAATCACACTGCCAGTCCCAGTAATCACACTGCCAGTCCCAGTAATCACACTGCCAGTCCCAGTAATAACACTGACAATCCCAGTAATCACACCGCCGGTCCCAGTAATCACACACACAATCCCAGTAATCATACTGCCAATCCCAGTAAACTCACTGCCAATCTCAGTAATCACACTGCCCGTCCCAGTAATGACACTGCCCATCCCAGTAATCACCCCTATGCCAGTCCCAGTCATCACACTGCCAATACCAGTCCTGATACTGCCAGTCCCAGTAATCACTTTGCCAGTCCCAGTAATCACATTGCCAATCCCAGTAATCACACTGCCAAACCCAGTAATCACACTGCCAATCCCAGTAATCACACTGCCGGTCCCAGTAATCACACTGCCAGTCCCAGTATTCACACTGCCTGTCACACTAAACACACTGCCAGTCCCAGTAATCACACTGCCAATCCCAGTAATCACGCTGCCGGTCCCAATAATAACACTGCCAAACCCAGTAATGACACTGCCAATACCAGTAATCACACTTGCAATCCCAGTAATCACACTGCCAGTCCCAGTAATCACACTGCCAGTCCCAGTAATCACACTGCCAATCCCAGTAATCACACTGCCACACCCAGTAATCACACTGCCAGTTCCGGTAATCACACTGCCGGTCCCAGTAATCTCACTGCCACACCCAGTAAGCACACTGCCAATCCCAGTAATCACACTGCTGGTCCCAGTAATCACACTGCCAATCCCAGTAATCACAATGCCAGTTCCAGTAATCACATGGCCAATCCCTGTAATCAAAACTGCCACACCCAGTAATCACACTGCCACAGCCAGTAATCACACTGCAAATCCCACTAATCACACTGCCAGTCCCAGTAATCACACTGTCAAACCCAATAATCACACTGCCAATCCTAGTAATTACACTGCCACACCCAGTAATCACACTGTCAGTCCCAGAAGTCACACTGCCAATCCCAGTAATCACACTGCCGGTCCCAGTAGTCACACTGCTGGTTCCAGTAATCACACTGCCCGTCCCAGTACTCTCATTGCAAGTCCCAGTAATCACACTTCCAAACCCAGTAATCACACTGCCAATCCCAGTATTCACACTGCCAATACCAGTCATGACACTGCCAGTCCCAGTAATCACACTGCCAATCCGAGTAATCACACTGCCAAACCCAGTAATCACACTGCCAAGCCCAGTAATCACACTGCCAGTCCCTGTAATCACACTGCCAAACCCAGTAATGACACTGCCAATACCTGTAATCACACTGCCAAACCCAGTAATCACACTGCCGGTCCCAGTAATCACACTGCCAAACCCAGTATTCACACTCCAATCCCGGCAATCACACTGCCAATCCCGGTAAACACACTGCCATTCCCGGTAATCACACGGCCAATCCCAGAAATCACACTGCCAATCCCAGTAATCACAGTGCCAAACACAGTAAGCACACTGCCGGTACCAGTAATCACACTACTAATCCCAGTAATCACACTGCCGGTCCCAGTAATCACACTACCAATCCCAGTAATGACACTGCCAATCCCATTAATCACACTGCCATTCCCAGTAATCACCCTGCCAAACCTAGTAATCACACTGCCTGTCCCAGTTATCACACTGTCAGTCCCAGTAATCACACTGCCAAACCCAGTAATCACACTGCCAATACCAGTAATCACACTGCCGTTCCCAGTAATCACAATGCCAAACCCAGTAATGACACTGCCAATACCAGTAATCACACTTGCAATCCCAATAATCACACTGCCAGTCCAAGTAATCACACTACCAATCCCAATAATCACACTGCCAGTCCCAGTAATCACACTCCCAATCCCAGTAATCACACTACTAATCCCAGTAATCACATTCCCAATCCCAGTAATCACACTGCCGGTCCCGGTAATCACATTCCCATTGCCACTAATCACACAGCCAGTCCAAGTAATCACACTGCCAATACCAGTAATCACACTGCCAGTCCCAGTAATCACACTGCCAGTCCCAGTATTCACAGTGCCAAACCCAGTAATCACACGCCAATCCCAGTAATCACACTGCCAGCGCCGGTAATCACACTGCCAGCCCCAGTAATCACACTGCCAAACCCAGTAAACACATTGCCAGTCCCAGTAATCACACTGCCAGTCCCAGTAATCACACTGCCAGTCCCAGGAATCACACTACCAAGCCCAGTAATCACACTGCCCGTCCCAGTAATCACACTGCCCATCCCAGTAATCACCCCTCATCCGGTCCGAGTAATCACACTGCCAATACCAGTCATGACACTGCCAGTCCCAGTAATCACACTGCCAAACCCTGTACTCACACTGCCTGTCACAGTAATCACACTGCCAGTCCCAGTAATCACACTGCCAATCCCAGTAATCACACTGCCGGTCCCAGTAATAACACTGGCAATCCCAGTAATCACACTGCCAGTCCCAGTAATAACACTGCCAAACCCAGTAATCACACTGCCAATACCAGTAATCACACTTGCAATCCCAGTAATCACACTGCCAGTCCCAGTAATAACACTGACAATCCCAGTAATCACACCGCCGGTCCCAGTAATCACACACACAATCCCAGTAATCATACTGCCAATCCCAGTAAACTCACTGCCAATCTCAGTAATCACACTGCCCGTCCCAGTAATGACACTGCCCATCCCAGTAATCACACCGCCGGTCCCAGTAATCACACACACAATCCCAGTAATCATACTGCCAATCCCAGTAAACTCACTGCCAATCTCAGTAATCACACTGCCCGTCCCAGTAATGACACTGCCCATCCCAGTAATCACCCCTATGCCAGTCCCAGTCATCACACTGCCAATACCAGTCCTGATACTGCCAGTCCCAGTAATCACTTTGCCAGTCCCAGTAATCACATTGCCAATCCCAGTAATCACACTGCCAAACCCAGTAATCACACTGCCAATCCCAGTAATCACACTGCCGGTCCCAGTAATCACACTGCCAGTCCCAGTATTCACACTGCCTGTCACACTAAACACACTGCCAGTCCCAGTAATCACACTGCCAATCCCAGTAATCACGCTGCCGGTCCCAACAATAACACTGCCAAACCCAGTAATGACACTGCCAATACCAGTAATCACACTTGCAAACCCAGTAATCACACTGCCAGTCCCAGTAATCACACTGCCAGTCCCAGTAATCACACTGCCAAACCCAGTAATCACACTGCCAGTCCCAGTAATCACACTGCCAGTCCCAGTAATCACACTGCCAATCCCAGTAATCACACTGCCACACCCAGTAATCACACTGCCAGTCCCGGTAATCACACTGCCGGTCCCAGTAATCTCACTGCCACACCCAGTAAGCACACTGCCAATCCCAGTAATCACACTGCTGGTCCCAGTAATCACACTGCCAATCCCAGTAATCACAATGCCAGTTCCAGTAATCACATGGCCAATCCCTGTAATCAAAACTGCCACACCCAGTAATTACACTGCCACAGCCAGTAATCACACTGCAAATCCCACTAATCACACTGCCAGTCCCAGTAATCACACTGTCAAACCCAATAATCACACTGCCAATCCTAGTAATTACACTGCCACACCCAGTAATCACACTGTCAGTCCCAGAAGTCACACTGCCAATCCCAGTAATCACACTGCCGGTCCCAGTAGTCACACTGCTGGTTCCAGTAATCACACTGCCCGTCCCAGTACTCTCATTGCAAGTCCCAGTAATCACACTTCCAAACCCAGTAATCACACTGCCAATCCCAGTATTCACACTGCCAATACCAGTCATGACACTGCCAGTCCCAGTAATCACACTGCCAATCCGAGTAATCACACTGCCAAACCCAGTAATCACACTGCCAAGCCCAGTAATCACACTGCCAGTCCCTGTAATCACACTGCCAAACCCAGTAATGACACTGCCAATACCTGTAATCACACTGCCAAACCCAGTAATCACACTGCCGGTCCCAGTAATCACACTGCCAAACCCAGTATTCACACTCCAATCCCGGCAATCACACTGCCAATCCCGGTAAACACACTGCCATTCCCGGTAATCACACGGCCAATCCCAGAAATCACACTGCCAATCCCAGTAATCACAGTGCCAAACACAGTAAGCACACTGCCGGTACCAGTAATCACACTACCAATCCCAGTAATTACACTGCCGGTCCCAGTAATCACACTACCAATCCCAGTAATGACACTGCCAATCCCATTAATCACACTGCCATTCCCAGTAATCACCCTGCCAAACCTAGTAATCACACTGCCTGTCCCAGTTATCACACTGCCAGTCCCAGTAATCACACTGCCAGTCCCAGGAATCACACTACCAAGCCCAGTAATCACACTGCCCGTCCCAGTAATCACACTGCCCATCCCAGTAATCACCCCTCATCCGGTCCGAGTAATCACACTGCCAATACCAGTCATGACACTGCCAGTCCCAGTAATCACACTGCCAAACCCTGTACTCACACTGCCTGTCACAGTAATCACACTGCCAGTCCCAGTAATCACACTGCCAGTCCCAGTAATCACACTGCCGGTCCCAGTAATAACACTGGCAATCCCAGTAATCACACTGCCAGTCCCAGTAATAACACTGCCAAACCCAGTAATCACACTGCCAATACCAGTAATCACACTTGCAATCCCAGTAATCACACTGCCAGTCCAAGTAATCACACTACCAATCCCAATAATCACACTGCCAGTCCCAGTAATCACACTCCCAATCCCAGTAATCACACTACTAATCCCAGTAATCACATTCCCAATCCCAGTAATCACACTGCCGGTCCCGGTAATCACATTCCCATTGCCACTAATCACACAGCCAGTCCAAGTAATCACACTGCCAATACCAGTAATCACACTGCCAGTCCCAGTAATCACACTGCCAGTCCCAGTATTCACAGTGCCAAACCCAGTAATCACACGCCAATCCCAGTAATCACACTGCCAGCGCCGGTAATCACACTGCCAGCCCCAGTAATCACACTGCCAAACCCAGTAAACACATTGCCAGTCCCAGTAATCACACTGCCAGTCCCAGTAATCACACTGCCAGTCCCAGGAATCACACTACCAAGCCCAGTAATCACACTGCCCGTCCCAGTAATCACACTGCCCATCCCAGTAATCACCCCTCATCCGGTCCGAGTAATCACACTGCCAATACCAGTCATGACACTGCCAGTCCCAGTAATCACACTGCCAAACCCTGTACTCACACTGCCTGTCACAGTAATCACACTGCCAGTCCCAGTAATCACACTGCCAATCCCAGTAATCACACTGCCGGTCCCAGTAATAACACTGGCAATCCCAGTAATCACACTGCCAGTCCCAGTAATAACACTGCCAAACCCAGTAATCACACTGCCAATACCAGTAATCACACTTGCAATCCCAGTAATCACACTGCCAGTCCCAGTAATAACACTGACAATCCCAGTAATCACACCGCCGGTCCCAGTAATCACACACACAATCCCAGTAATCATACTGCCAATCCCAGTAAACTCACTGCCAATCTCAGTAATCACACTGCCCGTCCCAGTAATGACACTGCCCATCCCAGTAATCACACCGCCGGTCCCAGTAATCACACACACAATCCCAGTAATCATACTGCCAATCCCAGTAAACTCACTGCCAATCTCAGTAATCACACTGCCCGTCCCAGTAATGACACTGCCCATCCCAGTAATCACCCCTATGCCAGTCCCAGTCATCACACTGCCAATACCAGTCCTGATACTGCCAGTCCCAGTAATCACTTTGCCAGTCCCAGTAATCACATTGCCAATCCCAGTAATCACACTGCCAAACCCAGTAATCACACTGCCAATCCCAGTAATCACACTGCCGGTCCCAGTAATCACACTGCCAGTCCCAGTATTCACACTGCCTGTCACACTAAACACACTGCCAGTCCCAGTAATCACACTGCCAATCCCAGTAATCACGCTGCCGGTCCCAACAATAACACTGCCAAACCCAGTAATGACACTGCCAATACCAGTAATCACACTTGCAAACCCAGTAATCACACTGCCAGTCCCAGTAATCACACTGCCAGTCCCAGTAATCACACTGCCAAACCCAGTAATCACACTGCCAGTCCCAGTAATCACACTGCCAGTCCCAGTAATCACACTGCCAATCCCAGTAATCACACTGCCACACCCAGTAATCACACTGCCAGTCCCGGTAATCACACTGCCGGTCCCAGTAATCTCACTGCCACACCCAGTAAGCACACTGCCAATCCCAGTAATCACACTGCTGGTCCCAGTAATCACATGGCCAATCCCTGTAATCAAAACTGCCACACCCAGTAATTACACTGCCACAGCCAGTAATCACACTGCAAATCCCACTAATCACACTGCCAGTCCCAGTAATCACACTGTCAAACCCAATAATCACACTGCCAATCCTAGTAATTACACTGCCACACCCAGTAATCACACTGTCAGTCCCAGAAGTCACACTGCCAATCCCAGTAATCACACTGCCGGTCCCAGTAGTCACACTGCTGGTTCCAGTAATCACACTGCCCGTCCCAGTACTCTCATTGCAAGTCCCAGTAATCACACTTCCAAACCCAGTAATCACACTGCCAATCCCAGTATTCACACTGCCAATACCAGTCATGACACTGCCAGTCCCAGTAATCACACTGCCAATCCGAGTAATCACACTGCCAAACCCAGTAATCACACTGCCAAGCCCAGTAATCACACTGCCAGTCCCTGTAATCACACTGCCAAACCCAGTAATGACACTGCCAATACCTGTAATCACACTGCCAAACCCAGTAATCACACTGCCGGTCCCAGTAATCACACTGCCAAACCCAGTATTCACACTCCAATCCCGGCAATCACACTGCCAATCCCGGTAAACACACTGCCATTCCCGGTAATCACACGGCCAATCCCAGAAATCACACTGCCAATCCCAGTAATCACAGTGCCAAACACAGTAAGCACACTGCCGGTACCAGTAATCACACTACCAATCCCAGTAATTACACTGCCGGTCCCAGTAATCACACTACCAATCCCAGTAATGACACTGCCAATCCCATTAATCACACTGCCATTCCCAGTAATCACCCTGCCAAACCTAGTAATCACACTGCCTGTCCCAGTTATCACACTGCCAGTCCCAGTAATCACACTGCCAGTCCCAGGAATCACACTACCAAGCCCAGTAATCACACTGCCCGTCCCAGTAATCACACTGCCCATCCCAGTAATCACCCCTCATCCGGTCCGAGTAATCACACTGCCAATACCAGTCATGACACTGCCAGTCCCAGTAATCACACTGCCAAACCCTGTACTCACACTGCCTGTCACAGTAATCACACTGCCAGTCCCAGTAATCACACTGCCAGTCCCAGTAATCACACTGCCGGTCCCAGTAATAACACTGGCAATCCCAGTAATCACACTGCCAGTCCCAGTAATAACACTGCCAAACCCAGTAATCACACTGCCAATACCAGTAATCACACTTGCAATCCCAGTAATCACACTGCCAGTCCCAGTAATCACACTGCCAGTCCCAGTAATCACACTGCCAGTCCCAGTAATAACACTGACAATCCCAGTAATCACACCGCCGGTCCCAGTAATCACACACACAATCCCAGTAATCATACTGCCAATCCCAGTAAACTCACTGCCAATCTCAGTAATCACACTGCCCGTCCCAGTAATGACACTGCCCATCCCAGTAATCACACCGCCGGTCCCAGTAATCACACACACAATCCCAGTAATCATACTGCCAATCCCAGTAAACTCACTGCCAATCTCAGTAATCACACTGCCCGTCCCAGTAATGACACTGCCCATCCCAGTAATCACCCCTATGCCAGTCCCAGTCATCACACTGCCAATACCAGTCCTGATACTGCCAGTCCCAGTAATCACTTTGCCAGTCCCAGTAATCACATTGCCAATCCCAGTAATCACACTGCCAAACCCAGTAATCACACTGCCAATCCCAGTAATCACACTGCCGGTCCCAGTAATCACACTGCCAGTCCCAGTATTCACACTGCCTGTCACACTAAACACACTGCCAGTCCCAGTAATCACACTGCCAATCCCAGTAATCACGCTGCCGGTCCCAACAATAACACTGCCAAACCCAGTAATGACACTGCCAATACCAGTAATCACACTTGCAAACCCAGTAATCACACTGCCAGTCCCAGTAATCACACTGCCAGTCCCAGTAATCACACTGCCAATCCCAGTAATCACACTGCCACACCCAGTAATCACACTGCCAGTCCCGGTAATCACACTGCCGGTCCCAGTAATCTCACTGCCACACCCAGTAAGCACACTGCCAATCCCAGTAATCACACTGCTGGTCCCAGTAATCACACTGCCAATCCCAGTAATCACAATGCCAGTTCCAGTAATCACATGGCCAATCCCTGTAATCAAAACTGCCATACCCAGTAATTACACTGCCACAGCCAGTAATCACACTGCAAATCCCACTAATCACACTGCCAGTCCCAGTAATCACACTGTCAAACCCAATAATCACACTGCCAATCCTAGTAATTACACTGCCACACCCAGTAATCACACTGTCAGTCCCAGAAGTCACACTGCCAATCCCAGTAATCACACTGCCGGTCCCAGTAGTCACACTGCTGGTTCCAGTAATCACACTGCCCGTCCCAGTACTCTCATTGCAAGTCCCAGTAATCACACTTCCAAACCCAGTAATCACACTGCCAATCCCAGTATTCACACTGCCAATACCAGTCATGACACTGCCAGTCCCAGTAATCACACTGCCAATCCGAGTAATCACACTGCCAAACCCAGTAATCACACTGCCAAGCCCAGTAATCACACTGCCAGTCCCTGTAATCACACTGCCAAACCCAGTAATCACACTGCCGGTCCCAGTAATCACACTGCCAAACCCAGTATTCACACTCCAATCCCGGCAATCACACTGCCAATCCCGGTAAACACACTGCCATTCCCGGTAATCACACGGCCAATCCCAGAAATCACACTGCCAATCCCAGTAATCACAGTGCCAAACACAGTAAGCACACTGCCGGTACCAGTAATCACACTACCAATCCCAGTAATTACACTGCCGGTCCCAGTAATCACACTACCAATCCCAGTAATGACACTGCCAATCCCATTAATCACACTGCCATTCCCAGTAATCACCCTGCCAAACCTAGTAATCACACTGCCTGTCCCAGTTATCACACTGTCAGTCCCAGTAATCACACTGCCAAACCCAGTAATCACACTGCCAATACCAGTAATCACACTGCCGTTCCCAGTAATCACAATGCCAAACCCAGTAATGACACTGCCAATACCAGTAATCACACTTGCAATCCCAATAATCACACTGCCAGTCCACGTAATCACACTACCAATCCCAATAATCACACTGCCAGTCCCAGTAATCACACTCCCAATCCCAGTAATCACACTACTAATCCCAGTAATCACATTCCCAATCCCAGTAATCACACTGCCGGTCCGGTAATCACATTCCCATTGCCACTAATCACACAGCCAGTCCAAGTAATCACACTGCCAATACCAGTAATCACACTGCCAGTCCCAGTAATCACACTGCCAGTCCCAGTATTCACAGTGCCAAACCCAGTAATCACACGCCAATCCCAGTAATCACACTGCCAGCGCCGGTAATCACACTGCCAGCCCCGGTAATCACACTGCCAGTCCCAGTAATCACATTGCCCGTCCCAGTAATCACACTGCCAAACCCAGTAAACACATTGCCAGTCCCAGTAATCACACTGCCAGTCCCAGTAATCACACTGCCAAACCTAGTAATCACACTGCCAAACCCAGAAATGACAATGCCAGTCCCAGTAATCGCATTTCCAGTCCCAGTAATCACAATGCCAGTCCCAGGAATCACACTACCAAGCCCAGTAATCACACTGCCCGTCCCAGTAATCACACTGCCCATCCCAGTAATCACCCCTCATCCGGTCCGAGTAATCACACTGCCAATACCAGTCATGACACTGCCAGTCCCAGTAATCACACTGCCAAACCCTGTACTCACACTGCCTGTCACAGTAATCACACTGCCAGTCCCAGTAATCACACTGCCAATCCCAGTAATCACACTGCCGGTCCCAGTAATAACACTGGCAATCCCAGTAATCACACTGCCAGTCCCAGTAATAACACTGCCAAACCCAGTAATCACACTCCCAATACCAGTAATCACACTTGCAATCCCAGTAATCACACTGCCAGTCCCAGTAATCACACTGCCAGTCCCAGTAATCACACTGCCAAACCTAGTAATCACACACCCAATCCCAGTAATCATACTGCCAATCCCAGTAAACTCACTGCCAATCTCAGTAATCACACTGCTCGTCCAAGTAATGACACTGCCCATCCCAGTAATCACCCCTATGCCAGTCCCGGTAATCACAATGCCAATCCCAGGAATCACACTGCCAGTCCCAGTAATCACACTGCCGGTCCCAGTAATCACACTGCCAATCCCAGTAATCACGCTGCCGGTCCCAATAATAACACTGCCAAACCCAGTAATGACACTGCCAATACCAGTAATCACACTTGCAATCCCAGTAATCACACTGCCAGTCCCAGTAATCACACTGCCAGTCCCAGTAATCACACTGCCAATCCCAGTAATCACACTGCCACACCCAGTAATCACACTGCCAGTCCCGGTAATCACACTGCCGGTCCCAGTAATCTCACTGCCACACCCAGTAATCACACTGCCAATCCCAGTAATCCCACTGCTGGTCCCAGTAATCACACTGCCAATCCCAGTAATCACAATGCCAGTTCCAGTAATCACATGGCCAATCCCTGTAATCAAAACTGCCACACCCAGTAATCACACTGCCACAGCCAGTAATCACACTGCGAATCCCACTAATCACACTGCCAGTCCCAGTAATCACACTGTCAAACCCAATAATCACACTGCCAATCCTAGTAATTACACTGCCACACCCAGTAATCACACTGTCAGTCCCAGTAGTCACACTGCCAATCCCAGTATTCACACTGCCAATACCAGTCATGACACTGCCAGTCCCAGTAATCACACTGCCAAACCCAGTAATCACACTGCCAATCCCAGTATTCACACTGCCAATACCAGTCATGACACTGCCAGTCCCAGTAATCACACTGCCAATCCGAGTAATCACACTGCCAAACCCAGTAATCACACTGCCAGTCCCTGTAATCACACTGCCAAACCCAGTAATGACACTGCCAATACCTGTAATCACACTGCCAAACCCAGTAATCACACTGCCAGTCCCAGTAATCACACTGCCAAACCCAGTAATCACACTGCCGGTCCCAGTAATCACACTGCCAAGCCCAGTAATCACACTGCCAGTCCCAGTAATCACACTGCCAAACCCAGTAATGACACTGCCAATACCTGTAATCACACTGCCAAACCCAGTTATCACACTGCCAATCCCAGTAATCACACTGCCAAACCCAGTAATCACACTGCCGGTCCCAGTAATCACACTGCCAAACCCAGTATTCACACTCCAATCCCGGTAATCACACTGCCAATCCCGGTAAACACACTGCCATTCCCGGTAATCACACGGCCAATCCCAGAAATCACACAGCCAGTTCGGGTAATCACACTGCCAATCCCAGTAAACATACTGCCAAACCCAGTAATCACACTGCGAATCCCAGTAATCACACTGCCAATCCCAGAAATCATACTGCCAGTCCCAGAAATCATACTGCCAGTCCCAGTAAACACACTGCCATTCCCAGTAACCACACTGCCAATCCCAGTAAACATACTGCCAAACCCAGTAATCACACTGCCAGTCCCAGTAATCACACTCCCAGTCCCAGTAATCACACTGCCAGTCCCAGTAATCACACTCCCTGTCCCAGTAATCACACTGCCAGTTCCAGAAATGACAATGCCAGTCCCAGTAATCACACTGCCAGTCCCGGTAATCACAATGCCAATCCCAGGAATCACACTGCCAGTCCCAGTAATCACACTGCCAATCCCGGTAAACCCACTGCCAGTCCCAGTAATCACACTGCCAGTCCGAGTAATCACACTGCCAATCCCGGTAAACACACTGCCAAACCCAGTAATCACACTGCCAATCCTGGTAAAAACACTGCCAAACCCAGTAATCACACTGCCAATCCCAGTAATCACACAGCCAGTCCGGGTAATCACACTGCCAATCCCAGTAATCACGCTGCCGGTCCCAATAATAACACTGCCAAACCCAGTAATGACACTGCCAATACCAGTAATCACACTTGCAATCCCAGTAATCACACTGCCAGTCCCAGTAATCACACTGCCAGTCCCAGTAATCACACTGCCAATCCCAGTAATCATACTGCCGGTCCCAGTCATCACACTGCCAAACACAGTAATCACACTGCCAATCCCAGTAATCACACTGCCAGCCCCAGTAATGACACTGCCAATCCCAGTAATCACACTGCCATACCCAGTAATCACACTGCCAGTCCCAGTAATCACACTGCCGGTCCCAGTAATCACACTGCCAATCCCAGTAATCACGCTGCCGGTCCCAATAATAACACTGCCAAACCCAGTAATGACACTGCCAATACCAGTAATCACACTTGCAATCCCAGTAATCACACTGCCAGTCCCAGTAATCACACTGCCAGTCCCAGTAATCACACTGCCAATCCCAGTAATCACACTGCCACACCCAGTAATCACACTGCCAGTCCCGGTAATCACACTGCCGGTCCCAGTAATCTCACTGCCACACCCAGTAATCACACTGCCAATCCCAGTAATCCCACTGCTGGTCCCAGTAATCACACTGCCAATCCCAGTAATCACAATGCCAGTTCCAGTAATCACATGGCCAATCCCTGTAATCAAAACTGCCACACCCAGTAATCACACTGCCACAGCCAGTAATCACACTGCGAATCCCACTAATCACACTGCCAGTCCCAGTAATCACACTGTCAAACCCAATAATCACACTGCCAATTCAAGTAATTACACTGCCACACCCAGTAATCACACTGTCAGTCCCAGTAGTCACACTGCCAATCCCAGTAATCACACTGCCGGTCCCAGTAGTCACACTGCTGGTTCCAGTAATCACACTGCCCGTCCCAGTACTCTCATTGCAAGTCCCAGTAATCACACTGCCAAACCCAGTAATCACACTGCCAATCCCAGTATTCACACTGCCAATACCAGTCATGACACTGCCAGTCCCAGTAATCACACTGCCAATCCGAGTAATCACACTGCCAAACCCAGTAATCACACTGCCAAGCCCAGTAATCACACTGCCAGTCCCTGTAATCACACTGCCAAACCCAGTAATGACACTGCCAATACCTGTAATCACACTGCCAAACCCAGTAATCACACTGCCGGTCCCAGTAATCACACTGCCAAACCCAGTATTCACATTCCAATCCCGGTAATCACACTGCCAATCCCGGTAAACACACTGCCATTCCCGGTAATCACACGGCCAATCCCAGAAATCACACAGCCAGTCCGGGTAATCACACTGCCAATCCCAGTAATCACACTGCCAAACCCAGTAATCACACTGCCGGTCCCAGTAATCACACTGCCAATCCCAGAAATCATACTGCCAGTCCCAGAAATCATACTGCCAGTCCCAGTAAACACACTGCCATTCCCAGTAACCACACTGCCAATCCCAGTAAACATACTGCCAAACCCAGTAATCACACTGCCAGTCCCAGTAATCACACTCCCAGTCCCAGTAATCACACTGCCAGTCCCAGTAATCACACTCCCTGTCCCAGTAATCACACTGCCAGTTCCAGAAATGACAATGCCAGTCCCAGTAATCACACTGCCAGTCCCGGTAATCACAATGCCAATCCCAGGAATCACACTGCCAGTCCCAGTAATCACACTGCCAATCCCGGTAAACCCACTGCCAGTCCCAGTAATCACACTGCCAGTCCGAGTAATCACACTGCCAATCCCGGTAAACACACTGCCAAACCCAGTAATCACACTGCCAATCCTGGTAAAAACACTGCCAAACCCAGTAATCACACTGCCAATCCCAGTAATCACACAGCCAGTCTGGGTAATCACACTGCCAATCCCAGTAAACATACTGCCAAATCCAGTAATCACACTGCCAATCCCAGTAATCACACGCCAATCCCAGTAATCACACTTGCAATCCCAGTAATCACACTGCCGGTCCCAGTCATCACACCGGCAATCCCAGTAATCATACTGTCGGTCCCAGTTATCACACCGGCAAATACAGTAATCACACGACCAATCCCAGTAATGACACTGCCAATACCAGTAATCACACTGCCATTCCCAGGAATCACACTGCCAGTCCCAGTAATCACACTGCCAGTCCCAGTAATCATACTGCCAGTCCCAGTAACCACACTGTCAAATCCCAGTAATCACACTGCCAGTCCCAGTAATCACACAGCCAGACCGAGTAATCACACTGCCAAACCCAGTAATCACACTGCCAGTCCCAGTAATCACACTGCCAATCCGTGTAATCACACTGCCAAACCCAGTAATCACACTACCGAGCCCAGTAATCACACTGCCAATCCCAGTAATCACACTGCCAAACCCAGTAATCACACTGCCAAACCCAGTAATCACACTACCAAGCCCAGTAATCACACTTCCAATCCCAGTAATCACACTGCCGTTCCCAGTAATCACACTGCCAAACCCAGTAATCACACTGCCAATCCCAGAAATCACACTGCAAATCCCGGTAAACACACTGCCATTCCCGGTAAACACACTGCCAAACCCAGTAATCACACTGCCAATCCCAGTAATCACAGTGCCAAACACAGTAACCACACTGCCGGTCCCAGTAGTCACACTGCCGCTTCCAGTAATCACACTGCCAATCCCAGTAATCACACTGCCAAGCCCAGTAATCACACTGCCGGTCCCAGTAATCACACACCCAGTCACAGTAGTCACACTGCCAATCCCAGTAATCACACTGCCATACCCAGTAATCACACTGTCAGTCCCAGTAGTCACACTGCCAATCCCAGTAATCACACTGCCGGGCCCAGTAATCATACTGCCGGTCCCAGAACTCACAATGCCGCTTCCAGTAATCACACTGCCAAACCCAGTAATCACACTGCCAAACCCAGTAATCACACTGCCAAGCCCAGTAATCACACTGCCAGTCCCAGTGATCACACTGCCAAACCCAGTAATGACACTGCCAATACCAGTAATCACACTGCCAAACCCAGTAATCACACTGCCAAGCCCAGTAATCACACTGCCAGTCCCAGTGATCACACTGCCAAACCCAGTAATGACACTGCCAATACCAGTAATCACACTGCCAAACCCAGTAATCACACTGCTGGTCACAGTAATCACACTGCCAATCCCAGTATTCACACTGCCAATACCAGTCATGACACTGCCATACCCAGTAATCACACTGTCAGTCCCAGTAGTCACACTGCCAATCCCAGTAATCACACTGCCGGGCCCAGTAATCACACTGCCACACCCAGTCATCACACTGCCACACCCAGTAATCACACTGCCAGTTCCAGTAATCACACTGCCAGTCCCAGTACTCTCATTGCCAGTCCCAGTAATCACACTTTCAAACCCAGTAATTACACTGCCACACCCAGTGATCACACTGCCGGTCCCAGTAGTCACACTGCCGCTTCCAGTAATCACACTGCCAATCCCAGTAATCACACTGCCAAGCCCAGTAATCACACTGCCGGTCCCAGTAATCACACACCCAGTCACAGTAGTCACACTGCCAATCCCAGTAATCACACTGCCATACCCAGTAATCACACTGTCAGTCCCAGTAGTCACACTGCCAATCCCAGTAATCACACTGCCGGGCCCAGTAATCATACTGCCGGTCCCAGAACTCACAATGCCGCTTCCAGTAATCACACTGCCAAACCCAGTAATCACACTGCCAAACCCAGTAATCACACTGCCAAGCCCAGTAATCACACTGCCAGTCCCAGTGATCACACTGCCAAACCCAGTAATCACACTACCAAGCCCAGTAATCACACTTCCAATCCCAGTAATCACACTGCCGTTCCCAGTAATCACACTGCCAAACCCAGTAATCACACTGCCAATCCCAGAAATCACACTGCAAATCCCGGTAAACACACTGCCATTCCCGGTAAACACACTGCCAAACCCAGTAATCACACTGCCAATCCCAGTAATCACAGTGCCAAACACAGTAACCACACTGCTGGTCCCATTAATCACACACCCAAACCCAGTAATCACACTGCCAATCCCAGTAAGGTCACTGCCATTCCCAGTAATCACACTGCCAAACCCAGTAATCACACTGCCAAACCCAGTAATCACACTGCCAAAACCAATAATCAC
The DNA here is from genome assembly GCF_037043375.1 of Chiloscyllium plagiosum. NCBI lineage: Eukaryota > Metazoa > Chordata > Chondrichthyes > Orectolobiformes > Hemiscylliidae > Chiloscyllium > Chiloscyllium plagiosum. The sequence continues at coordinate 3,773,939 of NW_028270139.1, forward strand.
ACTGTCAATCCCAGTAATCACACAGCTAGTCCGAGTAATCACACTGCCAATCCCAGTAAACATACTGCCAAACCCAGTAATCACACTGCCAATCCCAGTAATCACACTGCCAATCCCAGAAATCATACTGCCAGTCCCAGTAATCACACTGCCATTCCCAGTAATCACACTGCCAATCCCAGTAACCACACTGCCAATCCCAGTAATCATACTGCCAGTCCCAGTCATCACACTGCCAAACACAGTAATCACACTGCCAGCCCCAGTAATCACACTGCCAATCCCAATAATCACACTGCCAGACCCAGTAATCACACTGCCAGTCCCAGTAATCACGCTGCCAAACCCAGTAACCACACTGCCGGTCCCTGTAATCACACTGAAACTTTATTGCTGGAACAGCACAGCAGGTCAGGCTGCATCTAGGGAACAGAAGATTCGACGTTTCGGGCACATGCCCTTCTTCAGGAATGTGCCCGAAACGTCGAATCTTCTGTTCCCTAGATGCTGCCTGACCTGCTGTGCTGTTCCAGCAATAAAGTTTCAGCTTTGATCTCCAGCGTCTGCAGACCTCACTTTCTCCTGTAATCACACTGCCAATCCCAGTAATCACACTGCCAGTCCCAGTGATCACACTGCCAGTCCCAGTAATCACACTGCCGGTTCCAGTAATCACATTGCCAGTCCCAGTAATCACACTGCCACACCCAGTAATCACACTGCGAATCCCAATAATCACACTGCCAGTCCCAGTAGTCACACTGCCGGGCCCAGTAATCACACTGCCACACCCAGTCATCACACTGCCACACCCAGTAATCACACTGCCAGTTCCAGTAATCACACTGCCAGTCCCAGTACTCTCATTGCCAGTCCCAGTAATCACACTGTCAAACCCAGTAATTACACTACCACACCCAGTCATCACACTGCCACACCCAGTAATCACACTGCCAGTTCCAGTAATCACACTGCCAGTCCCAGTACTCTCATTGCCAGTCCCAGTAATCACACTGTCAAACCCAGTAATTACACTGCCAATCCCAGAAATCATACTGCCAGTCCCAGTAATCACACTGCCATTCCCGGTAATCACACTGCCAATCCCAGTAATCACACTGCCAAGCCCAGTAATCACACTGTCAGTCCCAGTAGTCACACTGCCAATCCCAGTAATCACACTGCCGGTCCCAGTAATCACAGACCCAGTCACAGTAGTCACACTGCCAATCCCAGTAATCACACTGCCATACCCAGTAATCACACTGTCAGTCCCAGTAGTCACACTGCCAATCCCAGTAATCACACTGCCGGGCCCAGTAATCACACTGCCACACCCAGTCATCACACTGCCACACCCAGTAATCACACTGCCAGTTCCAGTAATCACACTGCCAGTCCCAGTACTCTCATTGCCAGTCCCAGTAATCACACTGTCAAACCCAGTAATTACACTGCCACACCCAGTGATCACACTGCCGGTCCCAGTAGTCACACTGCCGCTTCCAGTAATCACACTGCCAATCCCAGTAATCACACTGCCAAGCCCAGTAATCACACTGCCGGTCCCAGTAATCACACACCCAGTCACAGTAGTCACACTGCCAATCCAAGTAATCACACTGCCATACCCAGTAATCACACTGTCAGTCCCAGTAGTCACACTGCCAATCCCAGTAATCACACTGCCGGGCCCAGTAATCATACTGCCGGTCCCAGAACTCACAATGCCGCTTCCAGTAATCACACTGCCAAACCCAGTAATCACACTGCCAAACCCAGTAATCACACTGCCAAGCCCAGTAATCACACTGCCAGTCCCAGTGATCACACTGCCAAACCCAGTAATGACACTGCCAATACCAGTAATCACACTGCCAAACCCAGTAATCACACTGCTGGTCACAGTAATCACACTGCCAATCCCAGTATTCACACTGCCAATACCAGTCATGACACTGCCAGTCCCAGTAATCACACTGCCAATCCGAGTAATCACACTGCCAAACCCAGTAATCACACTACCAAGCCCAGTAATCACACTGCCAATACCAGTAATCACACTTCCAATCCCAGTAATCACACTGCCGGTCCCAGTAATCACACTACCAATCCCAGTAATGACACTGCCAATACCAGTAATCACACTGCCATTCCCAGGAATCACACTGCCAATCCCGGTAATCACACTGCCAATCCCAATTATCACACTGCCAGTCCCAGTAATCACACTGCCGATCCCAGTAATCACACTACCAATCCCAGTAATCACATTCCCAATCCCAGTAATCACACTGCCAGTCCCAGTAATCACTTTCCGTTCTCAGTAATCACACTCCCAGTCCCAGTAATCACACTCCCAGTCCCAGTAGTCACACTGCCAGTCCCAGTAATCACACTCCCTGTCCCAGTAATCACACTGCCAGTTCCGGTATTCACAGTGCCAAACCCAGTAAGCACACACCAATCCGAGTAATCACACGACCAATCCCAGTAAACACACTGCCAGTCCCAGTAATCACACTGCCAGTCCCAGTAATCACACTGCCAAACCCAGTAATCACACTGCCAAACCCAGAAATGGCAATGCCAGTCCCAGTAATCACACTGCCAGTCCCGGTAATCACAATGCCAATCCCAGGAATCACACGGCCAATCCCAGTAAACACACTGCCCGTCCCAGTAATCACACTGCCAGTCCCAGTAATCACACTGCCCAACCCAGTAATCACACTGCCCAACCCAGAAATGGCAATGACAGTCCCAGTAATCACACTGCCAGTCCCAGTAAACCCACTGCCAATCCCAGTAATCACACTGTCAGTCCGAGTAATCACACTGCCAATCCCGGTAAACACACTGCCAAACCCAGTAATCACACTGCCAATCCCGTTAAAAACACTGCCAAACCTAGTAATCACACTGCCAATCCCAGTAATCACACAGCTTGTCCGAGTAATCACACTGCCAGTCCCAGTAAACATACTGCCCAACCCAGTAATCACACTGCCAAACCCAGTAATCACACTGCCAATCCCAGTAATCACACTGTCAGTCCGAGTAATCACACTGCCAATCCCGGTAAACACACTGCCAAACCCAGTAATCACACTGCCAATCTTGTTAAAAACACTGCCAAACCCAGTAATCAGACTGCCAATCCCAGTAATCACACAGCTAGTCCGAGTAATCACACTGCCAGTCCAAGTAAACATACTGCCCAACCCAGTAATCACACTGCCAATCCCAGTAATCACACTGCCAATCCCAGAAATCATACTGCCAGTCCCAGTAATCACACTGCCATTCCCGGTAATCACACTGCCAATCCCAGTAATCACACTGCCAAGCCCAGTAATCACACTGCCGGTCCCAGTAATCACACACCCAGTCACAGTAATCACACTGCCAATCCCAGTAATCACACTGCCATACCCAGTAATCACACTGTCAGTCCCAGTAGTCACACTGCCAATCCCAGTAATCACACTGCCGGGCCCAGTAATCACACTGCCACACCCAGTCATCACACTGCCACACCCAGTAATCACACTGCCAGTTCCAGTAATCACACTGCCAGTCCCAGTACTCTCATTGCCAGTCCCAGTAATCACACTTTCAAACCCAGTAATTACACTGCCACACCCAGTGATCACACTGCCGGTCCCAGTAGTCACACTGCCGCTTCCAGTAATCACACTGCCAATCCCAGTAATCACACTGCCAAGCCCAGTAATCACACTGCCGGTCCCAGTAATCACACACCCAGTCACAGTAGTCACACTGCCAATCCCAGTAATCACACTGCCATACCCAGTAATCACACTGTCAGTCCCAGTAGTCACACTGCCAATCCCAGTAATCACACTGCCGGGCCCAGTAATCATACTGCCGGTCCCAGAACTCACAATGCCGCTTCCAGTAATCACACTGCCAAACCCAGTAATCACACTGCCAAACCCAGTAATCACACTGCCAAGCCCAGTAATCACACTGCCAGTCCCAGTGATCACACTGCCAAACCCAGTAATGACACTGCCAATACCAGTAATCACACTGCCAAACCCAGTAATCACACTGCCAAGCCCAGTAATCACACTGCCAGTCCCAGTGATCACACTGCCAAACCCAGTAATGACACTGCCAATACCAGTAATCACACTGCCAAACCCAGTAATCACACTGCTGGTCACAGTAATCACACTGCCAATCCCAGTATTCACACTGCCAATACCAGTCATGACACTGCCATACCCAGTAATCACACTGTCAGTCCCAGTAGTCACACTGCCAATCCCAGTAATCACACTGCCGGGCCCAGTAATCACACTGCCACACCCAGTCATCACACTGCCACACCCAGTAATCACACTGCCAGTTCCAGTAATCACACTGCCAGTCCCAGTACTCTCATTGCCAGTCCCAGTAATCACACTTTCAAACCCAGTAATTACACTGCCACACCCAGTGATCACACTGCCGGTCCCAGTAGTCACACTGCCGCTTCCAGTAATCACACTGCCAATCCCAGTAATCACACTGCCAAGCCCAGTAATCACACTGCCGGTCCCAGTAATCACACACCCAGTCACAGTAGTCACACTGCCAATCCCAGTAATCACACTGCCATACCCAGTAATCACACTGTCAGTCCCAGTAGTCACACTGCCAATCCCAGTAATCACACTGCCGGGCCCAGTAATCATACTGCCGGTCCCAGAACTCACAATGCCGCTTCCAGTAATCACACTGCCAAACCCAGTAATCACACTGCCAAACCCAGTAATCACACTGCCAAGCCCAGTAATCACACTGCCAGTCCCAGTGATCACACTGCCAAACCCAGTAATCACACTACCAAGCCCAGTAATCACACTGCCAAACCCAGTAATCACACTGCCAAGCCCAGTAATCACACTGCCAGTCCCAGTGATCACACTGCCAAACCCAGTAATGACACTGCCAATACCAGTAATCACACTGCCAAACCCAGTAATCACACTGCTGGTCACAGTAATCACACTGCCAATCCCAGTATTCACACTGCCAATACCAGTCATGACACTGCCAGTCCCAGTAATCACACTGCCAATCGAGTAATCACACTGCCAAACCCAGTAATCACACTACCAAGCCCAGTAATCACACTGCCAATACCAGTAATCACACTTCCAATCCCAGTAATCACACTGCCGGTCCCAGTAATCACACTACCAATCCCTGTAATGACACTGCCAATACCAGTAATCACACTGCCATTCCCAGGAATCACACTGCCAATCCCGGTAATCACACTACCAATCCCAATTATCAGACTGCCAGTCACAGTAATCACACTGCTGATCCCAGTAATCACACTACCAATCCCAGTAATCACATTCCCAATCCCAGTAATCACACTGCCAGTCCCAGTAATCACTTTCCGTTCTCAGTAATCACACTCCCAGTCCCAGTAATCACACTCCCAGTCCCAGTAGTCACACTGCCAGTCCCAGTAATCACACTCCCTGTCCCAGTAATCACACTGCCAGTTCCGGTATTCACAGTGCCAAACCCAGTAAGCACACACCAATCCGAGTAATCACACGACCAATCCCAGTAAACACACTGCCAGTCCCAGTAATCACACTGCCAGTCCCAGTAATCACACTGCCAAACCCAGAAATGGCAATGCCAGTCCCAGTAATCACACTGCCAGTCCCGGTAATCACAATGCCAATCCCAGGAATCACACGGCCAATCCCAGTAAACACACTGCCCGTCCCAGTAATCACACTGCCAGTCCCAGTAATCACACTGCCCAACCCAGTAATCACACTGCCAAACCCAGAAATGGCAATGACAGTCCCAGTAATCACACTGCCAGTCCCAGTAAACCCACTGCCAATCCCAGTAATCACACTGTCAGTCCGAGTAATCACACTGCCAATCCCGGTAAACACACTGCCAAACTCAGTAATCACACTGCCAATCCCATTAAAAACACTGCCAAACCTAGTAATCACACTGCCAATCCCAGTAATCACACAGCTTGTCCGAGTAATCACACTGCCAGTCCCAGTAAACATACTGCCCAACCCAGTAATCACACTGCCAATCCCAGTAATCACACTGTCAGTCCGAGTAATCACACTGCCAATCCCGGTAAAAACACTGCCAAACCCAGTAATCAGACTGCCAATCCCAGTAATCACACAGCTAGTCCGAGTAATCACACTGCCAGTCCCAGTAAACATACTGCCCAACCCAGTAATCACACTGCCAATCCCAGTAATCACACTGCCAATCCCAGAAATCATACTGCCAGTCCCAGTAATCACACTGCCATTCCCGGTAATCACACTGCCAATCCCAGTAATCAGACTGCCAAGCCCAGTAATCACACTGCCGGTCCCAGTAATCACACACCCAGTCACAGTAATCACACTGCCAATCCCAGTAATCACACTGCCATACCCAGTAATCACACTGTCAGTCCCAGTAGTCACACTGCCATTCCCATTAATCACACTGCCAATCCCAGTAATCACACTGCCAATCCCAGTAATCATACTGCCGGTCCCAGTCATCACACTGCCAAACACAGTAATCACACTGCCAAACCCAGTAATCACACTGCCAGTCCCAGTAATCACACTGCCAATCCCAGTAATCACACTGCCATACCCAGTAATTACACTGCCATTCCCAGTAATCACACTGCCGGTCCCAGTAATCACAGTGCCAATCCCAGTAATCACACTGCCAATCCCTGTAATCACACTGCCGGTCCCAGTAATCACACTGCCAATCCCAGTAATCACACTGCCAGTCCCAGTTATCACACCGGCAATCCCAGTAATCATACTGCCAGTCCCAGTTATCACACCGGCAATCCCAGTAATCACACTGCCAAACCCAGTAATCACACTGCCAAGCCCAGTAATCACACTGCCAGTCCCAGTAATCACACTGCCAATACCAGTAATCACACTGCCAAACCCAGTAATCATACTGCCGGTCACAGTAATCACACTGCCAATCCCAGTATTCACACTGCCAATACCAGTCATTACACTGCCAGGCCCAGTAATCACACTGCCAATCCGTGTAATCGCACTGCCAAACCCAGTAATCACACGACCAAGCCCAGTAATCACACTGCCAATACCAGTAATCACACTGCCGGTCCCAGTAATCACACTACCAAACCCAGTAATCACACTGCCAAACCCAGTAATCACACTACCAAGCCCAGTAATCACACTTCCAATCCCAGTAATCACACTGCCAAACCCAGTAATCACACTGCCAATCCCAGTATTCACACTGCAAATCCCAGTAAACACACTGCCATTCCCGGTAAACACACTGCCAAACCCAATAATCACACTGCCAATCCCAGTAATCACAGTGCCAAACACAGTAACCACACTGCCGGTCCCATTAATCACACACCCAAACCCAGTAATCACACTGCCAATCCCAGTAAGGTCACTGCCATTCCCAGTAATCACACTGCCAAACCCAGTAATCACACTGCCAAACCCAATAATCACACTGTCAATCCCAGTAATCACACAGCTCGTCCGAGTAATCACACTGCCAATCGCACTAATCACACTGCCAATCCCAGAAATCATACTGCCAGTCCCAGTAATCACACTGCCAAACACAGTAATCACACTGCCAATCCCAGTAATCACACTGCCAATCCCAGTAATCATACTGCCGGTCCCAGTCATCACACTGCCAAACACAGTAATCACACTGCCAATCCCAGTAATCACACTGCCAGCCCCAGTAATCACACTGCCAATCCCAGTAATCACACTGCCATACCCAGTAATCACACTGCCATTCCCAGTAATCACACTGCCAATCCCAGTAATCACACTGCCAATCCCAGTAATCACACTGCCAAACCCAGTAATCACAGTGCCAGTGCCAGTAATCACAATGCCAGTCCAAGTAATCACGCTGCCAAACCCAGTAACCACACTGCCGGTCCCTGTAATCACACTGCCAATCCCAGTATTCACACTGCCAATCCCAGTATTCACACTGCCAGTCCCAGTGATCACACTGCCAGTCCCTGTAATCACACTGCCGGTCCCAGTAATCACACTGCCAATCCCAGTAATCACACTGCCAGTCCCAGTTATCACACCGGCAATCCCAGTAATCACACTGCCAGTCCCAGTTATCACACCGGCAATCCCAGTAATCACACTGCCAAACCCAGTAATCACACTGCCAAGCCCAGTAATCACACTGCCAGTCCCAGTAATCACACTGCCAATACCAGTAATCACACTGCCAAACCCAGTAATCATACTGCCGGTCACAGTAATCACACTGCCAATCCCAGTATTCACACTGCCAATACCAGTCATTACACTGCCAGGCCCAGTAATCACACTGCCAATCCGTGTAATCGCACTGCCAAACCCAGTAATCACACGACCAAGCCCAGTAATCACACTGCCAATACCAGTAATCACACTGCCGGTCCCAGTAATCACACTGCCAAACCCAGTAATCACACTGCCAAACCCAGTAATCACACTACCAAGCCCAGTAATCACACTTCCAATCCCAGTAATCACACTGCCGGTCCCAGTAATCACACTGCCAATCCCAGTAATCACACTGCAAATCCCAGTAAACACACTGCCATTCCCGGTAAACACACTGCCAAACCCAGTAATCACACTGCCAATCCCAGTAATCACAGTGCCAAACACAGTAACCACACTGCCGGTCCCATTAATCACACACCCAAACCCAGTAATCACACTGCCAATCCCAGTAAGGTCACTGCCATTCCCAGTAATCACACTGCCAAACCCAGTAATCACACTGCCAAACCCAATAATCACACTGTCAATCCCAGTAATCACACAGCTAGTCCGAGTAATCACACTGCCAATCCCACTAATCACACTGCCAATCCCAGAAATCATACTGCCAGTCCCAGTAATCACACTGCCAAACACAGTAATCACACTGCCAATCCCAGTAATCACACTGCCAATCCCAGTAATCATACTGCCGGTCCCAGTCATCACACTGCCAAACACAGTAATCACACTGCCAATCCCAGTAATCACACTGCCAGCCCCAGTAATCACACTGCCAATCCCAGTAATCACACTGCCATACCCAGTAATCACACTGCCATTCCCAGTAATCACACTGCCAATCCCAGTAATCACACTGCCAATCCCAGTAATCACACTGCCAAACCCAGTAATCACAGTGCCAGTGCCAGTAATCACAATGCCAGTCCAAGTAATCACGCTGCCAAACCCAGTAACCACACTGCCGGACCCTGTAATCACACTGCCAATCCCAGTATTCACACTGCCAATCCCAGTATTCACACTGCCAGTCCCAGTGATCACACTGCCAGTCCCAGTAATCACACTGCCGGTTCCAGTAATCACACTGCCAATCCCAGTAATCACACTGCCATACCCAGTAATCACACTGCCATTCCCAGTAATCACACTGCCAATCCCAGTAATCACACTGGCAATCCCAGTAATCACACTGCCAATCCCAGTATTCACACTGCCAGTCCCAGTGATCACACTGCCGGTCCCAGTAGTCACACTGCCGCTTCCAGTAATCACACAGCCAATCCCAGTAATCACACTGCCAAGCCCAGTAATCACACTGCCGGTCCCAGTAATCACACACCCAGTCACAGTAATCACACTGCCAATCCCAGTAATCACACTGCCATACCCAGTAATCATACTGCCGGTCCCAGTCATCACACCGGCAATCCCAGGAATCATACTGCCAGTCCCAGTTATCACACCGGCAATCCTAGTAATCACACTGCCAGTCCCAGTAATCACACTGCCATTCCCAGTAATCACACTGCCAATCCCAGTAATCACACTGCCAATCCCAGTAATCATACTGCCGGTCCCAGTCATCACACTGCCAAACACAGTAATCACACTGCCAAACCCAGTAATCACACTGCCAGGCCCAGTAATCACACTGCCAATCCCAGTAATCACACTGCCATACCCAGTAATCACACTGCCATTCCCAGTAATCACACTGCCAGTCCCAGTAATCACACTGGCAATCCCAGTAATCACACTGCCAATCCCAGTAATCACGCTGCCAATCCCAGTAATCACACTGCCGGTCCCAGTAATCACACTGCCAATCCCAGTAATCACACTGCCAGTCCCAGTTATCACACCGGCAATCCCAGTAATCATACTGCCAGTCCCAGTTATCACACCGGCAATCCCAGTAATCACACTGCCAAACCCAGTAATCACACTGCCAGTCCCAGTAATCACGCTGCCAATCCCAGTAATCACACTGCCGGTCCCAGTAATCACACTGCCAATCCCAGTAATCACACTGCCAATCCCAGTAATCACGCTGCCAATCCCAGTAATCACACTGCCGGTCCCAGTAATCACAGTGCCAATCCCAGTAATCACGCTGCCAATCCCAGTAATCACATTGCCGGTCCCAGTAATCACACTGCCAATCCCAGTAATCACACTGCCAGTCCCAGTTATCACACCGGCAATCCCAGTAATCACACTGCCAAACCCAGTAATCACACTGCCAGTCCCAGTAATCACACTGCCAGTCCCAGTAATCACACTGCCAGTCCCAGTAATCACACTGGCAACCCCAGTAATCACACTGCCAGTCCCAGTAATCACACAGCCAGTCCGAGTAATCACACTGCCAAACCCAGTAATCACACTGCCAGTCCCAGTAATCTCATTTCCGGTCCCAGTAATTACATTCCCATTCCCAGTAATTACACTGCCAAACCCAGTAATCACACTGCCAGTCCCAGTAATCTCATTTCCGGTCCCAGTAATCATATTCCCATTCCCACTAATCACACTGCCGGTCCCAGTCATCACACTGGCAATCCCAGTAATCACAATGCCGCTTCCAGTAATCACACTGCCAAACCCAGTAATCACACTGCCAAGCCCAGTAATCACACTGCCAGTCCCAGTAATCACACTGCCAATACCAGTAATCACACTGCCAAACCCAGTAATCACACTGCCGGTCACAGTAATCACACTGCCAATCCCAGTATTCACACTGCCAATACCAGTCATGACACTGCCAGTCCCAGTAATCACACTGCCAATCCGTGTAATCACACTGCCAAACCCAGTAATCACACTACCAAGCCCAGTAATTACACTGCCAATACCAGTAATCACACTGCCGGTCCCAGTAATCACAATGCCGGTCCCAGTAATCACACTGCCAAACCCAGTAATCACACTGCCAATCCCAGTAATCACACTGCCAATCCCGGTAAACACACTGCCATTCCCGGTAAACACACTGCCAAACCCAGTAATCACACTGCCAATCCCAGTAATCACTGTGCCAAACACAGTAACCACACTTCCGGTCCGAGTAATCACACACCCAAACCCAGTAATCACACTGCCAATCCCAGTAAGGTCACTGCCATTCCCAGTAATCACACTGCCAAACCCAGTAATCACACTGCCAATCCCAAAAATCACACTGCCAATCCCAGTAAGCACACTGCCAATCCCGGTAATCACACTGCCAATCCCGGTAATCACACTGCCAATCCCAATAATCACACTGCCAAACCCAGTAATCACACTGCCAATCCCAGTAATCACACTGCCAAACCCAGTAATCACACTGCCAATCCCAGTAATCACACTGCCAATCCCAGTAAGCACACTGCCAGTCCCAGTAAGGTCACTGCCAATCCCAATAATCACACGCCAATCCCAGTAACCACACTGCCATTCCCAGTAATCACACTGCCATTCCCAGTAATCACACGCCAATCCCAGTAATCACACTGCCAATCCCAGTAATCACACTGCCATTCCCAGTAATCACACTGCCAATCCCAGTAATCACACTGCCAGTCCCAGTAATAACACTGCCAATCCCAGTAATCACACTGCCAATCCCTGTAAACACACTGCCATTCCCGGTAAACACACTGCCAAACGCAGTAATCACACTGCCGGTCCCAGTGATCACACACCCAATCCCAGTAATCACACTGCCAGTCCCAGTAATCGCACTGCCAGTCCCAGTAATCACACTGCCAGTCCCTGTAATCACGCTGCCAGTCCCAGTAATCACACAACCAGTCCCAGTAATCACACAGCCAGTCCCAGAAATCACACTGCCAGTAACAGCAATCACACTGCCGGTCACAGTAATCACTCTGCCAGTCCCAGTAATCACTCTGCCAGTCCCAGTAATCACACTGCCAATCCCAGTAATCATACTGCCAATCCTGGTAAACACACTGCCAATCCCGGTAAACACACTGCCAATCCCAGTAATCACACTGCCAATCCCAGGAATCACGCTGCCAGACACAGCAATCACACTGCCGGTCACAGTAATCACACTGCCAGTCCCAGTAATCACACTGCCAATCCCAGAAATCACACTGCCGGTCCCAGTAATCACACTGCCAGTCCCAGTAATCATATTGCCACACCCAGTAACCACACTGCCAATCCCAGTAATCACACTGCCAGTCCGAGTAATCACACTGCCAATCCCGGTAAACACACTGCCAATCCCAGTAATCACACAGCCTGTCCGGGTAATCACACTGCCAATCCCGGTAAACATATTGCCAAACCCAGTAATCACACTGCCAATCCCGGTAAACACACTGCCAAACCCAGTAATCACACTGCCAAACCCAGTAATCACACTGCCAATCCCGGTAAACACACTGCCAATCCCAGTTATCACACTGCCAATCCCAGTAATCACACTGCCGGTCCCAGTAATCACACTGCCATTCCCAGTAATCACACTGCCAATCCCGGAAAAAATACTGCCAATCCCAGTAATCACGCTGCCAATCCCAGTAATCACACTGCCAATCCTGGTAAACAGGCTGCCAATCCCAGTAATCACACTGCCAATCCTGGTAAACATGCTGCCAATCCCAGTAATGACACTGCCAATCCCGGAAAAAATACTGCCAATCCCAGTAATCACACTGCCAATCCCAGTAATCACAGTGCCAATCCCGGTAAACATACTGCCAATCCCAGTAATCACAGTGCCAATCCCAGTAATCACAGTGCCAATCCCGGTAAACATACTGCCAATCCCAGTAATCACAGTGCCAATCCCGGTAATCACAGTGCCAATCCCGGTAAACATACTGCTACTCCCAGTAATGACACTGCCAATCCCGGTAAACATACTGCCAATCCCAGTAATCACAGTGCCAATCCCGGTAAACATACTGCTACTCCCAGTAATCACACTGCCAATCCCAGTAATCACACTGCCAATCCCAGTAATCATACTGACAATCCCGGTAAACATACTGCCAATCCCAGTAATCACACTGCCAGTCACAGTAATCACACTGCCAATCCCAGTAATCACACTGCTAAACCCAGTAATCACACGGCCAATCCCAGTAATCACACTGCCAGTCCCAGTAATCACACTGCCAAACACAGTAATCACACTGCCAGTCCCAGTAATCACACTGCCAATCCCAGTAATCACACTGCCAGTCCCAGTAATCACACGGCCAATCCCAGTAATCACACTGCCAATCCCAGTAATCACACTGCCAGTCCCAGTAATCACACTGCCAATCCCAGTAATCACACTGCCATACCCAGTAATCACACTGCCAGTCCCAGTAATCACACTGCCTATCCCAGTAATCACACTGCCAGTCCCAGTAATCACACGGCCAATCCCAGTAATCACACTGCCAATCCCAGTAATCACACTGCCAGTCCGAGTAATCACACTGCCAAACCCAGTAATCACACTGCCAATCCCAGTAATCACACTGCCAATCCCAGTAATCACACTGCCGGTCCCAGTAATCACACCTCCAATCCCAGTAATCACACTGCCATACCCAGTAATCACACTGCCAGTCCCAGTAATCACACTGCCAAACACAGTAATCACACTGCCAATCCTGGTAATCTCACTGCCAGTCCCAGTAATCACACTACCAAAGACAGTAATCACAGTGCCAATCCCAGTAATCACACTGCCAATCCCAGTAATCACACTGCCGGTCCCAGTAATCACACTGCCAATCCCAGTAATCACACTGCCGGTCCCAGTAATCATACTGCCATACCCAGTAATCACACTGCCAGTCCCAGTAATCACACTGCCAAACACAGTAATCACACTGCCAATCCTGGTAATCTCACTGCCAGTCCCAGTAATCACACTGCCAATCCCAGTAATCACACTGCCATACCCAGTAATCACACTGCCAGTCCCAGTAATCACACTGCCAAACACAGTAATCACACTGCCAATCCTGGTAATCTCACTGCCAGTCCCGGTAAACATATTGCCAAACCCAGTAATCACACTGCCAATCCCGGTAAACACACTGCCAAACCCAGTAATCACACTGCCAAACCCAGTAATCACACTGCCAATCCCGGTAAACACACTGCCAATCCCAGTTATCACACTGCCAATCCCAGTAATCACACTGCCGGTCCCAGTAATCACACTGCCATTCCCAGTAATCACACTGCCAATCCCGGAAAAAATACTGCCAATCCCAGTAATCACGCTGCCAATCCCAGTAATCACACTGCCAATCCTGGTAAACAGGCTGCCAATCCCAGTAATCACACTGCCAATCCTGGTAAACATGCTGCCAATCCCAGTAATGACACTGCCAATCCCGGAAAAAATACTGCCAATCCCAGTAATCACACTGCCAATCCCAGTAATCACAGTGCCAATCCCGGTAAACATACTGCCAATCCCAGTAATCACAGTGCCAATCCCAGTAATCACAGTGCCAATCCCGGTAAACATACTGCCAATCCCAGTAATCACAGTGCCAATCCCGTTAATCACAGTGCCAATCCCGGTAAACATACTGCTACTCCCAGTAATGACACTGCCAATCCCGGTAAACATACTGCCAATCCCAGTAATCACAGTGCCAATCCCGGTAAACATACTGCTACTCCCAGTAATCACACTGCCAATCCCAGTAATCACACTGCCAATCCCAGTAATCATACTGACAATCCCGGTAAACATACTGCCAATCCCAGTAATCACACTGCCAGTCACAGTAATCACACTGCCAATCCCAGTAATCACACTGCTAAACCCAGTAATCACACGGCCAATCCCAGTAATCACACTGCCAGTCCCAGTAATCACACTGCCAAACACAGTAATCACACTGCCAGTCCCAGTAATCACACTGCCAATCCCAGTAATCACACTGCCAGTCCCAGTAATCACACGGCCAATCCCAGTAATCACACTGCCAATCCCAGTAATCACACTGCCAGTCCCAGTAATCACACTGCCAATCCCAGTAATCACACTGCCATACCCAGTAATCACACTGCCAGTCCCAGTAATCACACTGCCTATCCCAGTAATCACACTGCCAGTCCCAGTAATCACACGGCCAATCCCAGTAATCACACTGCCAATCCCAGTAATCACACTGCCAGTCCGAGTAATCACACTGCCAAACCCAGTAATCACACTGCCAATCCCAGTAATCACACTGCCAATCCCAGTAATCACACTGCCGGTCCCAGTAATCACACCTCCAATCCCAGTAATCACACTGCCATACCCAGTAATCACACTGCCAGTCCCAGTAATCACACTGCCAAACACAGTAATCACACTGCCAATCCTGGTAATCTCACTGCCAGTCCCAGTAATCACACTACCAAAGACAGTAATCACAGTGCCAATCCCAGTAATCACACTGCCAATCCCAGTAATCACACTGCCGGTCCCAGTAATCACACTGCCAATCCCAGTAATCACACTGCCGGTCCCAGTAATCATACTGCCATACCCAGTAATCACACTGCCAGTCCCAGTAATCACACTGCCAAACACAGTAATCACACTGCCAATCCTGGTAATCTCACTGCCAGTCCCAGTAATCACACTGCCAATCCCAGTAATCACACTGCCATACCCAGTAATCACACTGGCAATCCCAGTAATCACACTGCCAGTCCCAGTAATCACACTGCCAGTCCCAGTAATCACACTCCCGGTCCCAGCAAGCAAACTGCCGGTCCCGGTAATCACACTGCTGGTTCCAGTAATCACAATGCTCCCCAACCGAACCTCCACTCCCGGCACCATCCCCTGCAAACGTTAGAAATGCAAAACATGCGCCCACACCTCCCCCCTTACTTCCCTCCAATGTCCCAAGGGATCCTTCCATATCTCCCACAAATTCACCTGCACCTCCACACACATCATTTACTGCATCCGCTGCACCCGATGTGGCCTCCTCTATATTGGGGAGACAGGCCGCCTACTTGCGGAATGTTTCAGAGAACACCTCTGGGACACCCGGATCAACCAACCCAGACACCCAGTGGCTCAACACTTTAATTCCCCCTCCCACTCCGCCAAGGACATGCAGGTCCTTGGACTCCTCCATCGCCAGACCATAGCAACACGATGGCCGGAGGAAGAGTGCCTCATCTTTTGCCTACGAACCCTCCAACCACAAGGGATGAACTCAGATTTCTCCAGTTTCCTCAATTCCCCTCCCCTCACCTTGGCTCAGTCCCAACCCTCGAACTCGGCACCACCTTCCTAACCTGCAAACTTCTTCCTGTCCTCTCTGCCCCCACCCCCACTCTGGCCTATCACCCTCACCTTGACCTCCCTCCAACTATCGCATTTCGAACGCACCTCCCCCAAGACCCCCTCCCTACCTTTTATCTTAGCCTGCTGGGCACACTCTCCTCATTCCTGAAGAAGGTCTCATGCCCGAAACGTCGATTCTCCTGCTCATTGGATACTGCCTGACCTGCTGTGCTTTTCCAGCAACACATTTTCAGCTCTGATCTCCAGCATCTGCAGTCCTCACTTTCCCCTATCACACTGCCAGTCCCAGCAATCACACTGCCAGTCCCAGAAATCACGCTGCCAGTCACAGCAATCACACTGCCGGTCACAGTAATCACACTGCCAGTCCCAGTAATCACACTGCCAATCCCAGTAATCATACTGCCAATCCTGGTAAACACACTGCCAATCCCGGTAAACACACTGTCAATCCCAGTAATCACACTGCCAATCCCAGGAATCACGCTGCCAGACACAGCAATCACACTGCCGGTCACAGTAATCACACTGCCAGTCCCAGTAATCACACTGCCAATCCCAGAAATCACACTGCCGGTCCCAGTAATCACACTGCCAGTCCCAGTAATCATATTGCCACACCCAGTAACCACACTGCCAATCCCAGTAATCACACTGCCAGTCCGAGTAATCACACTGCCAATCCCGGTAAACACACTGCCAATCCCAGTAATCACACAGCCTGTCCGGTTAATCACACTGCCAATCCCGGTAAACATACTGCCAAACCCAGTAATCACACTGCCAATCCCGGTAAACACACTGCCAAACCCAGTAATCACACTGCCAAACCCAGTAATCACACTGCTATTCCCAGTAATCACGCTGCCAGTCACAGTAATCACACTGCCGGTCACAGTAATCACACTGCCAGTCCCACTAATCACACTGCCAAACCCAGTAATCACACTGCCGGAAAAAATACTGCCAATCCCAGTAATCACGCTGCCAATCCCAGTAATCACACTGCCAATCCTGGTAAACATGCTGCCAATCCCAGTAATCACGCTGCCAATCCCAGTAATCACACTGCCAATCCTGGAAAACATGCTGCCAATCCCAGTTAGCACACTGCCAATCCCAAAAATCACAATGCCGGTCCCAGTAATCACACTGCCAATCCCGGAAAAAATACTGCCAATCCCAGTAATCACACTGCCAATCCCAGTAATCACAGTGCTAATCCCGGTAAACATACTGCTACTCCCAGTCATGACACTGCCAATCCCGGTAAACATACTGCCAATCCCAGTAATCACACTGCCAATCCCAGAAATCACACTGCGAGTCCCAGTAATCACACTGCCAATGCCAGTAATCATACTGCCAATCCCAGTAATCACACTGCCAGTCACAGTAATCACACTGCCAATCCCAGAAATCACACTGCCAGTCCGAGTAATCACACTGCCAATTCCGGTAAACCCACTGCCAGTCCCAGTAATCACACTGCCAGTCCCAGTAATCATATTGCCACACCCAGTAACCACACTGCCAATCCCAGTAATCACACTGCCAGTCCGAGTAATCACAATGCGAATCCCGGTAAACACACTGCTAAACGCAGTAATCACACTGCCAGTCCGGGTAATCACATTGCCAATCCCGGTAAACATACTGCCAATCCTAGTAATCACACTGCCAGTCCCAGTAATCACACTGCCGGTCCCAGTAATCACACTGCCAGTCCCAGTACTCACACTGCCAGTCCCAGTAATCACACTCCCAATTCCGGTGATCTCACTACTGGTCCCAGTAATCACACTGCCAAACCCAGTAATCACACTCCCAATTCCAGTAATCTCACTACTGGTCCCAGTAATCACACTGCCAAACCCAGTAAACACACTGCCAGTCCCAGCAATCACGCTGCCAGTCCCAGTAATCACGCTTCCAGTCACAGTAATCACACTGCCGGTCACAGTAATCACACTGCCAGTCCCACTAATCACACTGCCAAACCCAGTAATCACACTGCCGATCCCAGAAATCCCACTGCCAGTCCGAGTAATCACACTGCCAATCCCGGTAAACCCACTGCCAGTCCCTGTAATTACACTGCCGGTCCCAGTAATCATATTGCCACACCCAGTAACCACACTGCCAATCCCAGTAATCACACAGCCAGTCCGGGTAATCACACTGCCAATCCTGGTAAACATATTGCCAATCCCAGTAATCACAGTGCCAATCCCAGTAATCACAGTGCCATTCCCAGTAATCACACTGCCAAACCCAGTAATCACACTGCCAATCCCAGTAATCACACTTCCGGTCCCAGTAATCATATTCCCATTCCCACTAATCACACCACCGGTCCCAGTCATCACACCGGCAATCCCAGTAATCACACTGCTAGTCCGAGTAATCACACTGCCAATCCCGGTAATCACGCTGCCAAACCCAATAATCACACTGCCAAACCCAGTAATCACACTGTCAGTCCCAGTAATCACACTGCCAAACGCAGTAATCACACTTAACAATTTCTCCTTTGAATCCTCCCACTTCCTCCAGACCAAAGGGGTAGCCATGGGCACACGTATGGGCCCCAGCTATGCCTGTCTCTTTGTTGGCTACGTAGAGCAGTTGATCTTCCGTAATTACACCGGCACCACTCCCCACCTCTTCCTCCGCTACATTGATGACTGCATTGGCACCACCTCGTGCTCCCGCGAGGAGGTTGAGCAATTCATCAACTTCACCAACACATTCCACCCTGACCTTAAATTTACCTGGACCATCTCTGACACCTCCCTCCCCTTCCTGGACCTCTCCATCTCCATCAGTGACGACCGACTTGACACTGACATCTTCTACAAACCCACCGACTCCCACAGCTACCTGGATTACACCTCTTCCCACCCTACCTCTTGCAAAAATGCCATCCCGTATTCCCAATTCCTCCGCCTCCGCCGTATCTGCTCCCAGGAGGAGCGGTTCCACCATAGAACACACCAGATGGCCTCCTTCTTTAGAGACCGCAATTTCCCTTCCCACGTGGTTAAAGATGCCCTCCAACGCATCTCATCCACATCCCGCACCTCCGCCCTCAGACCCAACCCCTCCAACCGCAACAAGGACAGAACGCCCCTGGTGCTCACCTTCCACCCTACCAACCTTCGCATAAACCGTATCATCCGCCGACATTTCCGCCACCTCCAAACAGACCCCACCACCAGGGATATATTTCCCTCCCCACCCTTCTCCGCCTTCCGCAAAGACCGTTCCCTCCGTGACTACCTGGTCAGGTCCACGCCCCCCTACGACCCACCCTCCCATCCTGGCACTTTC
Source organism: Chiloscyllium plagiosum (assembly GCF_037043375.1). Taxonomy (NCBI): domain Eukaryota; kingdom Metazoa; phylum Chordata; class Chondrichthyes; order Orectolobiformes; family Hemiscylliidae; genus Chiloscyllium; species Chiloscyllium plagiosum. Next base: position 3,793,910 of record NW_028270139.1, read on the forward strand.
CCCTACCACCGCAGGAACTGCAAAACCTGCGCCCACACCTCCTCTCTCACCTCTATCCAAGGCCCCAAAGGAGCTTTCCACATCCATCAAAGTTTTACCTGCACATCCACTAATATCATTTATTGTATCCATTGCTCCCGATGCGGTCTCCTCTACATTGGGGAGACTGGGCGCCTCCTAGCAGAGCGCTTTAGGGAACATCTCAGAGACACCCGCACCAATCAACCAAATCGCCCCGTGGCTCAACATTTCAACTCCCCCTCCCACTCTGCCGAGGATATGGAGGTGCTGGGCCTCCTCCACCGCCGCTCCCTCACCACCAGACGCCTGGAGGAAGAACGCCTCATCTTCCGCCTCGGAACACTTCAACCCCAGGGCATCAATGTGGATTTCAACAGTTTCCTCATTTCCCCTTCCCCCACCTCATCCTAGCTTCTAACCTCCAGAAACTCGATCCCCTGACCTGTCCGGACTTGTCCGACCTGCCCAGCTCCTTTTCCACCTATCCACTCCACCCTCTCCTCCCTGACCTATCACCTTCATCTCCTTCCCCACTGACCTATTGTACTCTATGCTACTCTCTCCCCACCCCCACCCTCCTCTAGCTTATCTCTCCACGCTTCAGGCTCTCTGCCTTTATTCCTGATGAAGGGCTTTTGCCCGAAACGTCGATTTTGCCTGTCCTCGGATGCTGCCTGAATTGCTGTGCTCTTCCAGCACCACTGATCCAGAATCTGGTTTCCAGCATCTGCAGTCATTGTTTTTACCACCGCAGTAATCACACTGCCAATCCCAGTAATCACACTGTCAGTCCCAGTAATCACGCTGCCAAACGCAGTAATCACATTGCCAATCCCAGTAATCACACTGTCAGTCCCAGTAGTCACACTGCCAAACCCAGTAATCACACTGCCAGTCCCAGTAATCTCATTTCCCGTCCCAGTAATCACGTTCCCATTCCCAGTAATCACATTGCCAGTCCCAGTAATCACACTGCCTATCCCAGTAATCACACTGCCAATCCCAGTAATCACACTGCCAATCCCAGTATTCACACTGCCAAACCCAGTAATCACACCGTCTGTCCCAGCAAGCAAACTGCCAATCCCGGTAATCACACTGCCAGTCCCGGTAATCACACTGCCTGTCCCAGTAATCACAGTGCCAGTCCGAGTAATCACACTGCCAATCCCGGTAAACCCACTGCCGGTCCCAGTAATCACACTGCCAGTCCCAGTAATCATATTGCCACACCCAGTAATCACACTGCCAATCCCAGTAATCACACTGCCAGTCCGAGTAATCACAATGCGAATCCCGGTAAACACACTGCTAAACCCAGTAATCACACTGCCAGTCCGGGTAATCACACTGCCAATATCGGTAAACATACGGCCAATCCCAGTAATCACAGTGCCAGTCCGAGTAATCACACTGCCAATCCCGGTAAGCCCACTGCCGGTCCCAGTAATCACACTGCCAGTCCCAGTAATCATATTGCCACACCCAGTAATCACACTGCCAATCCCAGTAATCACACTGCCAGTCCGAGTAATCACAATGCGAATCCCGGTAAACACACTGCTAAACCCAGTAATCACACTGCCAGTCCGGGTAATCACACTGCCAATATCGGTAAACATACGGCCAATCCCAGTAATCACACTGCCAGTCCCAGTAATCACACTGCCGGTCCCAGTAATCATATTGCCACACCCAGTAACCACTCTGCCAATCGCAGTAATCACACTGCCAGTCCGAGTAATCACAATGCGAATCCCGGTAAACACACTGCTAAACCCAGTAATCACACTGCCAGTCCGGGTAATCACACTGCCAATATCGGTAAACATACGGCCAGTCCCAGTAATCACACTGCCGGTCCCAGTAATCATATTGCCACACCCAGTAACCACTCTGCCAATCCCAGTAATCACACAGCCAGTCCGAGTAATCACACTGCCAAACCCAGTAATCACACTGCCAAACCCAGTAATCTCATATCCGGTCCCAGTAATCACATTCCCATTCCCACTAATCACACTGCCAGTCCCAGTAATCACACTGCCAAATCAAGTAATCACACTGCCAAACCCAGTAATCACACTGCCAGTCCCAGTAATCACACTGCCAAATCAAGTAATCACACTGCCAAATCCCGTAATCACAGTACCAGTCCCAGTAATCACACTGCCAGTCCCAGTAATCACACTGCCAAACCCAGTAATCACACTGCCAGTCCCAGTAATCACACTGCCAAACCCAGTAATCACACTGCCGGTCCCAGTAATCACACTGCCAGTCCCGGTAATCACACTACCAATCCCAGTAATCACATTGCCAGTCCCAGTATTCACACTGCCAAACGCAGTAATCACACTGCCAGTCCCAGTAATCACACTGCCAATCCCAGTAATCACTTTGCCAGTCCCAGTAATCACACTGCCTATCCCAGTAATCACACTGCCAGTCCCAGTACTCACACTGCCAGTCCCAGTAATCACACTCCCAATTCCGGTAATCTCACTACTGGTCCCAGTAATCACACTGCCAGTCCCAGCAATCACGCTGCCAGTCCCAGTAATCACGCTGCCAGTCACAGTAATCACACTGCCGGTCACAGTAATCACACTGCCAGTCCCACTAATCACACTGCCAGTCACTGTAATCACACTGCCAAACCCAGTAATCACACTGCCAATCTCAGTAATCACACAGCCAGTCCGGGTAATCACACTGCCAATCCTGGTAAACATATTGCCAATCCCAGTAATCACAGTGCCAATCCCAGTAATCACAGTGCCATTCCCAGTAATCACACTGCCAAACCCAGTAATCACACTGCCAATCCCAGTAATCACACTTCCGGTCCCAGTAATCATATTCCCATTCCCACTAATCACACCACCGGTCCCAGTCATCACACCGGCAATCCCAGTAATCACACTGCTAGTCCGAGTAATCACACTGCCAATCCCGGTAATCACGCTGCCAAACCCAATAATCACATTGCCAAACCCAGTAATCACACTGTCAGTCCCAGTAGTCACACTGCAAAACGCAGTAATCACACTGCCAGTCCCAGTAATCTCATTTCCCGTCCCAGTAATCACATTCCCATTCCCAGTAATCACATTGCCAGTCCCAGTAATCACACTGCCAATCCCAGTAATCACACTGCCAGTCCCGGTAATCACACTGCCTGTCCCAGTAATCACAGTGCCAGTCACTGTAATCACACTGCCAATCCCCGTAATCACACTGCCAATCCCAGTAATCACACTGCCTGTCCCAGTAATCACAGTGCCAGTCACTGTAATCACACTGCCAATCCCAGTAATCACACTGCCAATCCCAGAAATCACACTGCCAGTCCGAGTAATCACACTGCCAATCCTGGTAAACCCACTGCCGGTCCCAGTAATCACACTGCCAGTCCCAGTAATCATATTGCCACACCCAGTAACCACACTGCCAATCCCAGTAATCACACTGCCAGTCCGAGTAATCACAATGTGAATCCCGGTAAACACACTGCTAAACCCAGTAATCACACTGCCAGTCCGGGTAATCACACTGCCAATCCCGGTAAACATACTGCCAATCCCAGTAATCACACTGCCAGTCCCAGTAATCACACTACCGGTCCCAGTAATCATATTGCCACACCCAGTAACCACACTGCCAATCCCAGTAATCACACAGCCAGTCCGAGTAATCACACTGCCAAACCCAGTAATCACACTACCAGTCCCAGTAATCTCATTTCTGGTCCCAGTAATCACATTCCCATTCCCACTAATCACACCGCCGGTCCCAGTTATCACACTGGCAATTCCAGTAATCACACTGCCGGTCCCAGTAATCACACTGCCAAACCCAGTAATCACACTGCCAGTCCCAGTAATCACACTGCCAAATCAAGTAATCACACTGCCAAACCCCGTAATCACAGTACCAGTCCCAGTAATCACACTGCCAGTCCCAGTAATCACACTGCCAAACCCAGTAATCACACTGCCAGTCCCAGTAATCACACTGCCAAATCAAGTAATCACACTGCCAAACCCCGTAATCACAGTACCAGTCCCACTAATCACACTGCCAGTCCCAGTAATCACACTGCCAAACCCAGTAATCACACTGCCAGTCCCAGTAATCACACTGCCAAATCAAGTAATCACACTGCCAAACCCCGTAATCACAGTACCAGTCCCAGTAATCACACTGCCAGTCCCAGTAATCACACTGCCAGTCCCAGTAATCACACTGCCAAACCCAGTAATCACACTGCCAGTCCCAGTAATCACACTGCCAAACCCAGTAATCACACTGCCGGTCCCAGTAATCACACTGCCAGTCCCGGTAATCACACTGCCAATCCCAGTAATCACATTGCCAGTCCCAGTATTCACACTGCCAAACCCAGTAATCACACTGCCAGTCCCAGTAATCACACTGCCAATCCCAGTAATCACTTTGCCAGTCCCAGTAATCACACTGCCTATCCCAGTAATCACATTGCCAGTCCCAGTATTCACACTGCCAATCCCAGTAATCACTTTGCCAGTCCCAGTAATCACACTGCCAATCCCAGTAATCACTTTGCCAGTCCCAGTAATCACACTGCCAATCCCAGTAATCACTTTGCCAGTCCCAGTAATCACACTGCCTATCCCAGTAATCACATTGCCAGTCCCAGTATTCACACTGCCAAACCCAGTAATCACACTGCCAGTCCCAGTAATCACACTGCCAAACACAGTAATCACACTGCCGGTCCCAGTCATCACACTGCCAATCCCAGTAATCACACTGCCAATCCCAGTAATCACATTGCCAATCACAGTAATCACACTGCCGGTCCCAGTAATCACACTGCCGGTCCCAGTAATCACACTGCCAAACCCAGTAATCACTTTGCCAGTCCCAGTAATCACACTGCCAACCCCAGTAATCACACTGCCAGTCCGAGTATTCATACTGCCAGTCCCAGTAATCACACTGCCAATCCCAGTATTCACACTGCCAATCCCCGTAATCACACTGCCAGTACCGGTAATCACAATGCTCCCCAACCGAACCTCCACTCCCGGCACCTTCCCCTGCAACCATACGAAATGCAAAACGTGCGCCCACAACTCCCCCCTTACTTCCCTCCAAGGCCCCAAGGGATCCTTCCATATCCGCCACAAATTCACCTGCACCTCCACACACATCATTTACTGCATCTGCTGCACTCGATGTGGCCTCCTATACATTGGGGAGACAGGCCGCCTACTTGCGGAACGTTTCAGAGAACACCTCTGGGACACCCGGACCAACCAACCCAACCACTCCGTTGCTCAACACTTCAAATCCCCCTCCCACTCCACCAAGGACATGCAGGTCCTTGGCCTCCTCTATCGCCAGACCATAGCAACACAACGGCCGGAGGAAGAGCGCCTCATCTTCCGCCTAGGAACCCTCCAACCACAAGGGATGAACTCAGATTTCTCCAGTTTCCTCATTCACCACCCCCAACCTTGTCTCAGTCCCAACCCTCAAACTCAGCACCACCTTCCTAACCTGCAATCTTCTTCCTGACCTCTCCGCCCCCACCCGCACCCCCAATCTGGCCTATCACCCTCACCTTAACCTCCATCCAACTATCACATTTCCAACACCCCTACCCCAAGTCCCTCCTCTCTACCTTTTATCTTAGACTGCTTGGCACACTCTCCTCATTCCTGAAGAAGGGCTCATGCCCGAATCGTCGATTCTCCTGGTCATTGGATGCTGCCTGACCTGCTGCGCTTTTCCAGCAACACATTTTCAGCTCTGATCTCCAGCATCTGCAGTCCTCACTTTCCCCTATCACACTGCCAATCCCAGTAATGACACTGCCAGTCCCAGTAATCACACTCCCAATTCCGGTAATCTCACTACTTGTCCCAGTAATCACACTGCCAAACCCAGTAAACACACTGCCCGTCCCAGCAATCACACTGCCCGTCCCAGCAATCACACTGCCAGTCCCAGCAATCACGCTGCCAGTCCCTGTAATCACACTGCCAATCCCAGTATTCACATTGCCAGTCCCAATAATCACACTGTCAATCCCAGTAATCACACTGGCAGTCCCAGTAATCACACTGCCAATCCCAGTAATCACACGCCAATCCCAGTAATCACACTGGCAGTCCCAGTAATCACACTGCCAATCCCAGTAATCACACGCCAATCCCAGTAATCACACTGGCAGTCCCAGTAATCACACTGCCAAACCCAGTAATCACACGCCAATCCCAGTAATCACACTGCCAAATCCCGGTAATCACACTGCCAAACCCAGTAATCACACGCCAATCCCAGTAATCACACTGCCAATCCCAGTAATCACACTGTCAAATCCCGGTAATCACACTGCCAAACCCAGTAATCACACGCCAATCCCAGTAATCACACTGCCAAATCCCGGTAATCACACTGCCAAACCCAGTAATCACACGCCAATCCCAGTAATCACACTGCCAATCCCAGTAATCACACTGCCAAATCCCGGTAATCACACTGCCAATCCCAGTAATCACACGCCAATCCCAGTAATCACACTGCCAGTCCCGGTAACCACACTCCCAATCCCAGTAATCACTCTGCCAATCCCAGTAATCACACTGCCAAACCCAGTAATCACACATCAATCCCAGTAATCACAATTCCAGTTGCAGTAATCACGCTGCAAATACCAGTAATCACACTGCCAATGCCAGTTATCACACTGCCAAATCCCGGTAATCACAATGCCAGTCCCAGTAATCACACTGCCAGTCCCAGTAATCACACTGCCAGTCCCGGTAATCACACTGCTAATCCTGGTAATCACACTGCCAATCCCAGTAATCACACGCCAATCCCAGTAATCACACTGCCAAACCCAGTAATCACACTGCCAAACCCAGTAATCACACTGCCAAACCCAGTAATCACACTGCCAATCCCAGTAATCACAATTCCAGTCCCAGTAATCACACTGCTAATCCCATTAATCACACTGCCAATTCCTGTAATCACACTGCCAATGTCAGTTATCACACTGCCAAATCCCAGTAATCACAATTCCAGTCCCAGTTATCACACTGCCAATCCCATTAATCACACTGCCAATTCCTGTAATCACACTGCCAATGTCAGTTATCACACTGCCAAATCCCAGTAATCACACTGCCAGTCCCAGTAATCACACTGCCAATCCTGGTAATCACACTTCCAATCCCAGTAATCACACTGCCAAACCCAGTAATCACACTGCCAGTCCCAGTAATCACACTGCCAAACCCAGTAATCACACTGCCAATCCCAGTAATCACAATTCCAGTCCCAGTAATCACACTGCTAATCCCATTAATCACACTGCCAATTCCTGTAATCACACTGCCAATGTCAGTTATCACACTGCCAAATCCCAGTAATCACAATTCCAGTCCCAGTTATCACACTGCCAATCCCATTAATCACACTGCCAATTCCTGTAATCACACTGCCAATGTCAGTTATCACACTGCCAAATCCCAGTAATCACACTGCCAGTCCCAGTAATCACACTGCCAATCCTGGTAATCACACTTCCAATCCCAGTAATCACACTGCCAAACCCAGTAATCACACTGCCGATCCCAGTAATCACACTGCCAGTCCCAGTAATCACACTGCCAATCCTGGTAATCACACTTCCAATCCCAGTAATCACACTGCCAAACCCAGTAATCACACTGCCGATCCCAGTAATCACACTGCCAGTCCCAGTAATCACACTGCCAGTCCCAGTAATCACACTACATGTCCCAGTAATCACACTACCTGTCCCAGTAATCACACTGCCAATCCCAGTAATCACACTGCCAAATCCCGGTAATCACACTGCCAAACCCCGTAATCACACTGCCAAACCCAGTAATCACACTGCCAAACCCAGTAATCACACTTCCAGTCCCAGTAATCACACTGCCTGTCCCAGTAACACACTGCCTGTCCCAGTAATCACACTGCCAAACCCAGTAATCACACAGCCAGTCCCAGTAATCACACTGCCAATCCCAGTAACCACACTCTCGATTACAATTATCACACTGCCAGTCCCAGTAATTGCTTTCACATCTGTACAGAAAAATCTAGCCTCTGTGTATATACTTTTTAAGTCTGTGGCTCTGACCTGTAATGAGATGTCTCATTGTGGGGTTTAGTATTGGGGTAATGGGTTCAATATCATTGATTGTTGTTTTATTTATTGCTTGTCTTTGTTTTTCAGTATCTTTTATTACCTGTTGGAAAGGTGTTTTTTCACCACTTGCCCTATTTGAGTTTGATACCAGATTAATTAATACCTGGTATCGCAGTCACAAAACATGCGGGATCCAAATCAACCCTTTGCATGAGAACACCACTTTATGATGCAACTCTGATATTCAGCTCCTTAAATTAACTTTCTACAAACAATTGGTAATTTGATGTAATTAGTTTCCATTTGAATAGCAAAGGGGGGACTTGATGTTCACACTGAACCTGCTTTTGATCTTCGACTTCATTACAGGTGAGAATCAAACACATCAGATTATATTGCACTGCCTAAAGAGAAAGGATGCACATCTAGAAAAGCATATTTTCACTTATCATTTATGTGAATCTACTAAAATATCAAATCAATTTCGAACATAGAACAGGCCCATCAGCCCACCAAGTCTGTGCTAACCACGATGCCATTCCAAACTAAACTGATCTGTCTGTATATGGTCTGTTTCCTTCTATTCCCTGCCTGTTCATCTGTCTGTCTCAATGACTCATAAACAATGCTATTGCATCTGCTTCTCCCGTCTCCCCGGTAGCGACTTCCAGGCACCTTACCGCCCTCTGGATAACAATCTTTCCTCACATATCTCCTTTAAATTTCCCCCCCTCCCCTTAAGCCCATGGTCCCTAGTATTTAATATTTCTACCCTGGGGAGAGATACTGACCATCCATCATATCCATGCCCCTTATAATCTTATATACTTCCACACTTCTTTCAAATTGTCCCTCAGCCTCCAAAGTTTCAGCGAAACCAATCCAAGTTTGTCCAACCTCTTGTTATAGCTCACACACTCCAAACCAGACATCCTGGGAAACCCCTTTTGCACCCTCTCTAAAGCCTTCCTATAGTGCGGCAAACTGTACCCAAGACTCCAAATGTGGCCCAACTAAAGTTGTATACAGCTATTTGTTCAAACCGAGTAAATTTGATTTTGTTTCCATGAGGGGTTTAAGTTATTTGCGCCCTTGTTTTGGTGGGATTGTGACAAACCATTGAGCATGTTCCCTCTGTTTAGTTGGAAAAGTTTGGATCGTTGGCTTTGTGTGGTCTGTGATGATGTAACTGGAATGAGGGAGCAGGCATTAAGTAACCAATAAAAACCGAATCCTTTAGAATCGGACCTAATCAAATATGCATTTGCAAATAGCCAAAGTGTTATATTTAGTACCTTTTCCAACACAACACGACCACTTTACAGCCTCTTTATTGCGTAATTGATCGCGTCGTACATCTGCAAAATGGCTGCCACACCCCAATTCAAAGCAGTTCATTAAATAGAAACTGTTGAGACAGTTCAGAGATTTGAAAACACAATCTCAGTCAAAGCCTTTCTTTCAAACCACAACAAGTGCACACTTGTTGGTATGTGCTCCACCCTAGATGAGACTTGTATTTTGTTGTTTACCACAATCCTTGGATTTTGGCAAAGTGCCACAATCTTACTGTATATAATTTGTCAACAGTAAGGTTTCATTATAAAGTATTACAATACTTTTCTTTTTCTTGTGTTTAGTCAACTGTTAACCCCTCACATCAAGATAGGTACTCTCCAGTGGTAAAGGATTCTCTTCCTCCCACTTCTCTTAGGGGGGAGAGGCAGAAGTAACTTTTATTAATTTCTCTATTTAGCTTATGTGCCTGATTTTATAAAACCCATTGTAATGGACAGGAGCAAACAGACAAAATCACAATAAAACTGTATTTAAGGATATTTTAGCACTTCTTGTGCAATCATGGGCCATTTACTAGCAGCATAAATCTCATCAAATATTCTCATTGAATATTGCACCGCACATTCGACGTTATTATATCTCACAGATTGTCATTGTTGTGGTGTACAGAGAAATAATACAAGGCATCTAAAGGTAAACTGAGCAAAACAAACAGTTCTTGTTCAACAGTAATTGACAATCTGCTTATGTCTGTAAATGCTTTATGTTCAATAACAGTTTTCATTTGGAGAGCTCGCTAGAACTGGGCAGTGAGATTCCCAGCTAGCAATCTCTGCAGTTTTGCTGACCTGGTTTCCCAGAGCTCGCCTGTGCTCCTTGTTCAGATTTCTGATGCCAAATGCCATGCAATAAACATTCTAATCTAAACATTTAAATCTCTTCATTGTGCTGGTCCTTCCAATTTCTGTAACCTTCCACAAACTGCACCAGTCAAGTGGTCAGACCTGTCAGCCTGCCCTCAGTGATGGTCGAGAGTGTGGTGCTAGAAAAGCACAGCAGGTCAGGCAGCATCTGAGGAGCAGGAGAATCGACATTTTGGACATAAGCTCTTCATCAGGAATGACGCTTGTGGCCTAAAGGAGCTGAGAGATAAATTAAATTGGATAAATTAATTGCTGCTATTAAATTGGAAACCTGTGCAAATCTTGCTCCCCAACCAACGATGTCCCTGTCGCCCAGCATGCCCCACCCTGACCTCTGAGTCTGGTCATTGCTTTCTCCCATTACTGCAGTCCTCAGGTTGGCCTTTCATGAACAGAACATTCTTTTATTAATTGGATAATTTTGTTCTGTATCCTTTGGAAAGGTAAAAACAATGACTGCAGATGCTGGAAACCAGATTCTGGATTAGTGGTGCTGGAAGAGCACAGCAGTACAGGCAGCATCCAAGGAGCAGCAAAATTGACGTGAAGGGCTTTTGCCCGAAACGTCGATTTCAAAGCTCCTTGGATGCTGCCTGAACTGCTGTGCTCTTCCAGCACCACTAATCCAGAATCCTTTGGAAAAGAACAATTATCAGAGCATAGCTATTCTTTCACTGTAATTAAAAATTCAGTGATATATTTCAATAAGGGGCATTCAAGGCCCAAAAATAATATTCCAAATTAATCTTTTCCATTGAACAATCTTGTCTATCTCCAAGACCACCTCACACACATTGAGGGGAATTCGAACCTGAAAGTACTTTGACCATCAAAAGTGTCAGCACATCGTGGGGCTGGCTCCAGAGCTCCGACTGCCAGGTTCCTGTGGAATACATTGGGCCTTTTGCATGAAACCCCATCAGGAGTTATCACTCACGCAGAGTAATACTTTGGCTGACTTTCAAATTCATAGGCACGTCGTGGATTTCCAAGGCATCCTGAAACTGACCATGAAAGGCAAAGCTCAGATTTGCAACAGTTGAGGAGTAGATCAAATTCAAAGAGACAGCAGTGACTCTTACCTATTAATGGGCAAAGGTCTGACTGCAGCTCATTCCATATACGCACCACTGTCTCTGTGAAAAAGTTGCCCTTTAGGTCCCTTTTAAATCTTTACCTTCTAACCTTAAACCTATGACCTCTAGTTTTGGACTCGCCCCATTCTAAGAAAAAGACATTGATTATTCACCCTATCCATGTCTCTCATGATTTTATAAACTTCAGTAAGGTCACCCCTCAGCTTCTAACACTCCAGAGAAAATAGCCCCAGCCTACTCAGCCTCTCTCTATAGCTCAAACCTCTAGTCCTGGCAATACTCTTGTAAATCTTTTCTGCATCCTCTCAAGTTTAACAACATCCTTTCAAAACAAGAGTGATCAGGATTGTTTGCAATATTCCAAAAGAGGCCTCACAAATGTCCTGCAAAGCCACAACATGATACCCCAACTCCTAAACTCAATGTTCTGACCATGTATGGGCAGTACTGGTGACCAGCAGCAGTATAAGGTGCCTCATTAGCATAACCAGCAGCAACAGAACAACCAGCTTTTTATGTGAATTACTTGCTCAGTACCCTCTCTCTCTCTGGTGAATATAATTGTTTCAATTTTTTCTCTCTCTTTCCCCTCTGATTTACAAATGTTTCTAGGATATAACTTGTCTCCAATGCAATAAAAACAAGTGCAGAAAGCTTTCATTTCATTTGGTATTCTTTATTTTCCATTATTGTTTGCTCAAACTCACTCTCTCCAAGACCAACACTCACTTTACTTACCCTTATGCTAAATAGTTGAAGCAAGGGAACAACTTTCAGAACAGCTGCTAAATCAAACAGTGGCGATAAGGGGGAAGAGCATAACATTTAGGATGGGAAATGATTAAACTGACCATGACAGGAGGGGAGAGAGTATGAAACTAAAGGTAAATCCACAGATAAAGATGGAGTTGCAAACAATTAAAAAGAGAAAAGTAAAGGCTCTGTATTGGAATACATGTTGTATTAAAATCAAAACAGATGAACTTATAGCACAAACATGGGCGACACGGTGGCTCAGTGGTTAGCACTGCTGCCTCACAGCACCAGGGACCCAGGTTCAATTCCAGCCTCGGGCGACTGACTGTGTGGAGTTTGCACATTCTCCCCGTGTCTGAGTGGGTTTCCTCCGGGTGCTCCGGTTTCCCCCCACAATCCAAAAGATGTGCAGGTCAGGTGAACTGGCCACGCTAATTTGCCCATAGTGTTAGGTGCATTAGTCAGGGGTAAATATTAGGGTAGAGGAATTGGTCTGGGTGGGTCGTGTGGACTTGTTGGGCTGAGGGGCCTGTTTCCATATTGTCAGAATCTAATCAGGTTAGTACAATCAATAATCATCATAAAGACAGACTTTGGGACCTAAATATTGAATGAAATGAGACATTTAGGAAAGACAGAAAGCTAGGTAAAGGTGCAGAGATGGCTCTGTTAATTAATGAAAGCATTAGCACAATAGAGAAGGATGACTTAACTTTAGGAGACCAGGATATAAAGGCAGTTTATGTAGCAATGAGAAATGAAATAGGCAATTGGTCCCCTGTGGGGTGTGGTGTAGAAGCTTCCTAACAGTAACTACACAGTGGGATGGAGCATTAAGGAAGCAGAGTCTTTTCTATCCAGTGAGGGATGGCCGAATGTTCAAATTGACTTGACTCTGAAATGGTACTGAACCATTTCAGCACATTTTGTTATTAGGATAAGCTGAAGAAGGGTCAAGTATCAAACTTGTCACAAAGAACAGCAATAATCATTTGGAATTTTAATCTGCATCTATGCTCAAAAGAAGTGGAGAAAAGTAATCTAAATGAGAAGTTCTTAGAACACTTTTAGGATAGTTTGGGACCGCATGTTATAGAGGCAACTGGACAGCAGACTATACAGGACTGACATTGAGCAACAGATGCCATTAGTAAACTTTCTGATTGTGAGGGCACCCCTGATTAGCAGAAACTTTGGTACGTTTGAATTTATATTCAGATTGAGGGAGAGTAGAGTGGGTCCAAGACTAGTATATTAAACTTAAATAAGAGCAATATAAGAGCATGAAAAAAGAGCTATTTAAAGGAAATGATCAGATTAGGTTAATGGATACGACAATAGAAAACTGTGTCATGTCTTTGCAGTTACCTTTACTCAAATGAAGTATTGTTTCATGTGTTTCAATCTTCTCTTTCTCAAACTGCAGGGTGAATTCTATCATGTTATGGGCGACACGGTGGCTCAGTGATTAGCACTGCTGCCTCATGGTGCTGGGAACCTGGGTTCAATTCCAGTCTTTGGGTGACTGTTTGGAATTTGTACATTCTCCCTGTGTCTGCGTGGGTTTCCTCCCACAATCCAAAGATGTGCAGGTTAGGTGCATTGGCCATGCTAAATTGCTATCGTGTTCAGTGATGTGCAAGTTAGGTGCATTGGTTAGGGGGAATGTAGGCTAATGGGTTACACTTTGGAGGGTCAGTGTGGACTTGTTAAGCCGAAGGGCCTGTTTCCACACTGCCTGGATTCTATGTATTATGGTCACTGGCCTTATGGGGTTCCTTTACCTCAGTTCCCTAACAAAGTCCTGCCTCATTACACATCACCAAATCCAGAATTGCCTGTTCCCTAGTGGGCTCTACCACATGCTGATCCAAAAAAAAAATCTTGTAGATATTCCATGAATTTCTTTTCTAGAGATCTGCTTCCAACCTAATTTTTCCAGTCCACCTGCTTATTGAAATTCCCCATGATTATTGTAATAATGCCTTTCTGACATGACTTTTCCATCTCCTGATTTATTTTATTCCCCATATCCTGACTACTGCTAGGAGCCCTGTACACAACTCCCATAAGGGTCTGTTTTCTTTGTAGTTCCTCAACTCTACTCACACAAATTCTATGCCTTTCAACTCTGTATACCTTCTTGCTATTGATTTAAGTCATTACTTACCAACAAGGCAACCCCAATCCTCTGCCATCTGCCTGTCCTTTCCATTGAATGTGTATCATTGAATATTTAATTCCCAGCTCTGGTCCCTTTGTTGCCATGTCTCTGTGATACCCAAAGCATCGTACCTATCAATTTCAATCTGTACTACAAGCTTATTTACCTTGTTTAATATATTATGCATTTAAGTACGACACCCTCAGTTCTGCATTGACTGGCCCCCGTCTCATTGTTGTCCCTTATTTCTTGCATGTGAAATTAAATTCCTGACCCTTTCAATACTCTCTGTCTTATTACTTATCTATAAACTTTAACCTCTGCTGTGCCTGCACCCCTGCTCCCTTTAACCTTCTTCACAATCTACCATGAAACCTAACCCCTCCACTATCAGGATTAGCACCTTATGCACAGCCCTCGTTACGTGATTTGCCAGGACTCTGGCCCTAGCATGATTCAGGTGGAACAGTTCCCTCCTTCCCCAGTACTGGTGTCAATGTTCCACAAATTCAAACCTAATTCGCCTTGCCAGTTTTTGAGCCACACCTTTACCTTTTTGATCTTGTTGATCCTGTGCCAATGTTCTTGCAGCTTAGATAGTAATCCAGGCATTGTTACATTTTTGTTCTGTTATTAATTTAGCCACTAGCTACTCCACTACTGGCACCTTGGGTAGGGTTGTAGAGCAGAGAGACACCGGGGTTCAAATACATTATTCTATGAAGTTTGCATCACATATAGGTAAAGTGGTTAAGAAGGCATTTGGCATGCTTGCCTTAGTTGCTCAGAGTATTGTGTACCGGAGTCAAAAAGTTATGTTGAGGTTGCACAGGACATTGGTGAGGCCTGTTCTGGAATACTGTGTCCAGTTCAGGTCGCCCTTTTATGGGAAGGATATTATGACGCTGGCGAGGTTTCCAAAGAGGTTTATCAGGATGTTACCAAGAATGAATGGTTTGACTTATAAGGAGAGGCTGGGACTTCCTTCACTGGAACATTGGAGGTTGAGGAGTGAACTTTTAGTGGTTTATAAAGTCATGAGGGGTGCAGATACAGAGAAAGGCAGGTGTCTTTTCCCTAGGGAGGAGGATTTCAAGAATAAGGGGCATTTTTTCAGGCGAGAGGAGAGAGAGTTAAAAAAGGTGTGAGGGGCAATTTTTTTTTTACACAGAGTGGTTTGTGTGTGGAAAGAACTTCCAGAGGAAGTGGTGAATGTGGGCACAGTTACAGCGTTTAAAAGACATTTGGTTATGTACATGAATAAGAAACATTTGGAGAGATCCAGGCCAAGCCCAGGCAGGTGGGACTAGTTTAGTTTTGGATTTTGGTCAACATGGACTGGTAGGAGCAAAGGGTCTGTTTCTGTACTCAATGACTCTAAATGGATTGCAGGCATTAAAGGGGATATTCCAGACTACACAAAATAGATACATGCTAACAGATAAGAGAGTACCAAGGAGGACCCATCATCTTGGTTAACTAAGAATAATGATAGTATCACACTGAAAGAAGTTTGTAATTACACAACGGTGGACAGCAGATCTGAAAGTTGGATAGAATCTCAAATACGACAAATAACAATTAAAAGAATAAGGAGGGAAAAAATAAAGTACAAGACAAAGTGAACTAGAAATATGAAAAGATGGTTTGATGTTCTACAGACATTTCAGAAAAAAAGAAAATTCCAAGTAAGTGTGATTTTAAAAAGTGAGTTTTTGGAATTAATAATTAAAAAGACAGAGATTAATTGAACTGGTATTTTGCAGTCTCACTGTAGAGGATGTGAGTAACATTCCAGGAATTGCTCTAACGTAAGAAATGGAAAGAAGAGAAGAACTTAGAAAATCACAATCATCAGAGAAGTGGTACTGAACGAGTTGACCGATCTGTAGCCTGAAGGTGCCTGGGTCCTGAATGGGTTTCATCTTAGCGTCCTAAAAGGAATGGTTGGTCAAATTTCCAAAACTTCCTCCTTTCAGGGACAATGACATTAGATTGGAACATTCAAAAAGGGAAGGAGACACAAAGCAAGAGCCTATGAGTTCTGGTGAAGTGTCACTGGACTCAAAATGTAAACTCTGTTTTTCTCTCCAAAGATGCTGCCAGATCTGCTGAGTTTCTCCTGCAGTTTCAGTTTTTGGTTCAGATTTCCAGCATCCACTGTCCTTTGATTTGAACAGTTAGCCAGTTGGCTGGACATCTCTCATAGGGGAAATATTAGAGGCCATTACGAAAGAAGTTATGACGAGGCACTTACAAACAGTTCGAGGTAATTAGGCTGTGTCAGCATGGTTTTGTAAAAGGGAAGTCATGTTTATCCCATTTATTGGAGTTCTGTGAAGTAGCAACATGTGCTGTGGATATAAGGGAATTGGTGGTCATACTGTATTTATATCGCTAGCAGATATTTAATTATGTGCCACATCACAGGTCACTGCAGAAAAATAATGCTCGTGGGGCAGGATGTAACTTATTGGCATGAGTAGGAAACTGGAGGACTAACAGGAACCAGAAAGGAGGAATAAATGGGTCATTTTCTAGTTGGCAAGATGTACTGAAGAGAGAGCCTGATGGACCAGGGCTGGGACTCACTTTTTTACAATTTCTGTAAATGCCTTGGATGGAGGGATAGGTACGTTGTGGAGAGGAAGTAAGGAAGCTACAAAGGGGTATGAATTGATACAATGTGGAAAACGATGAAATGGTCCATTTTAGCAGGATAAATGAAGAAAACAAAGCAGATGATGGAAATGGTGAGAGGTTACAGAGCATGGAGCTGCTGAGGGATCTCAGTCACCTCATAGAGTCATATACATGAATCAGAAATGCTGAGGGTGTACCGCCAGCAAGTCATTCGAAAAGTTAATAAAATGCTATTATTAATTGTGGGGGAAGTTTAATCCAACAGGTATGCTTTGGCTACATGGACTATTGCAGGAAAGACAGACCAGAACTGGGCCGCAGCACCCTCCCCAATATCACTGTCCTCACCTCCCTGTGAGGAGAGATTTCTCACCATCGCGGGAGAGGAATGGGACAGCTCTCATTGAAGTGCAGAAACCTACCTGTTTCTGTAGCTGAGTAACTGTCACCCATCATGTCACTGCAATGCTGACCTTAACAAGGCCACTGGTGCCTCCAGGGTATATTATTTCTAACCATTGGCTTTCAGAGCCTTTCCTGTGTTACAGCTGTACTGACCCACAATAGCAGTGAACTGCTGCTGTAGTTAGATCCACAATTCCCTTCCGGAGGGAATGTCATTAATAATGGCATCTAACATTTTCCCGATGACAAACATTAGACCAAGTGGCCTGGAGCTTCTTGTTTTCTGAGGAGGTTCTGGGGAGGTCCAGCTCCTGATGCTACTCTGCACTTTAACTTCCATTCGTGATCTTGATGATGATATGCTTGAGTGACGGACCAGTCAGCCTAACATCTGTGGTATGTAGGTTACTTGAAAAGATTCTGAGGGATAAGATATACATGCTTTTGGAAAGACAGAGTTTGATTAGGAATAGTCAGCATGACTTTGTGCATGGGAGATCATGCCTCACAAATGTGCTAGAGTTCTCTGATGTAGTTACCAGGAAGGGTGACGAGGGCAGGGCGGTAGATGTAGTCTCCCTAGATTTCAGGAAGGCCTTTGATAAAGTTCCACATGGCAGGCTGCTCTGGAAGGTTAGATCACATGGAATTCAGGAGGAGCTGGCAAATTGGATACACAATTGACTTGATGGTAGGAGGCAGGGGGTAATAGTGGAAGGATGTTTGTCGGACTGGAGGCCTGAGACTAATGGAGTGCCTCAGGGGTCGGTGCTGTTATCTATATCAATGATTTGGATGAGAATGTACAGGGCATGACTAGTAAGTTTGCAGATGACACTAAAATAAGCAGTATTGTGGACAGTGAGGAGGGTTATCAGAAATTGCAGCAGGACCTTGATCAGCTGGGGAAGTGGGCCAAGAAATGGCAAATGGAGTTTAATATAGATAAGTGTGAGATGTTACGTTTTGGAAAGTCTAGTCAAGCTCGGAGTTTCATGGTGAATGGTAGGGCCTTAAGGAGTGTAGTGGAATAGAGGGACCTTGGAGTTCAGGTTCACAATTCTCCGAGAATGGAGTCCCAGGTAGACAGGGCAGTGAAGAAGGCTTTTGACACACTGGCCTTCATCAGTCAGGGGACTGAGTATAGAAGTTGGGAAGTTATGTTACAGTTATACAGGACATTGGTGAGGCCGCACTTGGTGTATTGTGTTCAGTTTTGGTCACCTTGTTATAGGAAGGATGTTATTAAACTGGAAAGAGTGCAGAAGACATTTACAAGGATGTTGTCAGGACTCAATGGTCTGAGTTATAGGGAGAGGTTGGACAAACTAGGATTTTTTTTCTTTAAAGCATAGGAGACTGAGGAGGGAACCTTATAGAAGTGTATAAGATCAAGAGAGAAATGGATAGGGTGAATGCACTCAGTCATTTTCCCGGGGTTGGGGAATCAAGGGCATCAGTTTAAGGTGAGAGGGAAAAGAATAAAAGGGAACGTGAGGGACAACGTTTTTTACACAGAGGGTGGGACACATATGGAAGGAGCTGACAGTGGAAGTGTTTGAGGCGGGTACATTAACAACATTTGAAAGGCATTTGGCCAAATACATGGATAGGAAAGATTTGGAAGGATATGGGCCAAGTGCAGGGAAATGGGGTTAGCGTGAATGGACATTTTGGTCGGCATGGACCAGTTTGGGTCAGGGGGGGCCTGTCTCCGTGCTGTAGGATGCTATAACTCTGTGATGAGGAGCCACCATTCTAAATGCACAAGCCAGACAGCCCAGTATGGCTGTGATGAAACTTTGCAGAATCGTATTGAACAGTAAGGTTTACACACACAAGAGGGACAAGGACTTCAGTCGCAGACAGTTTCAATGAGGAGGAAAAAAGGAATAAAGAAATTATAGCATCAGCTGCTCACCTTGCTGCCAGAGATTCTGCCATTAATTCTGTATTCATTGAGGTTAAACCGGGCACTCGATATCACAAGCACATGAACAGTTACCCTTCATACAGCATTGTGACCATCCCTCCCAATAACATATCACAGACAAAAGGAAGTCCAATGAACAACTAACCATCCTTGAATGTCCACTATTGGACCCCATCAATTCATCTCTTTCCCGTTCATCACCAAGACAAACATGTGGTGCATGGAAAGATGGTTAATGTACTGTATTTACAAAATATCAAACGCACTTGGGCAACTGCAAAGTTGTATTCTTTCTTTTCCTGTGAGTGCTGTGAGGTGTAACCCTCTAACTCAAGGTGAGGTTGAGACAAGCAAATGAGGTCCCTCGTGCTCAGGTGATCTTGGCCAATTAGTCTGAGGATTGCCACAGGTTTCTGTAACGTCAGGGGGTGGGTTCAGCCTTCAGGAAAAGAGACAGCACTCAGGTCCTGACATGTGGGGGAGGGCGGGAGGTGCAGAAGCAGTGAGAGAGTGGGGGTCACTGGCTGCAAAGTGAATTCAGTTGCATGTCCCTTCTTGCTATCATCCCTGACGTCCCACTACTTCCTCTCTGCTGTAGGCACTTTGACGTCAATCCCTGGGGTACTGTAATGTCAAAGCTAAGGTATCCGACATTATTTAAGGTGGAAGGCATGTTGGCATTGAGAACGTTCAGAGCTATGGTCCAGGAAAGAATTTATTCAGTTGTCAGGTTTGATGCTCCATGGGTGTGGGCAACCCATGAAAACATGTCTTTACAATACCGTAACTTCAATCCATTCAAGCTTAAGGTGAATCCTCTCTTCTCCGTCACTGGAGCTGATATGCTTGGCTGGCCAATTAGTCCACTGCCAGATTGTTTTCTGCTCCCCAGTGGTTCTCCTTTTCTTTGAGGGCTGTTGGGATACAAGATCTGTATCCAGCTAAGCAGAGCTTCAGGAGTACTGTACCTTCCATTCTCTCCCTCTGTCCCTGTCTTCACTATACGTGATGAAGTGTGATTCACAAGGTGAAAACTCTTACTGGTCCCACCTAAAGTGTATGTGTCTGAGTTGGTGCATGGTAAACAGCATCTCTCAGGAGGGCTGGCTTCTCTGAGGATTCACGATCAGTGACCTCCAGCCCATGCTGCTGCATGCAGCAAGTGCGTGTGGGAGATAAAGAATAACAATCATTGTCAGCAAAGGTTAAGAATCTTGCAATTCATCATTATTGAGATGATTCGATTTGAACAATGAGTGAAACATGGCCAAGCTGATAGAATATCATCACCGAGTGTCAAAGGACTTAGTCAAGTGGGCTGCCAATATTTGACTGTGCCACAAGGTCACTGGGAGTGCCATCTTAATGGCCAAGCACATTGGAACTCCAATAAACTCCAGGGCCACCTGCTCACATTGTTGGGAATGAAGTGCATCTGTGATACTCCATCCCTGTCATGTTCTGTGTCCACTCTTTCTATATCGAGGGAAATAGCAGTTCTGTGAATGACCTGTTTAACACGGGTTCCCTCAGGGGATGCTGTGTAGGTTCAGTACTAGAGGACGGGAGGATTGTAAATGTTGTGCCCCTGTTCAAGAAGGGCAGTAGAGAGGACCCAGGTAATTATAGACCAGTGAGCCTTACTTCTGTTGTAGGATAAGTTTTGGAAAGAATTATAAGAGAAAGGATTTATAAGCAACAATCTGATTGGAGATAGTCAACATGGTTTCGTCAAGGGCAGGTTGTGTCCCACAAACCTGAGTTGTTTGAGAAGGTGACCAAGCGTGTGGATGAGGGTAGAGCAGTTGACGTGGTATACATGGACATCAGTAAAGCCTTTGATAAGGTTCCACATGGTAGGCTGTTGGAGAAAATGCAGAGGCATGGAATTGAGGGTGATTTAGCAGTTTGGATTAGAAACTGGCTTTCTGAACGAAGGCAGCGAGTGGTGGTTGATGGGAAATATTCAGCCTGGAGTCTGGTTACTAGTGGTGTACCACAAGGATCTGTTTTGGGACCACTGCTGTTTGTCATTTTTATAAATGACTTAGACGCAGGTATAGGTGGATGGATTAGTAAGTTTGCAGATGACACTAAAGTTGGTGGAGTAGTGGACAGTGTGAAATAATATTACAGGTTGCAGGGGGACTTGGATAAGCTGCAGAACTGGGTTGAGAGGTGGCAAATGGAGTTCAATGTGGATAAACGTGAGGAGATTCACTTTGGGAAGAATAACAGGAAGGCAGAATACTGGGTTAATGGAAAGATTCTTGGTAGTGTGGATGTACAGAGGGATCTTGGGGTTCATGTACATAGATCCCTGAAAGTTGCCACCCAGGTTGATAGTGCTGTTAAGAAGGCATACGGTCTGTTAGGTTTTGTTGGTAGAGAGATTGAGTTCCGGAGCCACAATATCATGCTGCAACTATACAAAATGTAGTGCGGCCACACTTGGAATATTGTGTACAGTTCTGGTCGCCCCATTACAGGAAGGATGTGGAAGCATTGGAAAAGCTGCAGAGGAGATTTACCAGGATGTTGCCTGGTCTGGAGGGAAGGTCTTATGAGGATAGGCTGAGAGACTTGGGTCTGTTCTTATTGGAGAGAAGGGGGCTAAGAGGGGATTTGATAGAGACATACAAGATGATCAGAGGATTAGATAGGGTGGACAGTGAGAGTCTGTTTCCTAGGGTGATGACATCAGCTTGTACGAGGGGGCATAACCACAAATTGAGGGGTGATAGATTTAAAGACAAATGTCAGAGGCAGGTCCTTTACTCAGAGAATGGTAAGGGCGTGGAATCCCTGCCTGCCAATGTAGTCAACTCAGCCACATTAGGGGCAGTTAAACAGTCCTTGGATAAGCACATGGATGATGATGATGGGATAGTGCCGTGGGATGGGCTTAGATTAGTTCACAGGTCGGTGCACCATCGAGGGCCGAAGGGCCTGTTCTGCACTGTATTGTTCTATGTTCCATGAGGTGATTCAAAGTGACAGCCAGGAAATTTCACACAGAGAGCAGAGATAGTGGTTCTGGCAGGAAGACCTCAGAGCTGAAAATGTGTTGCTGGAAAAGCGCAGCAGGTCAGGCAGCATCCAGGGAACAGGAGAATCGACGTTTCGGGCATAAGCCCTTCTTGAGGAATATTTCCTGTTCCCTGGATGCTGCCTGACCTGCTGCGCTTTTCCAGCAACACATTTTCAGCTCTGATCTCCAGCATCTGCAGACCTCACTTTCTCCTCCAGGAAGACCTCAGAGACAGGCAGGATGAAAAACAGAGGGAGAGAGACAGAGAAATCCTCTAGTTCTGTTATTCCAATTCTGTTATTCTCTGCTTGAACAAAGTCTGTTTGTTGACTTCTAATTCCCTTGTGTATTCCCATTCCTCATTTTTGTTTTCCGAGCTGGATTATCTACTGGTGATTTCATGCCAAAAAATGAAACTGCTAAAAAGGTGTAAACCAAAAATAAGAGATGAAGATGTCTTCACGCCTGACTGATTTCTCCTTTTGATGGAATGTCAATTTTGGCTCAGATTGTCTTTGTTTGTTTTATGTTGCTTTCGCGACCTTGGCTCAACCTGTCGAAAGAACCACAGCGGCCATCTTAAGTGAGTATTTTTTTCTTTTCTGGAACCAGTTTAGCCCAAGCAAGTCTCAGTATTAAAATCAGATAATGAAGGTTGAACGTTGATGCTCCCTATTTTGCTAGTATTGTGACACTGCCAAGTTGTTGTTGGGGATACGCGTATCAAATTTCAAGATGAGGCAGTGTTTGAACAAACTGATGAATAGATAAATTCTGCAATGACAAGGATAATTGCTAGACTATTGGAACTGTGTTTTTAAGTAACTTGATGAACAGTTTTCAGGGAATGATTGTGGGAATAAATTGTAAAAAGGTATGGAGTTGTGTGGTATGAGAAGGTGTTTGGAAATGGCCAGTGCAGTGAGTAAGATGAGTGTCGGAGTCCCCTGAGGTGGTGAATGTGAGTGGGATAGTTTAATTTGTATGTCAAGAGAGATTTAAGAAATGCCAGAGGGGCCAATGCATTCAGGGGAGATAAAGCATGGGGAATACAAGGTGAGTTACTTTGTATTATAGGTGAGGAGGCAGGAAACTATGCCTCAGGAATCTGTAGTGTTGACAGATGCTTCTTCCTTATAACTTGCTCATTCTTCCAACAATGTCAACACATGTCAGTTTTTTTTCCCAGCCCAACTCACCTGTAGCAACTGCTTAGCCCACCTTTCATAATAACTTCTTTGTAGTCAAGTAATTGTGGGCTTTGTGTAAATCGCATGATCTAACCAAACCTCAGAAAGAATTGAGCAGAACCCATTTATTACTTTACATATTATTAAGAGCAATGAGTTTGTTTGCCATATTTTAACACTTGACTTTCTGGTGCATTCTATAAATGTATAATGATTTATTGCTTTGTCACTCTATCATTTCAACTGCCTTTGAAACAGAGGCTGAGCATTATAGGTTCCCTGAGAACTCTCTGACTAAGTGTATGCTGTAATGTGGCAGTGAATGCACAGATCAGTAAACAGTGGACATCTGGGCCCATTTCGACAGTGAACCACAGAGACAGAAAGCCTGCACAAAATACACAGGAGAAATCCCATGTCCGGGAATGTGGCAAGTATTAAGGGGAGATCAATCAACCGCAGTAAGTAAAACATTACAGTAAATCAGGTATCAGGAATTAATGAACACTTAGAATGTTTACGAAAAGCATGTGGAGAAAGTCAGCAAGTGGCTGCTATTAAAGAAGATCTCCCACAGGCTCTCAGGCAAGGGTCACGTCACAACTGCAGCAGAAGCACAGGACATTCAACACTGGTCACGTCTGTTAGTGGGGTCCCAGCATTACAGGACACAGAGGGACAAAAGAAACTCTTCCCAGAGGGTGTAGCAGGCCCACCACGAGACTGTGGCTCCCCTGGTTTTGCAGACCTACAGGGTGAATTCTGGAGTAAAAATCTTGTGATTAGTTTTTTTAAGAACTCACTCGCTGCCTGGGCCAGCCATGCCCTGTTGTTTTGTGAGAGTGGTGGTGAGCATGTCGGTGACAGTCCGTGAACGTGTGTCCAATGGTGTTAGGGAGGGCCTAGGGCAGGGCCAGGTAATCCGTCTGGTTTCATTTCCTTTTAAGACTTTCTCACGGCCGGTACAACTGAGTGTCTTGCTCAGCCATTTCAGAGGGCATTGCTGTGGGTCTGGAGTAACATGCAGACCAGACCAAGTAAGGATGACAGCTTCCTTCCCTAAAGGACACTGCTGAATTCGATGGGCTTTTTCTGATAAATGATAATGATTTCATTGTCATCATTAGACACTTAATTCCAGATGTTTATTGAATTCAAATTCCACCATGTGCCATTGGCAGGATTGAAACTTGATCTAAATTTGATGTGTCTCTGTGTTAACTGTTGAGTGACAATGCTATGCGATCATTGCCTCCCCTCAAATAATGGCATTTTCCAAGGTTAACTGATGATTAATTTTAAATTATGTACAGGGGTGAATTCTTAAATTCTTTCTAGTGAGATACCATGGTTAAGGCCAACAATTTTCAGGCTGCTTCCACTCAGGGCATAGAAAATATTAAAACCAGAATGAAAGGGCAAAGCATTCTCCATGTTATAATGTGTGTAGGATCACAAAACCCTGTACGTCATTCTGAATCACCTCTTTGTTGAAGAAGATAACAAGAGAATAAAGTTGTCTTCTTATTTCACTGCCTATCCCAAGGGCATCCGACAATAGCAACCACAGCTAGATGAAGAAATGCCATTCTGTGCAGGGCCATTCGTGGGAGGCAGGTACAAGCATTTGTATTCACTCAATCACAAGCAAAAGCAAGTGAAGCCTCAAAATTGGATACAATCAACAAAATGACCACAACATCCGACAAGGAAGGGGGCCATATTGGACCTGGTATTGGGGAACAAGCTAGGACAGGTGGTAAAAGTTGCGGTGGGGGATTTCTTTGGGAACAGTGACCACAATTCTGTAAGTTTTAGAATACTCGTAGATAAAGAAAAGAGTGGTCCTAAGGGAAGAGTACTAAACTGGGCTAAAGCCAATTATATCAAAATTAGGCAGGAGCTGGGAAATGTGGATTGGACACAGCTATTTGAAGGGAAGTCCACATTTGAGATGTGGGAGGCTTTCAAAGATAGGTTAAAGATAATGCAGGATAGGCATGTCCTGTTAAAGGCAAAGGATAGGAAGGGCAAGATTAGTGAACCATGGATGACAGGAGAAATCGTAGGACTAGCCAAGGGGAAAAGGGAAGCGTACGTAAGGTCTAGGCAGCTAAGAACAGAACAGGCCCTGGAGGAATATCGGAAGAGTAGGACAAGTCTTAAACGAGGAATCAAGCGGGCTAAAAGGGGTCATGAAATAGCTTAAGCGAGCAGAATTAAGGAAAATCCCAAAGCATCTTATTCTTATATAAGAAGCAAGCGGGTAACTAGAGAAAGGATTGGTCCACTAAAAGATAATGAAGGAAGGCTGTGTGCCGAACCTGAGAGAATGGGTGAGATTCTGAATGATTACTTTGCATCAGTGTTCACTGAGGAGAGAAACATAATGAATCTTGAGATTAGAGATAGAAGTTTGATTAGTCTGGATCAAGTTGGCATAAGTAAGGAAGATGTGTTGGGTAGGCTAGAGATTATTAAGGTGGACAAATCCCCAGGACCAGATGGGATCTATCCCAGGTTGCTGAGGGAGGCGAGAGAGGAAATAGCTGGGGCTCTGACAGATATCTTTGTGGCATCCTTAAATACAGGTGAGGTGCCAGAGGACTGGAGGGTTGCTCATGTTGTCCCCCTGTACAAGAAGGGTAGTAGCGATATTCCGGATAACTACAGACCAGTGAGCCTGACGTCAGTGGTGGGGAAGTTGCTGGAGAAAGTACTGAGGGATAGGATCTATTTATATTTAGAAAAGAATGGGCTTATCAGTGATAGGTAATATGGTTTTGTGGGGGGGGGAGATTGTGCCTTACCAACTTAATAGAGTTCTTCGAGAAAGTGACCAAGTTGATAGATGAAGGAAGGGCTGTTGCTGTTGTATACATGGACTTTAGTAAGGCCAAAAAAGAGAAAATGCTGGAAAAATTCAGTAAGTCTGGCAGCATCTGTAAGGAGAGAAAAGAGCTGACATTTCAAGTCTAACTGACCCTTTGTCAAAGACTTTAGTAAGGCGTTTGATAAGGTTCCCCATAGTAGACTAATGGAGAAAGTGAAGCCACATGGTGTGCAGTGTGTTCTAGCAGGTGGATAAAGAACTGGTTGAGCAACAGGAGGCAGAGAGTAGTAGTGGAAGGGAGTTTCTTGAAATGGAGAAAGGTGACCAGTGGGTGTTCCACAGGGGTCAGTACTGGGGCCACTGTGTTGTTTGTGATATACATAAATGATCTGGAAGAGGGCACTGTTGATATGATCAGCAAGTTTGCAGATGACACGAAGATTGGTAGCAGAAAGCAAAAGGGACTGAAAAAGAATACAGGAGGATATAGGTAGACTGGAGAGTTGGGCAGAAAAGTGGCAGATGGAGTTCAATCCAGACAAATGTGAGGTGATGCGTTTGGGCAAGACTAATTCCAGGGTGAATTATACCATGAACGGAAGACCTGTGGGAAACGTTAATGGGCAGAGAGATCTGGGAGCGCAGGTCCATTGTACCCTGAAGGTTGCTGTTTTAGGTGGATAGAGTGATCAAGAAGCCATATAGTATGCTTGCCTTCACTGGACGGGGTATTGAGTATAAGAACTGGAAAGTCATGTTAACATTGTACAAGACTTTGGTTCAGCCGCATTTGCAATACTGTGTACAGTTCTGGTCGCTACATTACCAAAAGGATGTGGACGCTTTGGAGAGGGTGAAGGGAAGGTTTACGAGGATGTTGCCTGGTATGGAAGATGCTAGCTATGAAGAGAGGTTGAGTAGGTTAGGTTTGTTTTCATTAGAAAAAAGGAGATTGAGGGGGTCCTGATTGAGGTTTACAAAATCATGAAGGGTATAGACAGGGTGGATAGAGACAAGCTTTTCCCAGGGTGAAGGATTCAATAACAAGAGGTCATGCTTTCACGGTGAGAGACGGAAGGTTTAAGGGGGATACATGCGGCAAGTACTTCACACAGAGGGTGGTGGGCATTTGGAACGCGTTGCCAGCCGAGGTGGTAGAGGCAGGCACGGTAGATTCATTTAAGATGCGTCTGGACAGATGCATGAGTAGGTGGGGAGCAGAGGGATACAGATGCTTAGGAATTGACCGACAGGTTTAGACAGTAGATTTGGATCGGCTCAGGCTTGGAGGGCCGAAGGGCCTGTTCCTGGGCTGTAAATTTTCTTTGTTCTTTGTTCTTTGTTTCAGATTATGGAGTGAGAAAGAGACCTTGAATCATACAGGAAGACCTCACAACTTCACTATAGATTTATGGATATTGGTTGGAGAATGACCCATTTCCGTGGCCAGTAGTCACAGCCAACCTCAGGGTGGACTTTGACATATTTAGAAAAAATGTTCAGAAATAGCCCATCAAGAATAAATTCAAAGGTAGATAAAAGGCTTTCCAGGAAAAAGAAATTTGGCCCATCGAGACTGCTGCTCCATTCCATCATGGCTGATATGTTTCTCGGCCCCATTCTCCTGCCTTCTCCACATAACCCTTGTTCCACTTACAGTCAAGAACCTATCTACCTCTGACTTCAATACGTTTAATGACTTGGCCTCCACACTCTCAGTTGCAATGGATTCCACAGATTAAATCACCACTGGGTGAAGAAATTCTTTGTCATCACAATTCTAACAGAGTTGACCCTTCACCTTGAAACAGTGCCCTCAGGTCCTCGTCTCTCCGACTAGCGGAAACATCTTCCCCACTTCCTCTCTATCCAGGGGGCGTCTCAGTATTCTGTCCGTTTCATTCAGATCCCCCTTTATCCTTCTAAACTCCATTGAGTACACAGATCCAGAGTCCTCAACCATTCCTCATATGGCTAGAGATCATCTCCAGAATTATTCTTGTAAGCCTCCTCTGGACCCCTCCCATGCCTTTCTTCAATATAAAGCTCAAAACTATCCACAATATTCCAAATTCGATTTGACCAGAACCTTATCCAGCCTCAGCTGTACTCTCTGCCCTTGTATTCTAGCCCTCTTGAAATGAATGCTTGCATTGATTTGCCTTCCTAACTGCCGACTGAACCTGTGTGTTAACCTGAAGAGAAATTAAACTAGAACTCTCAGGCCCCTTTGTGCTTCAGTTTTCTGAAGCCTTTCCCAATTAGAAAATAGTCTACACATTTACTCTTCCTTCCAAAGTACATAACCTCATATTTTCCCAAATTATATTCCTTCTGCCACTTCTTTGTCACTCTCCTAGCCTCCTCACTTCCTCAACGCTACCTGTTCTTCCACCTAACATTGTGCCATCTCAAACTTAACAACAACGCCCTCAGTTCCTTTGTCCACATTGTTAGTGTATAACTTGAATAGTTATAGTCCCAACACTAAGCCCTGCCAAACTCTACTAGTCACTGGTTGCCATCCTGAAAAAGACTCTTTTATCCCTACATTCTGCCCTGTGCCAGTCAGCCATGTCAGTGCCTCACCTCTCACAATATAGGCTCTTTTTAGCGGCCTTCTGTGTGGCATTTTGTCAAAGACCTTTGGGAAATTCAAATCGATCAAACCCACTAACTCTCCTTTGTCTAACTAGTTCACTACCTCCTCAAAGAGGTCTAACAGCTTTGTCAGGTGTGACCTCCCCTTGATGGAGCCATGCTGACTCAGCCCTATTTTACTGTGCGTTTCCACATACTCCACAATCTCATTCTGAATAATGGACACTAAAATCTTACCAATGACCAAGGTCAGGCTAACCTGGTTATAGCCTCCTACCTTCTGTCTCCTGCCCTTCTTAAAAAGGGGTGATACTTTAGTCATTTGGAGTCCTCTGGGACCTTCCCTGACTCTTGTGATTCCTGAAAGATTACCATCAATGCCTCTACAATCTCCTCTGCTGTCTCCTTCTGGAGCGTGGTCCATCTGGTCCAGCTTATTTATCCACCCTCAGATCGCTCAGCTTCCCCAGCACCTTCTGTCCCAACTCTGTTGAAATTCAGGTATGCTGCTGGGTCTTCCACTATGAAGACTAATGCAAAGTACCTATTCAGTTCCTCTGCCATTTCACAAATGAACCCAAGATACTATCTCCACCTCATGCCTACACATGTTCTATTCTAACAATAAGAGGAATGTGCATTGTTCTCAAAATCTGCTGGAAGCCGTACTTTAGCTGTTTAGACACTTCCTTTCCATTAGTTTAGTTACAATCTTCAGTTCAGACAGGAAAGTTTCAGTTCTGCCTGGCTGCTATCCAGTCAACTTTTATTGGGATCTTATTGAACATAAAACTGGAGGAGAGGTGATGTACAATCAAGGTCCTCAGTCCTGTCTATCAATGCAGTGATCCACATACTAGTAATATACACATTTTTATAAAATGCAATCACATTCGAGACCAATAAACATTATGCATGTCCGATTTAATTACTAACTTTATTTATGAAACTTAATTTGAGTGATTTTCATTTAGGGATCACCAGCAAAAGAACAGCACAACTGAAATCAGAAAATTGATCGTTTCTGTTGTTGAAACTTTCATGGTCAGTGGCAAAGCTCAAGTTTCACAAGACAATAATAAATCAAGACATCAAGTATAAAAGTAGTGTCATATCTGTAATAAAAGTAGCTACAAATTAGTAAATGGTGTTTTTGAGTGAATGAGATTCCTGGTTTGGGAGTTTGAAGTGTAAGTAAGCAACAGGCATATTCAGGCCTGTCATTTCCTTGCAGCAGAGCCCAGAGCAGCTCTCTATTACCGTCAGGCTCGAAACCAAGCAACGGGAGCTAATGGTTTGTGGTCCATCGAGGCTTCTGCTCTTGAAGAGTGAATTTAAGGGTGCTGCTGCTGAATACAATTTTGCTCATATGACTAAGCAAAATAGAAGAACTGGGGCTGAAAAGGGACTCCATTGTCATGGATGCAGTTCTGGAATACTTTGTGATGGA
The DNA here is from genome assembly GCF_037043375.1 of Chiloscyllium plagiosum. Taxonomy (NCBI): domain Eukaryota; kingdom Metazoa; phylum Chordata; class Chondrichthyes; order Orectolobiformes; family Hemiscylliidae; genus Chiloscyllium; species Chiloscyllium plagiosum. The sequence goes on from NW_028270139.1 coordinate 3,824,435, forward strand.
GGTAGATGAGAGGAGAGACGACATGATTTTGCAGCAGTTGACCAGGCTATTCAGTTGTCTGGATTCTGAGGACCTCAACAACCTCAATGTTACAAGAAGTTGTAGAACCTCATATGGTGGGAAAACCCAGAGAATGCTTCACACTTTGTGGGAGAATCTAGGACTGGAGGGATTATTGCGTGTTATGAAGATGTGGGTGTACTGTACCTTTAAGAGAGTTAAAAGCTGGCAGAACTATCTGGCAGTACCAAGTGTTCTGAATAAGATACAATGTAATATGTGATCCAGCAAGTAGGGTAGCTGGTTGCCTGGAGACAAAAACAGATTCAAATTAGGCCAATCAGTTTAAATTATACCGCAAAAAACAAACTCCAATCCGGTTTGAATTGAGTATATGGACAATCTGAAAAGCTAATGACACAATCCAATGCTTTGGGGGTATAAGACCGGGGAAAATGAACAGTTGGGAGGAGAACTGCCACACCACCAGCATATGGAGACTACCTGAAAAATAGCTGCCTTAAAGGTACCTTTATCGGTCTGTCACCTGTGAAGCATAATCCCTAAGGAGAAGAAAAGACGATGCAGGAAGATCCAAATAGAAGATGTGACAGCTGGCTGGTTTTGAAGTTTGATTTTTGGTAAATCTTAATCAGGGGTTTATCGGATTAGTGTTATAGAAGGGAACGTAAAAGATAGGTTAGAGGAAGGAGTTGTAAATAGTGGTTTGTTACTTATTGTCTGCTAAACTTCAAGAAATAAAGTTGTTAATTTTTACTTTAAATAGTTCTTGGTCTCACAGATTACTGCAGGACATAAATATTTTCTGTGTTGCTGGTTTAAATTAAGCAGGAGGGTTTACCCCTTGTCATAACATTAAAAAAAAAGATGTCACCTGTTTAACATAGCGATGAAGAGGAATGTCTTCTTTCAGAGGATAGTGAATCTGTGTAATTCTTTACCACTAAGGACTGTCAGGCAATACTAATGAGTATATTCAAGGCTGGGCTGTTTAATCAGTAAGGGAAGCAAGGGGTCTGGGAAAACGTCAGGAAAGTGGAGTTGACGATTAACAGTTCAGCCATGACCTCATTAAATGGCAGAGAAGAATAATGGGTCATACAGCCACTTCTCCTCCTACATTGTATGGCCTATCTCCTATCCACCAATCCCTCACATTACCCAATGCACCTCACCATCATCATTCACTCAAAAGCACTTCCTGGGACTCAGGATTCACATCCACCTTCCAAATAGTCCACTTCACACACGCACACACACACACACATACACACACACAGACACAGACACACAGACACACAGACACATACACACAGACACACACACACATACACACACACAGACACAGACACACAGACACATATACACAGACACACAACACACACATGCACAGACACACACACAGAAACACACAATACGCACACACAGACACACACACATAGACACAAACACACACACAACACACACAGACACACACAGACACACACAGACACACACACAGACACACACACAGACACACACACAACACACAGACACACATACAACACAGACCCACAGACACACGGACACACAGAAACACACAGACACACAGCACACACAGACACACACACAGACACACACACACACAACACATGCACACACACAGACACACACACAATCACACACATAACACGCAACACACAGCACACAGACATACACACAACACACGCACACACACAGACACACACACAACACACGCACACACAGAGATACAACACACACACGCGCACTCACACAATACAAACAGACACACACGGACATACACAGACACACACAAAACACACGCACACACAGACAGACACACACACAACACACATACACAGACACCCCCACACACAGACACACACAGACACACAAACACACACAGACACACACGCAGACACACAGACACACAGACAGACACACACACAAAACACAAACACAAAACACACACACAGACACACACAACACAAACAGACACACACACACACAACACACGCACACACACAGGCACACACAGACAGACACACAGATGCACACACACAGACACACACACAGACATACACACAGACACATGCATACACACAGACACACACAGACACACACACAGACACACATAGACACACACTCAAACACACACAACACACGCACACAGACACAAACACGCAGACACACACACAATACACACAGACACACACGTGCACACACAGACACACAAACACACGCAACACAATCACACACAGACACACACACAACAACGCACACAGACACACACACAGACACAGACACACACACACACAGACACACATACACAGACACATACACAGACACACACACAGACACATACACACAAACACACACACACGACACACATACAAAACACACACAACACACGCACACAGACACACACACAGATACACACACAGAAACAGACACACACATACAACACACACACGCACGCGTGCATGCACGCACACACACACTCCAAAACACCCCAGCCTCACACCACAATCCCACTGGTTCTTTTTCCAATGCGAACATTGAGAGTGAGAGTACATTGGTGACCATTCTCAACTCTCAGCTCACACTCATTCAGCTCGCTGCCATGGCAACTGATTTGCTGATCGTCTGGTCACAGGCCTCTTGTTTCCCCTTCCCCTTCTGACTTTCTGTTTCCCAGGAAGTCGAGGGACAGGAACAGCACAGAACGGATGTGGAGTTCCTGTCACTCAGTCCAATGCTCTCAGCCACCAGCTCAGACACTGGCACTGGCACTGGCACTGGCACTGCACCAGTTTAGAAATGGGGTCAGTACATGGTGCGCCAACTTGCAGTACGGGCACACACACTGAGTCGCTAGGTACCTCGGCTAGAAGAAGGAAGAAATTTGTAGAAAGAAGAGAAAAAAAACAGAATGGTTGGGGTTAAAATGTTGAGAAATTATTAAATATTATTGTCGGAGGGGTTAGGGTGATGTGATGCACAAATATCAGAAAATTAACATGAGCGTAGAGCCAACAAATAGGAGGGCAGATTGGTTCATATATGAAATAAACTCCAGAGGAAGAGGTACATACAGGTATAGTTACAGCATTTAAGAGATATTTGGATAGGTACAAGAACAGCAAAGGTCTAGAATGACATCAGCCAAATATAGGTAAATGGGACTAGTTTTATTTGGGAAATGTGGTCAGCAAAGACGAGTAGGACTGAAGGGTGTGATTCCTTGCTGTATGACACTATGACTCCCGGCTGGCAGCAACCAATCCCATCCTGTCTACAGTCTCTGTTCAAATCTCTCTTTAATTTGCAGACCCAGAGGTACTGACACTGCAAACCCCCTGCACCTTTTACAAATCTCTCAATCATCTGGTCTCCTTGTGAGGATGTGGCAGCTGAATGACCTGGGGAGAGTGATTGTTGGGAAGATGTCTCCATTGGTAGGAGAGACTAAGACCTGAGGGCACAGCGTTTAACGTAAAGGGTAGATCTTTTAGGATGGAGATAAGGAGAATTAGCCAGAGAGTGGTGAATCTATGGAATTCATTGCCACAGAAGGCTGTGGGGGCCAAGTCATTGAGCATATTAAGACAGAGATAGATAGGTTCCTGATTGTCCAGGGGATCAAAGGTTACAGAGAGAAAGGGGGAGAATGGGGTTGAGAATCTCATCAGCCAGGATTGAATGGTGAAGCAGACTTGATGGGCTGAATGGCCTAAATTCTGCTCCTATGTCATATGATCTGCAGCTGTTCACTCTAGAGACTTTCAAAATACTCCAGAGACTTTGCAATAACAGAATTTATTCAAAACTTGCCTTACTTACAGGTTTATTGTGAAGCGGTGGTAAGGAGGCTACAAAAAGATCCAGGTAGGTTATGTGAGTTGACAACTTTCCAGCAAATGGAGTATGATGTGGGAAAAGTTCTAAATGTCTGTTTTGTCAGGAAGAATGAGGAAAAAGGCATATTATCGAAATGATGAGAGATTATAGATTTGTAAGATGCAGACATGCACAGGTTCATGTTCAGGTATAGCAAATACTTCAGAAAGCTAATAAAGTGTTAGCATCGATTGCAAGAGTTGAGTACAAGACTAGGGAGAATACAGAGCACTAATGAAACAACATTTGGAGTGCTATGGCGAGTATTGATCACTTTATTCGAGGACGAATATAAACATGTTGGCAGCATTTCACAGAAGGTTTACCTGACCAACATCTTCAATGAGTTGGTTGTCTTATGAGAAAATTTCGGCTGGATAGGCTGATAATGACTGGAGTTTAAAAGCATAGGGGGCAACTTGATTGAAACATAAAGTCTCCTGAGGGGTCTTGGCAGGGTAGATATGGGGGGATGTTTCCCCTTATAGGTGAATCTAGAACTAGGGGTTTCCATTTAAATATCAGCAGTGGCCCACTTAAAACAGAGTCAAAAAGAAAACTATTCTCTTTGAGAATCGTGCACCTTTCAAACCCTCTTCCAGAAAAGGTTGTGGAATCAGAGTCCAAATATTTTTTAAGGCAGCAGTAGATAGATTCTTGTTAAACAAATGCCTGAAATGAGATCAGGGCTAGGTGGGAATGTGGATTTACAGCTGCAGTCAGGCCAGCCATGGTCTCAGTGAATGGGGAAGCAGACTTAAGGCTGAATGGCCTCTTCCTGCCTCTTTTTCGATGTTCATACTTTAGGAGGCCACCCTTTTAAATAGCCATTTGTTGGACCTCTCTTCAAGCTGAACACTTCTTTGGTGAGTGGAGTGAATTCACCCATTGGTGCTGATTTGAATTGAAGTCTGACTTGTGGTTAAAACCTATGCATTTGCTTCTGGTGTACACTGCGGGACATTGTGATGTGGGTCCTGAGCATGGGTCACACTCTAAACCGCGAGAGGTTCAATGCTACACAATAGGAGAATGTGCAGCAGCTGTAGGCTCATGCCCAATAGCGTGACCAATCTGGAGTCCCCTGGACGACTTTAAGATGAAAACATCTCCAAAACTGTCTCACAATTGCAAACAGTCTGCACCTAAGCAATAATTAGCTCAAAGGTATTATTCTAATCCTGGGTTTTAGCCTGGCTTTCAGCCAAAATGTCAGAAAAGTACACACCTTTTGAGTTGTGCACTATAATTTTGATGTTTTTAGCACATTTTCCTTAGCTGGCAAGGATCTTCATATCAGCACCACTGACAGAATGTACGAACACTTGACGTATTTCAATGCTTTCAGCCAAGTGACTCTGTCCTGCTTATTTGCAAACGGATTGGAAATAACACAGCAGCTGGAAATATTAGACGGCATAAAAACATGAATTCAGAGCCGTATCATTTTCAGTTTGGAACTTCTTTTGAAAAGGATGGACACCTTTTGTGTATTTAAGCATGAGCTGTATTGCCTGTGGAGAAATACTGGAGACATTTGTTTTGCATCCCAGTGAGGGGGCAGTGCAGAAATCTATTGCTCAGTGGTGAATATTCAATACTTCCCAGCAGGCACTGGTGAATATGTTGTTCCCCGTTGTGTAATTTGTTCTCCTTGTCTTGTGACAATTTTGCCTTCCTTTAGCTAAGCTTGAAGTAACACACTTACTGGAACATACAGAGCAATTTCTGCCGTGCCAGCTGATGGAGGCAATGCCAGGAAAGAGTGGGTTTGAGTGAAAACCATGCCCAGTTATGGACAGCCTCGAAGCGACTGATCACAGGATTCCATGCCAGGGCTGTCACTCAAACCCACTTGTAACAATCGCACTGTTTCAGCAACTCTGGAAATGAGTGACAACATTCCTGGCAAACTCCAAGAGTGAGCTCCACAGCGAGGGAGGGAAGATCCTGATAGCTCTGCCATGTACTTCCTGACCGGCAACAAACCAGACTCAGCCAGCCGTCGGAGAATTGGCCTTTCCTGCTGCCCCCCCTCCCCTCCACCGTCACATTGCAGACACAAAGCCTCTGGAAGGACCACATCAATCAAGTCAGTGGTATGTGTAACTATAGATGGAATTTCTTATTACTTGGAGGCTGAGGGGTGATCTTATAGAGGTTTATAAAATCATGAGGGGCATATAGACAAGACTTTCTCCCTGGGGTCAGGGGGTCCAGGGTGAGAGAGCATAGGTTTAGGGTGAGAGGGGAAAGTTTTAAAAGCGACCTGAGTGGCAATGTTTTCACACAGAGGGTGGTACGTGTATGGAATGAGCTGCCAGAGGAAGTGGTGGAGGCTAGTACAGTTACAACATTTAAAAGGCATTTGGATGGGTATATGAATAGGAAGGGTTTGGAGGGATATGGGCTGAATGCTGGCAAATGGGACTAGATTAGATTGGGATATCTGGTCAGTATGGACGAGTTGGACTGAAGGGTCTATTTCTATGATGCACCAATTCTAAGACTTGCTTCAGATTTGAAAAATGCTTCTCATACATTTACATTTATGCATTTGCTGACATATTATTTATGGCTACAAGTCCTGTGGCAAAATTGTAGATATTTTATGAAGTTTTTAATTTGCTTACAGGATGTGGGCATTGGTGGCTGGGCCTGCATTCATTGCCTATCTCTCCTTGCCCTGGAGAATATGGTGGTGGGTTGCTGTCTTGAATTGCTGCAGTCTGTGTACCGGAGAATGTCTTCAGGGAGGGAGTCCAGGGATATTAACCCAGTGACACAGCTGCTGAACAGAATCAACACAAAGAGGGCCCCTCCAGAAGCTTTCATCCTTGATGCCATTTCCTCCATATGACACAGTGTTGGTCAAACTGATGATGTCCCAGGACACCGTGACTGCCAACTGTGCCAACCACTGGAGTGAGACCTGTGACCTGAAGGAGTGAATGGTCATCCCATCCCACAATGACTGTCAAGGTGACTGTTGTGTTCACCTGTTGTGTGACTGAGTCACTGGGTCATACGTGAATCGCTCGATCCTCAACCTGCTTGAAAATGGTGACCAAGGTGGTTTGTTCCAGCCCACACCATTTCATCTCATTTCTCCGCAGTGAGGTCACTGCCACAGCAGTCAGCTTTGTCACCATCACCAATTTCCCCGGGTGCAGGCTGTTATAGAGTGTAAACACATCACACTGAGAGGGCTGTATCATATCGCAGCTGAGGTCATCATCAGGATGTGCCCGAGATCTATGATCATCGGTAACTCTTCTTAGCTGTTTGTGCCTATTGCCCTGGAAGCTGCCATGATCCTTACACTCCCGAGAACCTCCCCATTCCTGCTGCCATAGGCATACAGTCATACAGATGTATAGCATGGAAACAGACCCTTCAGTCCACTCATCTATGCTGACCAGGTATCCCAACCCAATCTAGTCCCAATTGCTAGTTCTTGGCTCATATCCCTCCAAACCCTTCCTATTCATATACCCATCCAGATGCCTTTTAAATGCTGTAATTGTACCAGCCTCCACCACATCCTCTGGCAGCTCATTCCATACACGTACCACCCTCTGTGTGAAACAGTTGCCCCTTGGGTCCCTTTTATATCTTTCCCCTCTCACCCTAAACCTATGCCCTCTAATTCTGGACTTCCCACCCCAGGGAAAAGACCTTGTCTATTTACCCTACCCATGCTCGTTATGGTTTTATAAACCCCTATAAGGTCACCCCTCAGCCTCTGACACTCCAGGGAAACAGCTCCAGCCTATTCAGCCTCTCTGATTACATTAGATTCCCCTACAGTGTGGAAACAGGCCCTTCAGTCCAACAAGTCTACACCAACCCTCCGAAGAGTAACCCAACCAGACCCATTTCCCTCTGACTAATGCACTGAGCGCTATGGGGCAATTTAGCATGGCCAATCCACCTAACCTGCACATCTTTGGACTGTGGGAGGAAACCAGACCACCCAGAGGAAACCCACACAGACATGGGGAGAATGTGCAAACTCCACACAGACAGTTACCCGAGGCTGGAATCGAACCCAGTGAAATCGAGGCAGCAGAGCTAACCATTGAGCCACTATGTCTGTAGCTTTCCCTATAGCTCAAATCCTCCAACCCTGGCAACATCCTTGTAAATCTTTTCTGAACCCTTTCAAGTTTCACAACATCATTCTGATAGGAAGGAGACCAGAATTGCACGCAATATTCCAACAGTGGCCTAACCAATGTCCTGTACAGCTGCAACATGACCTCCCAACTCCTGTACTCAATACTGACCAATAAAGGAAAGCATACCAAACGCCTTCTTCACTATCCTATCTACCTGCGACTACACTTTTTCAAGGAGCTAGGAACCTGCACTCCAAGGTCTCTTTGTTCAGCAACACTCCCTAGGACCTTACCATTAAGTATATAAGTCCTGCTAAGATTTGCTTTCCCAAAATGCAGCACCTCGCATTTATCTGAATTAAAGTCCATCTGCCACTTCTCAGCCCATTGGCCCATCTGGTCCAGATCCTGTTGTGATCTGAGGTAACCCTCTTCGCTCTCCACCACCACTCTCTGTCTTCATAGACCATAAGACCATAAGATATAGGAGCAGACTAGGCCATTTGGTCTGAGTTTGCTCCACCATTCCATCATGGCTGACATGTTTCTCAACCCCAGTGTCCTGCTTTCTCCCTGTAACCTTTGATCCGCTTACTAATCAAGAACCCAGGTTTGAGGGTCTACGATACCTTACAAAGATGGTTCCTGGGTGACAGGGATTACCCTCTGTGACCATGGCTGGTAACTCCATTCCCCCACACTGTGACTTATACAGTGCAGGTCATTCTTCAGCCCAGGGTGTGATGGAGCAGCTAATCACCCTCCTGATGAAGAGGGTACCCTGCCAGGTGTGGGGGTGGTAGGGAGGAGACCCTCACAGTACCCTGTGGACAGAGCGTGCTGTATAATCCCAGCATGCTGCACTTTGTATGATGCAGCAGGCAAAGAGGGGGAATGTGATGGAGGTGGATGAGCTGGGAGAGGTGGATCTGTCTTCTGAAGAGGAGGATGAGGACATTGAACAGGAGGGAGATCACCTTCTGCCTGAAAGAGTGTGGTAATATTGGGCATTGCCAGCCAGGTAGGAGCTCATTGGCACCCAGTTCCAGTCGATCAGAGCTGGGCAAGATGATCACTGTAACATTGACTGTAACATTGTTTCATACGCAACATGTGGTTTATTTCTATTCCCAGAGGCAACTGCAGCTTCTATTTGTTTGATTTCTGTTCCTTTTTGGTGTTTGTAAACTAAAGTGAAACCCTTCGGTGCAGCTGAAGTCTTCCCTGTGTGTGATGGCTCCATATTGAACAATGAGAAGGGTGCTGGCCGACGCTGGACTCTGGGGAAAGATTAGCAGTGAGGTGGAGAGGGCTTTAAGATGAGAAATGGCAAAGGAGAGGCAAGCTGTGAGGCCTGCTCCTTTAGACAGTGATTGGAACAGGAATGTGAGTTGCATGTGCATGATAGTGTCACCTCTGAGCAGTGAGAAATGTAGATTGTGGCTGTGGGCCATTACGTTGATAGTGAAAGGCATCTCCAGAGTTCACTGTGTGCACAGCCAGGGTTCCGAAATAGTACAGATACCAGTACACCCAGGGAGATCTGGGCAGGAAGCAAGTACCTCCAACTACAGTGAGTGAGAGGATCAGTGTGGCATTGGATAAGAGGGGTACCACTGGACCATAATGCTTATCTAGTGAGGTGAGTTTGCAATGATAGCACGATAAAGCCTGCTAGGGCTCACTGGAGAGAAATCCTCCATGAAACTTGACAAAAATGACACTTTTCCAAAATACGGGATGATTCAGCCCTATCTTTGTAGGCAACTTTTTAAGCCATAAAACAAGATATTCCACGTTATCTGAAGAAGGGCTCATGCCCGAAACGTCAATTCTCCTGCTCCCTGGATGCTTCCTGACCTGCTACGCTTTTCCAGCAACACATTTTCAGCTCTGATCTCCAGCATCTGCAGTCCTCACTTTCTCCTATCTTTTAGTACAGCCAAAAACACAACTGACACTGTCCTTAAAGGAAACCTTCCATTCTCCTAGAACCAGTCTGTGGCAACTCTTTCCTTTCAATGGTATACTTCTGTGCCTTTCTTTTCTTAACCTGTGAACATTTAGCCTCAGAGTTGTCTTTCAGAGTCAGTCTTTTCCCCCTTGATCCTTCCTCGAGGAAAAGCTTGTCAAACCTTCCAGCCTCATTTTGACTCCTCACGAATTCACTCTTTTCAATCTGAGCTGGAGTCCCTCCCAGCCTCCCTGCAGAGTGAACCACAGGATCTTGTTGCCTATAGCTGCTCTCCCTTTCCCTAATCCTGGAAGGACTGGCTTTTTCTATGCGTTTTCAAGTGACATCTCAGCTTCTTGGCCTTGAAAGCCTATCTCTGTGGTAATGGGTATCACAGGGGCCTTGTATCCAGGTAGAAATACTGATTAGCTATCCCTGAGATCTCTTTTATCTTGGAAGTAGATGCAGTTTTAATTCATAACTGTTTGCCTCCCAACTGGAGGATTTGTAGCATCGTGTTAAAGCTCCTACCTCTAAGCAAGTAGCTCTAGGTCCCAGCTAAGGAGTTGGTGGTTACAGAAAGTGTGTCATAATGTGCCTGAACAGGCTGATTATCAAAATGCAAACCCTTCTGATATACCAATGGCAAGTGGTAAGATTGGGAGAGTCTCCTGGTTAACCAGAACTGTGCAGTGGTCACAATGTAACAACTTAGCTACATTAAGAGACTCCACAAGACACGTTTGCCATGGGCACTGTCATTTTGAGGGGCCACAACATGAAACCTGGCATTCCCAACCCTTTGTTAGAGAGGCTCACAGTCTACCTATTGTTAACACATAGGCTGCTGCTGCCATTGTCTCCCAGTAGTCACACTTTGTCTGTCTTCCCTGCTAAAGATTTTGGCCCTCCTCAATTTCTAACACTCAACCCACCACCACCAGCCCCAGGCCTATTGTCAGGCAGACTTTAAAATAGCTGTCATGACTTTCTTCATTTTACCACAAAGCCCTAAAGTATAATTTTTTTTTAGATTTCATTGCAGCAATGCTCCAGGTGGCATTTGTTGTTTGGCTATATTCACAGCTGTATCTGGAGAGACGGGTGTTCACTTTCATCCTCCTATTAAAAGCTTTCAAAGTCGTGTTTGTCGATATGTAGTGAGGGACCTCCACCCTTCAATAGCAACACAGGTAGCTTGGTTACAGACTTATCTTTCCTTATTCTTTTGCAGAATACGCACACCAGTGATTCACATCAACCAGTATGTGTTGCCACATCATTAATTGCCTAAAAGGTGATGATGAAGCTTCTTGAATGGCTGCAGTCTGTGTGCCATCGAGGCCTGATATCTAATGAAACTGGGCCCAGATGTATGGGGTAATTGTACAAGCCATTACAGCACAAAAACACCACATGTCCTAGAGTGCACATATTATAAATTGATCTTGGATCTTTGAGAGATCCAAAATGGAAACAATAATTCAAAGCCATAGAGATGGAAGTAGGGAAATGTAAGGATATATGAGAGGCAATGCAATGGAAATGGAATATGAACTACACATTGACCAAACAAAGGACAGTTTGTGAAGAGACTAAAGCAAGGTAGATAACAATAATGGAACCCAGCTGAAATAGGAAAATGGGATTTTTTTTTTCCTCTCGTTAATTGTTTTATAAAATTTCCCTCCACCTCACTGCTCACATCAAACTGTGGCATGAATCTGTGGCTGGCTTACCAACAATAAAAGCTGACTACTCTTTCCAGTAGCACATCATCGCAATGAAGGGCTTTTGCCCGAAACGTCGATTCTCCTGCTCCTCAGATGCTGCCTGACCTGCTGTGCTTTTCCAGCACCACTCTAATCTAGACTCATCAACACAATGGGACTCTGTGAGTGGAGAATGGGTGACAATTTGTCTTTTGGCTGCTAGAATCATTAGTGTAGTGTACAACAAAAGTATTTTTCCTAATAATCAGTTGTGAAGGGTCATTCATTACCCTTTAGAACTTAAACAAAGACACACAGATTGCATCACAGGACAACCTGCGCTAAAAATCACTTTAGCATATGGTCAAATAACAGCTATTAACCTAAAATGTCATCTAATTATACACTGTTTACAAGTTCATAGGGATCTTGAAAACAATAATTTTCAGTATTTTTTCACTACAAGGATGCTCTCTGTCATAATTATTTAGTCCCATACAGAGATCACAGGATCTGAGTCCTGTATGTGACATGCACTCATGTTTCTAATGAAGTGCCTGTTATAAGTCGCCTGATATTCAGCTCTTCATTACTTACAGTTTGTACATTACAATAGTTAAAAGCAATATAAACTTTCAAATATAATATTTCAGTATGAATTGAAATCATGATTGCTATTTCCTCAGTTTTAACAAACAGGTCAAATAATTGCCTCAATAAGTCAACCATCCCCAGGCAGACTCCAAATTAAAACTATCTTTCTCGGCAGTTCCTGTGCTCTTTAATATGCCTTCTTCAAAGTACTTAATTAATTTCCTCTTAAGTGTCACTGTGGTCTCAGTCTTAACAGCCACTTGTAGCAATGTCTTATTAGGACAACGATGACATTGCATACAACAGCTATTAATTGTACACTTATGTCTCTCTGAATAAGCAAATTGGTATTTTGTTGGTCTTTTTGCTAGAAGGCTTTTATTAAAGTAACAAGTTTAACACATAAAGTCGAGCCAGCAATATGGGGAATGTTTACACCCAGTTTTGATTACTCTGTCACCACTTGTATATGATCTCATTGCAATGGTAACTTTGCTGCAGGCAAGGAATAAAGTGATGGGGATTGATTTGTCCGCTATGTTATAATACTTGATGTTCTGAGCTGGTTCTGAAAATTACACCTTCTGGAGCTAACAAAGCAGGCATTGTGGGAACAGTAATCAGAGGTTCAATTGTCTTGTTTGCTTGATGTTAGAGCTCTTTAAAAAACTAAACTGGTTGCAGTCAGCCTGCCTCCTGTAATTTATGGAATTATTTTTAAAACACACTGTTTTTTTAATTTTCATGGATCTGAACATTATTAATGATTTCAGATTTAAATTCATTTTTCCAATGTGCAGTTCATATTCATCAGCTTGTGTCAAAGTGGTGCTCATCATATATCAATCTAAAACGCTTACATTTTTGGCATTATCTCTGAGAAAATCTTGATGTTTAGTTTGTCATTTAATGTTACTGTATGTCTGTCTATGCTGGTTCAATGTGAACACTGAACAAGCAGAAAATCAGGATTTCAATTTGAACATATTGTAAACCTCCCTACATATTAAGGAACAAGCTCAGTAAAAGCTTAGTAAAAAAAGCTAAGCACAGCAACGTCACGAGTGAGACATTCACTTAGTTAATTAAATAAAATACTATGTCATTTTACTAGCTATTCACCCAGCTCATAATTGTGTTATTCTACTAAATTGGGAAGATATTCTTGACCTGTATAGTTTCCAGTTGGCATTGGTTCAACTGTGAACTAAGATAATAAATGTTGGCAGGCTCTTTCACTTTGGAGGGAATGACAGCCAAGCCCAATTCTTTCCTCGCTCGACATCAAGTCATTCGATAGCTGTCTGAAGGAGAAACCTTGATTATGTCACTCCTCCTTAACCCAGGGCACTGAGGTAATTTGTCCTTACTGCTATCCTGGCTGAGACAGGCTGAGGTGAACAGACCAAAAATCAATTTGAACCTTCTGGCCTGTTTACCTCAGTATTCCACTGAATAATGTTGCTGCAGTGTCACTCAGGCAATATGAATATACTCCAATGCTCAGGGTCAACCATGTACGAGGTCAGTCCTACTCTCAGGTGTGTTCTCTGAGGTTGACACTCTAAGGTCTAAGGCCTGAAAACAAAACCAGGTTTTAGTTTTACAATGATAGTGCAACAGAATGAACAGCTGTTACTGTTGTTACATTTATATTTATTTGATATTTGTGCATTAGAACACTCCATTTGGTTTATAAGGGTGTTATGGTTTCCCACTATCTTTAAAGTTAGTGTAAATGAATGAGCTCAGAGATTGGGTGGCACAGTGGTTAGCCTGTTGCCTCACAGCACCAGGACCCAGGTTCAATTCCACCCTTGGGTGACTGTCTTTGTGGAGCTTGCACATTCTCACTGTGTCTGTATGAGTTTCCTCCCAAAGTCCAAAGATGTGTAGGTTCGGTGAATTGGCTGTGCTAAATTCAGGGATGTGTAGGTTCGGGGCATTACTCAGGGGAAATGTAGGGTGGGGTAATGAGTTTTGGTGGGATACTCTTCGGAGGGTTAGTGTGGACCTGTTGGGCTGAAGGGCCTGTTTACATTGTAAGGATTCTAATTGTAATATGTGCTGGAGTCTGACTGACAGGACGCCTTTGTGGTTTGCATGGTAGAAATCAGAAGAAAATTAAGAAAGAGGCATAAGGTATTTGCACTTGTGACCAACACTACTGTTTCCTGCCCCCGCATCTCTTGGAAAGGTGGTGTCAACATTAAGATGTATCAGTTGTGCTGGAACTTATTCCTTTACAGCTCGGATTAAAGTCAGTTCTGATCAAAGCTGACTGGGTCCAGAGAGGGTCACTAGACTGATCCCGGGAACTGGGGCATTTTCTGATGTGGACAGATTTAGATTAGACCTATACTCATTGAGGTTAAAAGAATTAGAAAGCCCTATTGAAATATATGATTTCCCCTTGGGGACCTGGCGGGGTGGATGTGGAAAGGTTGGTTTCCCCTTGTGGGAGAGTCTAGGACCAGAGGACATAAGCTCAGAGATAATCTCTCTTTTTAAAACAGAGATGGGGAAGAATTTCTTCTCTCAGAGAGTAGTGAATCTGTGGAGTCCTTTACTGCAGAGTTTGATCTAAGTAGATTGTTTAATCAGCAAGGTTATGAAGAAATGGCAGGAACGTAGAGTTGAGGATTATCAGATCAGCCATGGTCTCATTGAATGGAGAGCAGTCATGATGGGCTGAATAGCTGACTTCTGCTCTCACATTTCGTGGTCTAATGGTTTATTAGTGATTCAACTTAGGTACAAAGCTCATGTGTTTCTTGTTGTCATGGAGAAGAGGAGAAAGGAACAACTTTGCAATCATTTTACAGGCTTCCCTATATTACAGACAGAAAGATCATGTGTGGTCAACAACCAATTGAGAGATAAAGAGTAAGAGGAGACAGAATTAGCCAGGCCAGCCCCGTAAGCAGAGATGTAACATGTGGGTGGGCACACACGTTCAATTTGAGGACCAAATTCATGAGGAGTTAAGAGAGGCTAGAGATTTGTCTGTCTTGGAGCTAGAGGGAGATATCCACAGAAAATCCCTCACTGAGAAAGACAGCTCTTGGATTGGAAGTAACTCTGCTGGGAAGTGGAAAGGAAACAACCCACTGTATACACAGAGCAACTGTGAACTGTTTGGAATCAGACTTGTAGTTCTCAAAAACATAGTATGTAACAAGAAACTGAATGTATCTACGAGTTAAACTATAAGACATCTGAAATAACTCCACAGAGGTTGCTTTCCCATCACCAGGTCACCTTTATTTACAAGAGGTGAGTCCTCGACACTGATCCCAGCTCCCACAGAGCCAGCTTTCAGAGTGAAGTGAACCTCTGCCACTCCTGTTCTTATCTGTCAGCCAGGGCTCCCTGATTGAAGCTGTTAATCTGATTCATATTCTATAAGGTCCACCTGGCTGGCTTTGTTACAAACATTACACCCCTCTCCCTCTAAGTCCAGACGTAGGTGAACTTTCCAGGATGTACACTCCTCAATACTGACCTATGAGTTCCCTTATTCAGTTTCGGTCCAGTGAGACTCTTGCTGTCTCGAGTCCACAAGTCAACTACAATGGCTTTCCTGAAGAAAATATTAACTGCTTGGCTGAGGCTAGGCTTTGTTTTGGGGTTTTGCTGTGGAATGACCTAGAGTATTTCTGGATATGTCAGGATATGTCCTGGGTGAGGCTGTGCAATCGCCTTCACTCAAGTGGTGGTCCCCAAGCTCAGTCAGACTGGCAAGGGTGCCCACTTCCAGTTGGACTTTAAGTGACAAGCACTTTTGCATGTTTACATCACTAATCCCACATACCCAAACAGTCTCTCAGCATTTCTTTAAGAGTTAAACCAAAGTCACATGCCTCTGACAGTCATCCTAACTTAGTGAAAAATCCCAATATGGATTCCCATGTTTCTTGAATTGCTGAGTAAGACTATAGCATCTCAGAATTAGAGAAGGCTTCAGGTTGTAATATTCCTTAACTAAATCTGTCAATTCTTGAAAGGTTTTAGTATCTGATGCCTCAGGGAAAATTAAGCTCCTAATAATTGCTTTGTATCCAGCCCAATATCAATCGCCCAGAAAAAGTGACACATTCTTTCCAAACACTGGGCCCAATCTTCAACAGCAGGACTGAACAGGTCATGCTTCCCAAATAATTGCACGATTCCAGAAATGCTTACCCCAACTCATTTTCAGGAGAGCATGTTTTACTCTCATTGCCACTGAAATAACTCCACAGAAGCTAGTATCCTGTCACAAAGTTACCATTTGCTTACACATGGAAAGTCCTTGGCATTGATCCAGCTCCCTCAAAGCTGCTGTCAGAGTGAACAGGATGTCTGACACTCCTGTTGTTACCTGTCAGCCAGGACTCCCTGACTGAACCAGATTAATAGCCCAATCAGTGAACTCATATTCTTTGAGGTCCATCTGGTTGACCTCATTACAATCAGTACAATGCCTACACAGGTGAATGGCGATTACCCAAAAGTTCTTCATAGTCTTTTGATATAGTGATTTTTTTTTAAGCATGAGTTCTTGAGGTATCATCCTTTCAGCTAGTAGCTAGCTAGAGAGTGGTACGGTGGCTCAGTGGTTAGCACTGCTGCCTCATAGCACCAGGGACCCAGGTTCAATTCCAGCCTCGGGTGACTGTCTGTGTGGAGTTTGCATGTTCTCCCTGTGTCTGTGTGGATTTCGTCCCACAGTCCAAAGATGTGCAGGTCAGGTGAATTGGCCATGCTAAATTGCCCGTAGTGTTAGGTGCATTAGTCAGAGGGAAATGGGTGTAGGTGGGTTACTCTTCAGAGGATCGGTGTGGAGTATTTGGGCTGAAGGGCCTGTTTCCACGCTGCAGGGAATCTCATCTAAACTTTAAAAAAACTGAAGATTTGATTTTCTCTTTAAAAGTCATCAGTTTCTGCAGAGGTTGTAACACGAGAACTATCAACATAATAGTAATAATGCTCTTCCTGAGTCATATATAAGAAAAGATCCAATATCTTGGCTGACACCTCTGTATAACACAAAGGCAGATTCTGTATTCTTGTTCAACACAACATGAACAAATGCTCTGATTGCCTGTTTTAATGGGTATAAGTGATCACCCAGAATGATTTAAAGAGAAGGAGGGAGGTTTTCCAGTGCCTTGGTCATTGTTTCTTCCTCAACCACCAAAACAAATGAACAGTTTCTATATTTAATTTACTAATAGCCAGACTTTGTTGAATGTGCATTGTCTGCTGCATCTGTCTGTGTAATAGTCACTCACTTTAAAAAGAAATCATTATTTGAGATGTCCTGAGAACCGATAAGGCATGACAGAAGTGCACGCTTTTATTTTCCACGATATACCTACAAAGGATGGTCCAGCAGCTTTAGCTTTGTGAGGCTGCTCTATTGTTATTGTAACAATCAGATTAGATTCACAAAGCAGGCAAATTGATGTGGCTCCATTGTGCTTACATACCCTAAATCTCAAATGGGGAGAAAATGAGATCTGCCATTTTTAGAGAAATATATATATTGGCTCTTATAAGTCCGTAGGGAAATATTTGCCTGATATTTTATCAAATAGTAAATTCCAGAATAGCTCTCCGATTACAAGACTTGTCTCCACACAGTGTAATAGGATTAGACTTGTGTCCATCACTCAGGTTCGACACAACATTTCACTCTTTTAAAAAGGGAAGAAGTACACTGCAGGGTAATCTTCATAAAATATGGACAAACAGGCTTCCTACGCTCTAATCTAGTGAAGTGCACTGTATTGATTTTAAGGTAAGTGATGAAGGAAAGGCTGATAAGTGCCCACGGACTTCCTCAGGAGTTGGTGGAGCAACTCACTGGCAGATCTAGGGCAGTGACTTTCACCAGAGTTTTGGCATATTGTCCACACTGTTAGAGTTTCACTCATATCTGCATGTACCAGCCCGAATATTTCGAGAACCTTTAGTTAATATTGAGTGGGAAAATAACGTAACTATGTCCTTTTCATATGATTAAATTAGATTCCCTACAGTATGGAAACAGGCCCTTTGGCCCAACAAGTCCAAACCAACCCTCTGAAGAGTAACCCACCCAGCCACATTTCCCTCTGAATGATGCACCTAACACTATGGGCAATTTAGCATGGCCAGTTCACCTGACCTGCACATCTTTGGACTGTGGGAGGGAACCGAAGCAAACCCGCACAGACACAGGGAGAATGTGCAAACTCCACACAGAAAGTCATCCAAGGCTGTAATCAAACCTGGGACCCTGGTGCTGTGAGGCAGCAGTGCTAACCACTGAGTCACCGTGCCACCCATATGCTTGAATATCAAATGTATCAGTAAGGTAGTCAGCTGGCAAAGCCTGTAGAAGCGGCAGGGCAGGTCAGACAGCAACTCCCAGTCTTCTTTGACTTGGCTAGTCCACACCCTTGATGTTGTTATCCCATTTACTATATCATAATGGCCTCACCATTAATCCCATGACAAAATCCAGAACAATGTTGCGCAAGCTTTGAAAAAAAAGTGATCATTTCTTATTTATGTGAGCACATAACATTGAGGATTTGATTAATATTCAAAGGTCTAAATATTTTACTGAATCCATAAATATAAATGGAAGCAATGACTGATCCTGCAAAATGAATTAATAGTGAAGTATTATAAATGTAACATGGGCAAAATATTTCAAACATAATCCAATTGTTTTAGAAATCATTGTACTTTTCACAGACGTTATAAATCAAGAAGTAGTTGCTTCTTTTGGAGAGGTATTCATTGAGAAACAGTAATTGTTTATTGAGGTCTTGGTTGGTTATATACAGTAGGTGCATAATGAAAGTATTTTGAAGATTGACCCATTGGATATCAATGTAAAGTTTGTAATTTAAATGCAGCCGATATCAAATTCATTCTGGCAGAATGACCAAACCTCAAATATAGTCAGCTTGCATGAACCACTGGCTAAATTATAGTGCTAAAAACAAGACCCATAAATATACATAAAATGTGTATAGAAATGACCCAGAATTTGCTGAGTTTAACATTTCCTCATTATGAATGGCCTCGATGTTCTGCTGGCCAGGAACTGTTGGAGCAGTGTAGATTGGAGTTACATGTTGGCAACTCAAGTAATCGTCAAAGTGGCTGACTCTGTGGGAATTGCCTGGAAACTTTCAACTTCAGATTGGAACATTCCACAGAAGTCATTTTTAAAAGTCGGACAGTTTGATGGCTTTGAATCATCTAAGCTTAATAGTTACGCAGGAAAACTTAGAGGATTAAAAACCTATTTATAACTGCTTGGTGAACAAAGTGCCCAACTCACCATCAATCCCCACCCCCACCCTCTGAAGCCAAGCATCTGCACCCCTGACTCAACCCCAACCCTTCTGAACCCAGCCCATCTTCTCCGTGACCCAGCCCCACACCCCAGTCTACCATAAGTATCCTTATGATATGTTGGCCTCCTTACTTACTCACCATCTACATGCCACGCTTCCCTCTGCAACTAGTCTTCAACTTGCCTTTGGGACCCTTACCTCCTGAAGCACAACAACAGGTTCGATGTGAAAAAAGGGCAAGTTCTGGCCTGCAGCACTATTCTGGTCTGAGTCAACCTCCGTCTGATTTACCCCAATGGACTAATTTGGGATTGACAAGCCTCAGAACCTTGGCCAGAA
This sequence comes from Chiloscyllium plagiosum, assembly GCF_037043375.1. Classification (NCBI taxonomy): domain Eukaryota; kingdom Metazoa; phylum Chordata; class Chondrichthyes; order Orectolobiformes; family Hemiscylliidae; genus Chiloscyllium; species Chiloscyllium plagiosum. The sequence goes on from NW_028270139.1 coordinate 3,844,416, forward strand.
AAATTGCCGTAAATTGAAAATTTTGAAGAGGATTATCATTGGTGAAATCTGTCACTGGAAAATCTGAGCCAATGTTCAGCAATGTGTGACACGGAAGGGATAACTCCAGGGTTATGAGATCATAGATTGCTAAATGATTTACACTGCTCTGCTGTGAGACACATCAAATCAAGAGCTCACTCTCAATCTCCCCACAAGTTTTAAGTAATGTTTGGTGTGGTAAATATAATTAAACTTGTCCCTGAAAGTTAAGCCTGACACTTAGCGTTATAAAGATACTTTTACTGACAAGAATTATGCTTCTCTAAGGTCCAGAAAAATAGCAACAGGAAATGTAGAATCTTATTCCTGCCAGCTGCAAATTATTCCTAGAGATTTGTAAAATTTAATGTTTTACAGTTATTGCTTTTCCTTCCTTTTTTATTTTTCTGTTAATATTATCTTACTTTAATTTAACAAATTATAACTCAGTTGTTTCTCTGTTTCATTCTCTGTCTGTAAATCTCATTGGTCTCATTATTCAACAAGGTTCCCTCTCTGTTTCATCATTGGCAACTTGCTGGGTGAAACATTTCAAACTGAACAGTAAAGTATCGATGTTAAATTAACCAGGGGAAAAGCTATTCCATTTCAACAAGGCCAGGTCTTTATTCTGCTGTCTCATTGTTACAATAAGATGCATTATCACTCATAGTTATTTATGAAGATTATGCTTTTACTTTGAAATGCCTTGGCAAAATAAAACGCATCTGGAAAAATTGAAGCGCTGCACAACGTTCTCCTATTCTCAGCTGTGTCACCACTAGGTAGGTGCATACAGTCTAAACATGGGGAAATGCAACAACATCACAACCTTAAATGATTTCTCTGTGACTGCTGCAGGACTTGGGAATGCCAATAACTCTTGATTTTTTCTTCACTATAACCATTGCTGATAATCTGGTACTTCAGTCTGGTTCGAGAAGGTCCTAGCTGATGGGAATTTGCCTCCAACAAGGTGTTTTACTTAATTTTCTTCCTTCACAGGATGAGGGCATCAGTGGCTAGGCCAGCATTTATTGCCCATCCCTAATTCCCCATCAGTTAAGAGTCAACAATGTGGCTGTGAGCCTGGAGTCACGTGTAGGCCAGACCAGGTAAGAATGGCAGTTTCCTTCCCTAAGTGAACCAGATGTGTTTTTCTGACAACTGACTCACGATCATCATTAGATTCTTAATTCCACATACTTGTTGAATTCAAATTCCACCATCTGCGGTGGCTGGATTCAAATCCCTGTCCCCAGAACATTACCTGGGTCTCTGGATAAACAGCCCAGTGATAATCCCACCAGGCTGTTGCCTATGCAATGTTTAGACGATCTCCCTGACTGGAAGGAGCTGGGTGTGGATATCATGGCACTGAGAATCCAGTAGGCATTTACTGGAACTGGTTTTTTCAGTTGTACATAGTGACCGAGCCAATATGGAGCTATTAATTCACAACACAGGAGCATTCTTCCAATGGAGGGTCACACTTCAACTGCTGAATGATGATGATGAATTTATTCCCTCAGGTCACATGCTATAACAGTGCTGATATGGTGAGCATGTCTCTTCAAGGGACGTTGGCAGACTGATTGGGAGATAAAACAGAACATCAGTAGCTGAGAAGGTGGGTGTGGCTGGCAGTTTCCCTGGTCTCAGACAGGTCTCATTATTTCATGAGGAGCAGACACAGGAATTATTTAGTAACTCTTCCTATAGGTAATAAAACAAGCTGTAAACAGAAGGTGACACTTGTTCATCCTGAGGGATGGCCACTTCCCTTTCTCGACTCATTTGGTCTTCAGCATAAAAAAAACCTTTCCGTTCATTGAGTCCACGCCGGTAACAGACAATCATCCAATAATTCTAATCCAATTTTCCAGCACTTGGCCCATTGTCTGTATGCCTTGGTATCACAAGTGTACATCTAGTTACTCCTTAAATGTTATGAGGATTTCTGCCTCTACCATTCCTACAGTCAGAGCTTCAGATTCCCACCACCCTCTGGGTGGAAATTTGTTTCCCCACATTCTCTACAAATACTACCCCTTACATTAAATCTGTGCTCTTCCACGTGGCCTAGGTAATATTTTACACAGTTCCAACATAACCTCTGTACTCTAAAACTCTATACTCGGCCTAACAAAGGCAAGTATCCCATATGCCTTCTTAACCACTTTATTTACCTCAATAGGAAAAGCACAGCCAGCCAGGCAGCAGGAGGGTCAATGTTTCGAGCATAAGCTCTTCATCAGGAATGTGGGGGAGGGGGTGCTTTGGGCAAGGGGCACGAGAGATAAATGGGAGGTGTGGCTGGGAGGAAGGTAGCTGGGAATGCGATAGGTAGATGAAGGTGGGGGGTGATGGTGATAGGTTGGGAGAGGACGGTGTAGTGGATAGTGGGAAGGAAGATGGACAGGTAGGACAGTTCAAGGGGGCAGTGCCAAGTTGGAGGGTTGGATCTGGGATAAGGTGGGGAAGGGGAATGAGGAAACTGGTGAAGTTGACATTGATTCCGTGTGGTTGGAGGGTCCCAAGGAGGAAGGTGAGACGTTCTTCTTCCGGGTGTCAGGTGGTTAGGGCTTGGTGGTGGAGGAAGCCCAGAACTTGCATATCCTTGGCAGAGTGAGAGGGAGAGTTGAAGTGTTCAGCCTCCGGGCGGTGGGGCTGTTTAGTGTGTGTGTCCCAGAGATGTTCTCTGAAATATTCCGCAAGTTAGCGTCCTGTCTCCCCAGTGTAGAGGAGACCACATCGAGAGCAAGAGACACAGTAGACGAAGTGTTTGGAGGTCCAGGAAAATCTCCGCCCACTTTATCTACCTGTCTTGCTACCTTTAGGAGATGGTGTTCATGCACACCAAGATCATACTGTTCTTCAGTGCTTTCCAGGGTCTTACCATTCTTGTTGTCTTGTTTTCCCTGCCCAAGTGCATCCCCTCATATTAATCTAGATTGGATTCCATTTGTCACTGCTCAGTCCATCTGACCAGGAGAAAGTGAGGACTACAAATGCTGGAGATCAGAGTTGACAGGTGTGGTGCTGGAATAGCACAGCCGGTCTGGCAGCATCCATTTGACCAGCCTATCTGTATCTCCCTGTAATCTAAAGCTATTCTCTTCACTATTTTCTCCACCACAAACTTACTGATCACCCCTTCTATAGTCACATCAAAATCATTTTATATTTACTACAAACAGCCAGGTCCCAACACTGATCACTGCGGAACCCCACTGGACAAAGGCTTCCAGTCACAAAATTACCTCTCAATCATCACCCTCTGCTTCCTTAGCCAATTCTGGATCCAATTTGCCAAATTTCCTTGCATCCAGTGGGCTCTCTCCTTTACCATCATTGTCCCATGTGGGACCTTATCAAAACCCTTGCTAAGTCCAAGAAGACTATTTTGAATGCATTACTCTCATCTACACAACTGGTTACCTCTTCAACAAATTCAATCAAGTTAGTCAGGCATTAATAAATCCAGGATGACTGATTTTGATTCCTCCTGATTCTCCAATTCAGGTTAATTCTGTCCCTCAGAATTACTTCCGATAGTTTATCCATCACTAAAGTTAGACTGACTGGCCTATCGTTTTTTTTGTTTCTTCCTTCATGAATAATGATCCTACATTGGCTGTCCTTCAGTCCTCTGGTACCTCTTCAGTGGCCAGAGAGGAATTGAAAATTATCATTAGCTCCCCTGCTATTTCCTCCCTTGCCTCACTCATCAGCTGGGGATATATTTCATCCAATCCTGGAGATTTATCTACTTTTAAGCTAGGCGAATCACCCAGAATCTCCCCTCTGTCTATGGTAATTTCTTTATTTGTATCACAGATCTTCTCCCTCATTTCTATACCCACAGATACAAAGTATTCATTTTGAACCTTACCTAGGTCCTGTGGCTCCACACACAAATTACCGCTGTGTTCCTTAATGGGCCTTACTCTTTCCCAGGTGCTCTTGCAAAATATCAGGATTTTCCTTTCATTTACCTGCCATAATCTTTGCAAGCCCCTTTTTGCTCCCCTAATTTCCTTTTTAAATTCCTTCTTCCACATCCTGTACTCCTCCAGGGCTTTGGCAGTTTTGAGTTCTCAGTATCTGCCATAAGTCTCCGTTTTCCTCCTTATATAACCCTGTACATCCCTCCATTTCCAGGGTTCATACGTTTTGATAGGCTTATCCATTATCTTTATTGGAACATGTTGGTCCTGTACTTTCTGATTCTTTCCTTGAAAGTACCCCTCTGCCCTGAAACAAATTTACCTGAAAGTATCTGCTCCCAGTCTACTCTGGCCGAATCATACCTGATCTTATTAAAATTGGCTTTTCCCCCCAGTTCAGAACTTTAATTTCAGGCCATGTCTTTCCTCATTACAATCTTGAATCTAATGCAGATACAATCACTATCTGAAAAACGCTCCCCCACTGGTACTTCAACCACTTGTCAGGCTACGTTACCTAAATTTCAAGTGACTATTTGTCATGTACAAGTCTTCATGGTGAGTGTTTAAATGTGATAATTCTCTACAAACAGTGCACTGTTCCTCAGCCAGGCCAACAGCTACCCAGGTGTATGTTCAAAAACAAAGATAGAAATTGCTGGCAAAACTCAGCAGGTCTGGCAGCATCAGTGGAGAGAAATCAAAGTTAACTTTTTGGTCGAGTGACCCTTACTCAGAACCCAAGGTGCAAGTTCAGTTGTCTAACCCCGCCTTCCCTCCCAATATCTGTTCGGGGCAGCAGGAATTAACAAAGGCCACAATCACCCTTTCATGTGTCCATGCCTTGAACTCATGATTACTGCTCGTTAAAAGGCACTCCTTCGTGAACATAACTTTTGCTCTCAACAAAAAGTGCTCAAACTCATATTTTTGGTCCTATTTCCATAAATCCATAGATAGCGAGTGTTCATATCTATCAGTGACAGCATCACCAATACAGGGCTGTACCCACACTGTAAGATTATGATGTTCTACCTTGTACAGAGTATATAGTGCAGCTTCAGTAAAAAGCAAATGCTTGTCACACAGAGAGGCTGGGAAAATATGTTATTCTTCCTTCACTTGTGCATTCCTAGCTTTTAAAATAATAATTATAAATGCTTGTGAAGGATTGGAGCAGAAAGCAGTTGTACTTGGAATGTAAAAGGTCATGGCTGAGTGTTTAAGGCAGCATTCCTCAGCGATCAGGTACATCGAAAGGTCAATCTTTTATCAACAGATAACCTAACAAATGTGATTTATCGATATTTCTGTAGTTTTTGAGGCCCCCAGGCATCTCACAAGTTTCAAAGTGCGATGCATTTTACAATACAGAGGAGACAGGAGTAGACCAACAATAGTAAGCATGAACACCCCCTGTGTGAGGGTCTTGTTGTCACGCTCAGTTAGGGAGCTCTGTTAGGGGTGACATAGTGGCTCAGTGGTTAGCACTGCTGCCTCACAGTGGTAGGGACCTGGGTTCAATTCCCACCTTGGGCAACTGTCTGTGTGGAGTTTACACATTCTCCCCATGACTGGGTGGGTTTGCTCCGGTTTCCTCCCACAATCCAAAGATGTGTAGGTTAGGTGAATTGGCCATGTTAAATTGCCTGTAGTGTTACGTGGATTAGTCAGGGGCAAATATAGGGGGGCGGGTTTCTCTTCAGAGGGTCGGCGTGGACTTATTGGTCTGAAGGGCCTGTTTCCACACTGTACGTAATCTAATGCACATGATTTGATGACTCAGCTTAATTTTTGTGGAGTACCTAATTTCCTTTATTTGTTTGACTTTTGGTAAGGTTTAGTTAGTTGCAAAAAAGAAATAATTTTATTGAGTTGTGCAATTGTTTCTCCCAGTGAGTAGCTGGTTGATTTGGTGAAGGTGCCAATTACCATAGTGTTGGGTGGCACGGTGGCTCAGTGGTTAACACTGCTACCTCACAGCATCAGGGACCCAGGTTTGAGTCCACCATCAGGTGACTGTGTGGAGTTTGCACATTCTCCCCGTGTCTGCGTGGGTTTCTTCCGGATGGTCCGGTTTCCTCCCACAATCCAAAGACGTGCAGGTTAGGTGGATTGGCCATGCTAAAAATTGCCCCGTGGTGCCCAGGGATGCACAGGTTAGGTGGATTAGCCGAGGTAAATGCAGGCCTATGGAGATGGAGTTGGAGGATCAGTCTGCGTGGGACACTGTTTGGAGGGTCAACGGGCTGAAAGGCCTCTTTCTGCACTGTGGGGATTCTGTGACATAGTTTCAGCTCGGACTGTAGTATTGCCACTGCAATCGAGCCCAGCATCCTAGAGTTACTGAGCAGAAATTTGATAGAATTGTGGATGTAGATGGCAGGTGAGGACAGCACTGACAATCATGCCCTTTCAACAGAATAGCTGGATGTCAGTCGCTGCCAACATTCACATGGGAATACTGACCACTTGAGGTAAAACACTAGACGTTAATTGTCTTTCTTGAAACCGTAGCATAGCAAACAGTCAACACATTCATAAGGGGGAGGACGAAGAAGGCGACAAAAAAATTGTATGTGAGTCGAGTAAATGTCTCAGATGTTTGGCAGCTGCATTTGCATTTGGATGCGATGTCCTTTTTGTGCGTTCCTTGTGGATATTCCCTAGCACGAAGCCTTCCCCTGCACTCTATAATTAGATGACTATTTTATAAATTGCAGAGTTGCCGGGCTACAAAGACCTGTCACCAATGCAGAGAATAAAAGAAGGAGACAGCACTGATAGGGAGTGTTCAGCCAATTATATGTGCCTGGGCCATTTCTTGGAAATAATTTTCTGATTACACATGAATTAGGAGCAGGAGTAGGCCATTCTGTCCCTCGGGTCTGCTCCATCATTTGATGCAGGAGAACTATGAAATGAAACAAGACACTGAGCAATATAACAATGCTAGTTTAGATGATTTTTGCATCAAAGCAGTTGGTTTTAAGAAGTGGCTTGAAGGAAGAAAGCTAGATCGAGAAGTGGAGTGAAGGTGGAAGAGAATGTCAGAGCTTGGGGAACTAGGTCAGATCTGGACAACATATTCACTCAATAACAGGCAAGGCCTGGCAGGGAGAGAAGGCATTCTGTTATGGTGCCATCAGAATCAGAGCATCATCGATTGCACCCATGTGACCATCAAGGCACTCAGTAATTGGCCAGACAAACGCATCAACATGAAGAGTCTCTCATCCCTCATGATGAACAGCTTTTGCCCAAAACGTCGATTTTCCTGCTCCTTGGATGCTGCCTGAACTGCTGTGCTTTTCAGGCATTAAATCCAGCTCAGTATTGATGACTGATCTAAACCCTCATCCCTCAGAGTCTAACCAGTCTGAGATGACAACAATAAAAAGCACTTCCTTCATGCACATCAAATTCTTCCAGGGTAGAAGCTCTCCCTGGCCGAATTGGTTGGGGTGTAGGGGCTAGGGGTGGTGGTTGGGGGGGAGGGGGATGGGCACAATTATCTAGAGCCAGGCCACTGTACTAGAATAAGGGGCAAACCATTGATGATTGAGAGGGGAGTCACCTGTTCTCTCAGAGGGTGGGAATTCTTTGGGATGTCCTATCCCAGAGGCCTGTGGAGATTCAATCATTGAGTATCTTCAAGACTGAGATAAAGATGTTTCAACAATTTAAAACTTTAAGGGACAGGATGATAGTGCAGGAAAATGGGGTTGAACTCGAAGATCAGCTATGATCTCATTTAATGGTGGTGAGTTCTACATTTCGAATGTTGTCATGCGTATGCTCACTTTATAACAACTCCTTCATTTTCTTTTCCAGTATAGGCTTCACCAGAGCTTCACACAAACCCCCTTTGTACACTATGGATCCATGCGGGTGGAATATGTCCCTTGGTTATAGCTCTGAAGGAGCCCAGGGAGAGATAACACAACCAACACCACCTCCAATAAATAGGCCACTGACTTTAGAAAATGCAATTTTGATCAGCTGGTACCCTGCACCAACACTGTGGTAGTCTGCTGTGCTCTGGGGAACATGCCTCTCCACTGAGGTGTATATCTTGAGGAAGAAGGCAGAAAGAGCTCACCCAGCGAGGAACAGGAGCTAAGAGAAGAAGATGCAGAGTGAGCTAATGCTGCACCACAGGGTGAGTTCCCCTGCCACCATCTTACAACAGTGCCCACCCCTCCTTCATGGCATTCAGCATTAAATCCAGCTCAGTATTGATGACTGCCCTGCACTGAACGCCAGCTCTCTGGTTTCCCCATGGAAACTCTTCACACTCTGATACAAACTCCAGACAGCAAGCAGCCTCAGTGATGTCTGCCATGGAGAAAGTCTGAATGAGGCTCACAGTTCATTGGACCTGCCTCTGATTCCCCTCCCAGTCCTAAGTGAGCAGCAGCCTTATTTCCATACCAACAAGGGATTGTGCACATGAAGATGCAAACTTTAATCAGCTAACCCCAAAAGCGAGGTTTCTACTTCTATGTAACCTCCACTCCCAGCCCACAGTGAAAATTCAAGCCCCGTCCTTTATATAAAGAGCCCAGGCTCCTCATTAGCATGTTTAAGAGACTTCCCAACTTTCTGCTACTTCAGAGATTTGCATGTCTGGCCCCCCAGGTCTCACTATTCCTGTGTCCTAGCTAAACCTGTTCCATTCAGCTTCTCATGCCTTTCCTCATTCTTCCTACTCGGATGAATCCCTTCCCATTTCTCTGTGGTAAATTGCTCTTTTCATGCATCTGCCCATTTCACCTTCTGCTCGTGACATCACTGCTCACTGTTTATTCCATTTCTGAGGTCCATGTCAACTGCAAACTTTGAAATTGTGTTCCTCATATCTAAATCCGTCATTAATACATATCAAAAAAAGCAGAGGTCTCAATGGTTCCTGTAGAATGCAACTGCACATTTCCTTCCTAACTTGATATGAGCTATTGAACACACACAACTGTTTGTATTCGTGTGGGCTTCTGTGTTGTTCACAATTTCTTTATAGAATCATAGAGTCATAGAGATGTACAGCATGGAAACAGACCCTTCAGTCCAACCCATCCATCCCAACCCAATCTAGACCCACATGCCAACACCCGGCCCATATCCCTCCAAACCCTTCCTATTCATATACCCATCCAGGTGCCTTTTAAATGTTGCAATTGTACCAGCCTCCACCACATCCTCTGGCAGCTCATTCCATACACGTACCACCCTCTGTGTGAAAAAGTTGTCCCTTCAGTCTCTTTTATATCTTTCCCCTCTCACCCTAAACCTATTCCCTCTAGTTCTGGACTCCCCTACCCCAGGGAAAAGTCTTTGTCTATTTATCCTATCCATGCCCCTCATGATTTTATAAACCTCTATAGAGTCACCCTTCAGCCTCCGATGCTCCAGGGAAAACAGCCCCAGCCTATTCAACCTCTCTCTATAGCTCAAATCCTCCAACCCTGGCAACATACTTACAAATCTTTTTTGAATCCTTTCAAGATTCACAACATCTGTCTGATAGGAAGGAGACGAGAATTACACATAATATTCCAAAGGTGGCCTAACCAATGCCCTGTACAGCCGCAACATGACTTCCCAACCCCTGTACTCAATACTCTGACCAATAAAGGAAAGCATACCAAACATGTTCTTCACTATCCTATCTACCTGCGACCCTACTTTCAAGGGGCTATGAACCTGCACTCCAAGGTCTCTTTGTTCAGCAACACTCCCTAGGACTTTACCATTAAGTGTATAAGTCCTGCTAAGATTTGCTTTCCCAAAATGCAGCACCTCAATTTATCTAAATTAAACTCCATCTGCCACTCCTCAGCCCACCTGATTAAGATCCCATTGTACTCCAAGGTAACCTTCCTTGCTGTCCACTACACCTCCAATCTGCAAACTTACTGACTGTATCTCTTATGCTCACATCCAAATCATTTATATAAATGATGTAAAGCAGTGGACCCAACACCGATCCTTGTGGCACTCCACTGGTCACAGGCCTCCAGTCTGAAAAGCAACCATCCACCACCATCCTCTGTTTTCTACCTTTGAGTCAGTTCTGTATCCAAATGGCTAGTTCTCCCTGTATTCCATGAGATCTAACCTTGCGAATCAGTCTCCCATGGGGAACCTTGTCGAATGCCTTACTGAGGTCCATATAGATCACATCTACCGCTTTGCCCCCATCAATCCTCTTTGTTACTTCTTCAAAAAGTTCAATTATGCTCGTGAGACATGATTTCCCAAACACAAAACCATGTTAACTATCTCTAATCAGTCCTTGCCTTTCCAAGTACATGTACATCCTGTCCCTCAGGATTCCCTCCAACAACTTGCCCACCACCGTGGTCAGGCTCACCGCTCTATTGTTCTCTGGCTTGTCCTTACCACCCTTCTTAAACAGTGGCACCACGTTTGCCAACCTCCATTCTTCCGGCACCTCATCTGTGACTATCGATGATACAAATATCTTAGCAAGATGCCCAGCAATCACTTTTCTAGCTTCCCACAGAGTTCTAGGGTACACCTGATCAGGTCCTGGGGTTTTATCCACTTTTATGCATTTCAAGACATCCAGCACTTCCTCCTCTGTAATATGGACATTTTGCAAGATGTCACCATCTATTTCTCTACTTTTTATATCTTTCATGTCCTTCTCCACAGTAAACGCTGATGCAAAATACTCATTTAGTATCTCCTGCATGTCCTGCGGCTTCACACAAAGGCTGCCTTGCTGATCTTTGAGGGACCTGTGGTACTTTATCATTCAGCTTTTGGAAGTCTTTGAATACAATAACAACTTTTCTACCTTCAAAAACCCCTTTCACGATCTTGAAAAAAACACAACTGAGTTAGTCACATATGATTTGACTATCATTACTTTTCTAAATGTTAATTAATTTTATCCTGAATTATTATCTTCAATGTTTCTCCACTCCTGATGTTTGGTTGTCTGGCCTTAAGCAAGTGGATTTATCTGTATTTCCTCTTTTGAACAGGAGTACGATATTTTCAATGCTGCAATCCTCTGACATCAGTACAATGGTTTCTGAAACTGGAATTTCCTGGAATCGATGCTTTCTGAGAAAGGGCTTGTCATTGCTTGTGTCGGTTAATGTGATGTCACAGACTATTGCTCTATTACCCACTGTCTGCACGGAGTGAGGACACATGTCTACTAGACCAGCATCTCTTCACAACATCTTGTTATCTGTGTGAGCAAAGGGTACCTTGAAGGTTTCAGAATCTGCCTGTCATATCCATAACAATGTAAGCTGAATCCAATCATGGCAGGAACTTTAATTTTATTGCAAAATCTCCATAGCAACACAATGAGAATGTAGTTGCCCCTACTGTGTCTATACACTGTTTCCACTGACAATGCCACTGGTATAAGCAGGAGCTTGCTGACAAATTGGAATGCAACAAAGTGCATGGGATCATTCAGTCAATACTATAATATACATCAGTATTGAGATACAAGGACCATCTTTCAACATCACTTCCAAAGGGTCAACCTACAACGTGATGACAGTTATTCTGCTGTAGTCAGGGCCATTACTAGTTTGTTCCCAAAGAATTCAATACCAGCCACCAACCAACACTGCTACTTCCATTCCTCACCAACATTCAGCCCGGAACCAGGCTGTCTTCACTCTCATCACTATGAGCCTTTCTCAGTGGGGCTGTTTGTGTTGTGGTCTGCTTCATGTGTGGCTACTGAAGATGGTGCTCAGGAATGTGACATCGGGGTACTGCTGAGAATTAACTGGATTCTTCATTTCCGAAGAGAGTACATGGAAAATTATGAATACACAAGCACACCCTTAGGTTGGCACCTTCATGCAAATCACAGAAGATTTGTTTAGTGTGAAATTTACAATGAATACTCTGTGATATTCCAGTCAACGTAAACAGTCCTTTCCAGTATGTTCCCAAATAAACCACTATTCTTTCATCATTTGATAATGTAAAGTCACATGATCGCCCATCCCATTTATTCCTTTCTATGATATGAAAGTACTAATGGAAAATTGACCTCCAGAAACTCTTTCCCTGTAATTTTGTTCTCCCCTAATGATACAGAGAATGGAAGTTGCTGACTCCTACTCGGACACCCAAACTTTTTCACATTTTATTAGTATTTGCCGTAACAGTGGATATTTCATTGCATATTGGAGCTGCATTGGAGCCAAGACCATAAAGCTTCAAATGCAGTGTTCAGTACCTTTTGTGATCCCTCAGATATTGAAACAGTTCATACACAACTGCAACAGGGGCTGGACAATATCCAGGCTTGGGTTAACAAGTGAGAAAGGGTGGTGCTGGAAACCGGTCAGGTAGCATCTGAGGAGCAGGAGAGTCAATGTTTCGGGCATAAACTCTTCATCAGGAATTCCTGATGGGTAAAATGCCTGTGAGGATTCAGTGGGGGAGTTGGGGGGTGCAGTCAGAGGGACTTTTTGTGCTTGGCTGGATTGGAGTGCTTTAGGTGTACATGAGTGGTCATGGATTAGGGAATTGAGGTCAGGTTGAAGAGAGGGGCAGTTTGACCCAAGGACACGGGTGTCCATGAGGGTCTGAGGTGGGAGTTAGGCCTTAGGGAGGGACGAGGTCAGGTCTGGCTGGAGAAGAGGATTGGGCTGGGTGTCAGGTCATGAAGCTTGTACCTGTGAGGTCTGGGGAGATGTTTAATGGTTGGAGCGAGGAGAAGAATCTGTGATCTGATGTGATTTATTATTGTCACACGTGCCGAGACAGAGTGAGAAGTATTGTATTGCATGCTAACCAGACAAATGTACATCAGAATAATAGAACAAGATGCAGAATGTAGTGTTACAGATACAAGAAAGGTGCAGAAATAAGACCAACTCTAATATATGAGAGTTCTGTTCATAAGTCTGATCACAGTGGGGAAGAAACTGTTCTTGAATCTGTTGGTGTTTTCAAACTTTTGTATCTTCTGCCAGATGGAAGAGAGTATAACCAGGTAGAAGGGTCCTTGGTTACATTGGTTGCTTTCCTGAGGCAGCTGGAAATGTAGAATGAGTCAGTGGATGGAAGGCTGGCTTGCGTGATGGACTGGGCTATGTTCACAACTCTCTGTAGTTTCTTGCAGTCCTGGGCACAGCAGTTGCCATATCACACTGTGATGCGTCTGGATAGTATGGTTTCTATGATGCATCTATAAACTTCTGTGGGGAGGTTATGCAAGGAGGGGAGAGTCAGTGAGGAGGCAGGGTGGGTGTTTATTTCTGTGAGGGGGTCTTGGAGGGGTGTCATGTGTCTGTGAGCTCAGTAGGTGGCTTGTTGCATGCTCACGGAGGACTGAGGGAGTAATTAGGTGGAGGAAATGTAGTGATGAGTCAGGCAGGGGATTCAATTCTGTAGTTAGTCCAGAGATAAAATGGATCTAAATGCTTGTAAAGTTTCCCACTAACTATTCAGGTTTGAACCCTCTGATGTCTCAGACTCTAACTCAGAGTTCAAAGGTTAATTAGAGCTTTCAAGAAGCTCTAGGCTGTTGATGGTTTAACCTTTCCAGTCAGCCCCTGTTGAGTCAGTTGCATCAGGATATCAGTACAGACCCAAATCAGGCCTCCCACTGCACTGACTAACTGTCAGACAACCTGGGGCAATGTGAAAGAAGCAGGGTCCAGCTGAAAGGGAAGGCAGAGAAACAACGTTCGGTGTGTGCGTTCTTTATAGTTGGCAAAGCAGAGGTGCTGTTGCATTGAGACAAGTTTGAACAGAGCTTGCCCTGTTTTGCATTTAGGGTGTTTTTCTATAACCCAGCGTTGTACCAACCCCGGCCATAGGTGAGAGCCAAGCTGAACCCTTCCACAATCAGGAACATGTATGACAAAAGCTAACATTCCTTAGATGAAGAGTATCCTCCAGTCAGATGCATGTGGCTGGAGAAATGTTGTCTGTCAGTATGGTCCACATAGGATTAAGTTGGGGATGCCAAAACCTCTCATGCACCCATCAGCAGGACACACACTTTGAGAATCATTGACACAATGTGCAGGGGTGGGGGAGGGATTAGAGCTGATGGCCCAGTGGGGTTATTGCTGTCCTGTTAATCTAGGTAATGCTCTGCTTTCAAATCCTGCTATGCCAGATGGTAGAATTTAAATTCAATCTTTTTTCAAAATCTGGAATTAAGGGTCCAATGATAATCTTGAGTCAATTATTGGGAAAAAAACCCACCTGATTCACTAATGCCCTTTAGGGAAGGAAACTGTCAACCTTACCTGGTCTGGACTATGTGTGACTCCAGGCCCACACAAACATGGCTGACTCTTAATTGCCCTCTGGAGTGGCCAATAAATGCTAGCCTAGCCAGTGATGCCCTCATTCTGTGAATAAATAAATAATGTTCCATGCTTCATTGTAATGCAAAAATGAAGGAATATTTGGTAACTGTGGCATTCAGTGTGAACGGAAATGCATGTGCCAATCACAATGACCAGTGCCTTGGTCAGCTGTGGATGTGCCTGTGAATAAGTCATGGACATAATGGTTGAGAGTGACACCAAACTTATTAATATGTTGTAATACTGTCTTTCCAGTGTAAGTTAACTACAGACACCCTTGCTACAGATAGCAAACTCTGTCATCTGGTTAGCTGCTGATCTAGGATTGGCTGAGACACTTACCTTTGATAGGGAGACATGCCAGAATGTTGATTTCCTTAGCTCCACAGCTTTCATCCTGGTATTTTGATATCAATGAAGAACTGCAGTTAAAGGCTTATGTTAAGGAGTAAAAATAATCCCTAAATTGCTTCCTTTGAAATAAATATCAATTTGAATTAAGGAACATGGGCCAAGGTCCAAATAAAAATAAAACTGCGTTAACAGATTATGGTAAATGTTGAAAAATACTACTTAGTGTGTAACACTGTTTTATTGGCTCTCATTTGAAGAAGGAATAGAGAGGAAATGTCTGCTCATTTCAGTGAAGTATGTTTGGAGTCTATGACCCCACCCTCGTCCCGCTCCTACCACCAGTACATTTTTAGTTATATCTGTCTTTTAATTTTCATGCCTGTTTGCATTTCAATGATATCCTAAACAGCACGTCATTTGTACTGCCCTCATTCAGGTGTTTGCTAGTATCATTCCACAGTTCTCAGTCAAATTCTGAAACTTCTCCAACTTCGTAGCAGCCAACTGGTCCATCAACTGCATCAAATATTATCTTAGGAGCAATGTTAATCAGGAATGTGAGGCTGCCCCATTCCTAGCCTGTCCTATGTGTATTCCCGATTCTACGTTATATCCTTGCCTCGCCATGTCTTGTGAGGTGGGGGCGGGGGGCTTCCCCTTCTGTTGTTAAATGATCAGAACCTAAAGCAGCCTCCAGCATTAGGGGGACTAGGGATGAGCTGCAAATATCAACCTGCTGAGAGTTTTCAGAAATCACCAAGTAAGGGTAATGGTTGTTCATAAGGGCACAATAAAAGATTTCTTTGCATATTTTTCTTGATTAACTGAGTACAGTCAGGCTCAGTTTGATTAGGACAAAGGGTTAATAACTGTAAGTATATTTTCACTACATTGAAGCATTGGGACTTGGGACAAATCTCATCTGACAGTGGATTGTGTTGGAAAATACTGAACGGTTGGCAGTTGGAAGGGGGAGGGGGAAGGGAAGGCACTGGAGTGGAAAGTGAAGAATATTTTCCTTCCTGTTGGTACAAGTGTCCAACGAACGTCCAAAGCTACAAAGTCCTGGCCTAATTGTGACCAGTCAATGTAAATACCACTTGCCTCCCTGCACTGTAGCAGAAATGAGGAGACAAACAATGAACCTTCTCTTAAAATACAACAAGGAGACGAGTGTAAAAAAGGAACAAGACGGCTGTGTTTCAGCCAGCACTGTCTTGCATTTGTTTTGACAATATTTCCTGTTTATAAGGAACAGGCCTGTCTATTGTTTGGGTGAGAGTAATGTGGCTATCTGAAACAATCAGTCTGCAAAGGAAAC